>NC_059116.1:20029605-20370230 GCF_020740685.1 Jaculus jaculus | reverse complement strand
GAATTTTCTCTGGCATGGAATCACCGGTGATTCATTAAGCCATTTTCCCTTTCAGTCTCACAACTAGCCCCTTTATGTTTCCATCTTATTCTGGAATAAGTAAAATAAGGGTTCTGAGGCTATTCAAACTATATCAAGATTAAGTAAGTTAGTAATTGGAATGAAAAATAATATGGTTGTGTGTTAGAATTTATAGATTATAATATAAATGAGCTAATAACCTATATTAGGCCAATGAAGGAGGAATTATCTTGAGGAAGCCAAAATAAAAGTGGCCAGTTATGAAATCCATAGGAACCACAAAGAATTCAGGTTAATTTCTTTAGAGATGCATGTTCCCTGTGCCAAGACCAGTCATTTCCCACTGGAATTAACACTTATACCACTGTCTGACAACTGAAATAATGGTCTCAGGACATTACCCCCCTAGATAAAGTTATTCAGTTTACCTGCTGAACCAGCATTTGGGCGGGTGAGGGTTCAATTTACAACGTGCTTGCTGACAATGCTAATGTAGTTTCAATGTATTTTATTTATTTATATTATAAGAGAGAGAATAGGTACACCGGGCCCTCTAGCCATTGGAAATGAACTTTAGAAGCATGTACCACCTTGTGCATCTGGCTTATGTAGATCCAGGGGGATCAAACCTTGGTTCTTTCACTTTGTAGGCAAGTGCCTTAACTGCTAAGCCCTCTTTCTAGTCCATTTATGACATTTTAATACCATTGATTTTTTTTTTTTTTGTATAGTCCCAATGTATGAAGATCAGGAAAAGCTCCAATACCCTATTTATGTATTTAAGTTCCTTTCACCTTATTCATATGTTAAATATTGTATAGAGATTTTGCATGTAATATTTAATAGCACACTGATATACATGTATGAAAAGTTTCTGTCTTATTTTACCTTGTCTCCAAGTTTTCATTGCTATTGTACTTAGGTCACTGTTGTCAGATTTTTCCCAACCTGACTAAAGATGCTGCTAATAGGTTTCCCTGATACCTTATAAATAGTCTGAGGGCTAATGAAAGTAGAGGATCACTAAAATCATTTTGTTTGTTGATAGCCGAGGCTGGTCTCAAACTCAACATTTCTTCTACCTCAGCTTCCCACATTCTGGGATTAGGAGCATGCATTGCCTTTTCTGAAAACTCAAAAGTTTTGACCTGAGCAATGGGAAGGAGGGAATTGCTACTGGCAGAGATGTGGGAGGTGATGGTAAATCTTCACTGGAATGGATTTAGCTCCACCATGGAAACATACCTCTGGGCATACGTCTGGGGGTATTTCCAGGTGTAATTGAGGAGGGAAGGCCCACCTTGATTGTGGGGCACATCATTTAATTGGCTGGGGTCTTAGGCTGAATAAAAAGGAGGAGGCATTCTAAGCACTAGAGCTTATCCCTCTCTGCTTCTTGGCTGTTGGCACAATGGGACCAGCTACTTCATGTTCCTGCCACCATGCTGGATTGTACCCTCACATCCAAAGTCAGCCATTCATCCTTAAGTTACCTCTGTCAGGTATTTTGTCATAGCCAGGAGAAAAGTAAGTAATTCAGGGAGGAACAAATGATCAACTGGGGTAAGATTTTGTGACACCCACATAGAAAACTTGAATATAAAATTAGAGTTTGGGGGAGTAAGATGGTTATGAAGTATACATTTACTAGCCATAAATTATAATGATATTTTAAACCAATGGATTAGGGAGCTCAAGGTGGTAGTATAGAGGTACCCAGCTGTGTCCCCACAGATGTGAAGGACTGCAGGGACGGGGGAAGGAAAGCCATAGAGACTGGGAGAAACCCAGAAATCTTGGAGACTGAATTTACAAGTGACACAATAGGCCCTCATTTAGCAGGGTTGAATGACGTAGCAGGGCAGGGAGGTAACCAGCCCAAGTGGGGCTGCAACGAACAGAGAGAAATGAAACTCCAGAAACACACACACACATACTGCATGGGAACCAGATGCTCAGAGAGGGACCTAAGTCTGTCTTTTATCTGTTAGGACAGAGCAGGGAGCAAATCCCAAGAGAGACTGTACCCTCAACCCTCTTTGCTAGGGACCATAGGAGTCTTAGCACTGTAGCATTTCCAATTCCCCGCCCATGGGCCAACCAAGTGACTATCCTGAGAACCACTGTAGACACAGGGGACAAGGGCTGGCTTGAACGCAAACTTGTTGCTGCACAAGTCCTTCAGCAAAGCCTGGAGAAAAGCCCATCGACAGAAAGACAACCGGGGAAGAGGAGAAGAATCTACTTACAAAAGCACGCACAAGTCCTGGACATTGAGAGGCACAGATTTAACAGATGGCTGGCAGGACTGGCATGGAGACAAGGGCTCGCGCTGTGGTGAGGGCTGGAGAGGAAGACATCAGGAAAGCACACCCTGAGGATGGTTACAGCCCAGGAACCCAACTCGGCAGGAAGAGAAGACAGATACAGTAGTCTGTTTGAACCTATTTAAATCCTGAAGATAAGCAGCTGCTTTCCTACTGGCAGAGCAAGCTACCGTTTTAACCCTTGGGGTGGGTAAATTCACAATTCTGGCAAGGAAGAAATATTTAACAAGCATCATATTGTTTTTGTTTGCTTGGTTGGTTTGAGACAGGGTCTTGCTGTGTAGGCCAGGCTGAACTCTCTCTCACTAAGTAGCCTAGGCTAGGCTTTATTTCATGGAAATCTCCACGTTCCTCAGCTTTTCAGTGTCCTGGAATTACTGACTCATGTCTCCATTGCCCAACTTCTCTTTTATTTCAATTTTGTTAGGTTTTCATTCTTTGTTTTATTTTTAATCTTTATTTATGACTCACTTATTTGACCATGTACTTATTTTATTGTACTCTCCTATTTCATATCCTCATGTAGGCAAATGCCTTAACCACTGACTCATCTCTCCAGCCCCAATAGCCTTTTACTACGTATTAGGACCATGTTTATTGTCAAATCTTTGCCTTTTTAAAGTTATCTTTATTTTTATTTATGTATTTGAGCTAGAGAGAGAGAATGGACATGCCCGGGCCTTTAGCCACTGTAAACAAACTCCAGACACATGCACCACTTTATGCATCTGGTTTATGTGGGTCTTCGGGAATTGAACCTGGGTCCTTTGGCTTTGTAGGCAAGGGTCTTAACTGCTAAGCCATTTCTCCAGCCCAAATCTTTTAGTTAGTGCTTTTTGTTTCTCATCCCTAAACAGTGTGTATGGGGGGAGAGGAGAGTTACAAGTTTAAAAGAATATTACCCACTAAGAAGACTCATAGAAATGAAAAGAAAGTAAACAAAGTGGGGAAAAAACAATAAAAATATTAAGATATCTTTATCCCTACAATTGTGTAAGTTAAACAGAACCATAAAATAAGTAAAAATTCAAGTGAATGAGATAACTCCCAAGGCTACTGACTCCCTAATAACTAAAACCTGAGATAGTTGAAATGCTAATAAAGAATTCAAAATTGGCCATGCTTGGAGGCACATGCCTTCAATTCCAGCCCTCCCGAGGCAGAGGTAGGAGGGTCATTGTAAGTTCAAGGCTAACCTGAGAGTACATAGTGAATTCCAGTGCAGAGAATCGATGAAGCAGTTTTTGTTTTTAATCCTGCTTGACAAACCATTAGCCAAATTAACCAAAAGAGAGAAAATACTCACTTTGATAGACTTAGAGATGTATAAAAAGACTTTATAGCCCTAACCAAGGACGTAAAAGACCTCTACAATGTCAACATTAAAACACTGAAGAAAAAAGTTGGGAAAGACCTTCTAATACTCATGGATTAAAAAGAATAATATTGTGGGGGCTGGGGATGTAGCTCAGTGGATAGAGTGCTTGCCCAAAGCCCTGGGTTCAATCCCCAGCACCCCATAACCTGGGCATGATGGTACATCTCAGCACTTTGGAGATGGAGGCAGGAGAACCAGAAGTTTAAAGGTCACTCTTGCCTACATAGTGAGTTTGGTAGCTTGATAATGGAGACTGCTGAAAGTAACCACTATCAAAGTAAGCCAACTGGGGCCTGAAGGGTCTACAATGTTAGTTACTATAACATGAAACTGTTTTTGCTTGTTTTACTCCACTTGCATCCCATGTTCACAGACATTTTGCAGAATATATGTGACCCAGGTGCCTGAACCATGAGAACTCAACTACATCTTCCAGGCAATGTTCATCTCTGAACATTTTCAGTTGGGAAAATAGTTACAGTTCATAAACAGAATGTTATTTCTGTGACTAAATACTGGTACCAAACTGCCTGTATTTGCTGAAAAGAAAACTAATAAATAAAAAGAAAATAAAAGTGGAAATCAAGCCGGGGGGAAAAAAATAAGGATTATCCCATTTGTCTGGTGCTAACTTTACTCTCCATTGGATAATCTGCTTTTTTCCAGATAGATGCAGATCTAAGGAGAGAACCATTCCCATTATACCTCAAAAGGGCCCCCAGCTGAAACTAAGAACAATGGCCGATGCAAGCAAGGGTGCTGTTCTCTTGGTGAAATGGGTACCAGCACAAAGGTGAAGGAGATCAACACAGAACAATCAACTCCTACCATATCAGATATCCAGAGGCCCCCAACACCTCATCACTGAAGCAGATCAAAAACGAACCCAACATGGCTCACGGAAATTTTGCGGAAGAGGGGGCGGAAAGAATCTCAGAGCCATCTGTTGGGTAATGATATTCAGAGACATTTCTCCTACCCATAACTGTGGGCTAACTCCACGATGCACGACCCATATACCTCAACAAGGAGGGGAAAGGGGGTAGTACACGGATGAGCCTAATAATGGTACCAACTTGACTGTTCACTGAGTACAAAACTAATTAGTAAAAAAAAAATTACAATTAAAAAAAGAAAAGAATTAAACAAGGTCATTGGCTATCTAGCTGTTGTATATGCAAACAGTTGCCCAGCAGTTTAATTCAAGTTAAAAAATCATTGATTACTAACTTGCTACTGTTTTTATTTGTCCTTAGCATATTTCTTAAATAAATGGAACCGGTGAAACTTTAGGGAATCACTCCAATTCTTTATTGTCTAGCTCTGGAAGCTAGTTTGAAAAACAGAAGTGGTCACCTGTAGTCTCAGTGGTGGTTAGAGCTAGCTAATGTCTTAAAACTTGGGGGCTGGGGACATGGCTTAGCACTGAATCTGTAGGTCCCACGTAAGCCAGATTCACAAGGGGATGCAGTTGCTTAAGGTCCTGGTGCACCCCTTCTCTCTTTCAAATAATAGAAACAATCCTTAAAAAATAAACTACAACATGGAATTCTACTTTATTGAGTTATAAAAATAATTACATGCCAATGTGTAGAAACCTGATACTTCAAAGGATAAAATTTTATATACAGACTTTATTAATTATTCATCAAGAAACAATTTTTTTGTTGGCCCCTACTATTTACATACTGGTTAGAGACATGAGGTTTAATAAGAAAGACGAAGCTGTTCTTGAATTTTCTTTGCAATTTCAAACTCCTTCAAGTTAGTGTGATATTGTGGAATATTAGCAAAAACGGAATAAACAAAAATACTATAAAGCCATTGAGGAGTTTGTAACTTCCTAAATCCATTTTCTTTACCAATGGTGGTAATAAATATGCCTTTGTCAATGAATGTTATTTACTGGGCAACAGTTTGGGCTGCTGCAAATCTTCACCATCACATACATCAATTACCAACTAAGAAAGAGTGTAAAATCACAACACACATTTATAAGAAATGTACAGTCAATATGCGTCACTACTCAATTTTGGAAGCAGTTGATGTATACTTTTTCCACTTAGCCCTACACATATTTCAAAACTCTGCCCACCCAGGCATGGTGGAGCACGCCTTTAATCCCAGCACCCGGGAGGCAGAGGTAGGAGGATCGCCATGAGTTTGAGGCCACCCTGAGACTCCATAGTGAATTCCAGGTCAGCCTGGGCTAGAGTGAGACCCTCCCTCGAAAAACCAAAAAACCAAAACAAAACAAAAACTCTGACCAGAGAGAAGGGGAGAAAATTATCTGCTCTATTAAAAAGAAGGTATATTCATGTATCAGCATACTCTCATAGTGGAGCTAGTGGGTGATCAGTAAGTTAGCTACAAATATAAAATAGGAATATGAGAAAAGACAAGAACTTGTCTTCAGTCTTTCTTCCCAACTTTAGAAGACAGATAAATTTTCTCATTTTTAGGAAGTAGATGCAGTGGTTTAAATGTGAAATTCAACCTGTGTGTCTGAATACTTAATTCCTAGGCAGCAACACTATTCTGGAAGGTTGAGGAACCTTTACAACGTGAGCCCAGCTCCATTTGCTCTGTCCACTGCCTCCTTGCTGAGGCAAAGACGTGACTGGTTCAGGCTTCTGTTTCTGAGACCTGTTGTGCTTTCCCCACCACAGTGCAATTTCCCCTTGCAATTGTAAGGTGAAAATAATCCCTTTCCTTCCCCAAGATGCTTTTTGGTTGGGTATTTTGTCCAAGCAATGAGAAAGTAACTGATGCAGTGGTCATGAGAGAGAAAATGACCAACTGTATTCAACCTTAGGCATGGCAGAGTGCCATGCCTCAATAAATGATCATGGTCACTAAAATTATAAGATTTTTCTCAAGTTAATGGTGAAATTTTTATGTAACTGAAACATTTAATGGAGCCTTAGAAATATTTTTTTAAAAAACAAACATCCATTCACCAAAAACTTAAGTACCCACTGCAGTGATCAACTCTGAATGCACATTACCATCATCAAGATTTAAAACACAGTAGTAACCTGGCTCAAGCTGGGTCCATTGGGGTCAGTAGGCAGTCATATTTTTCAATGTTTCAAGTAATTATAAGGTGTTCAAGCCTCAGTAAGTATGTATAAATCCTGGTTCTTACCTTTAAGGAGGCCAGACTACTGTGAAGGCAACTATGTATATAGAATATTGCACTGTCATGACAAATGGGACACAGAATTTGTATTTCTTAGCTGGTGTATAATATGCTATGGAAATGATACATACATATATAATTTCTAGCCCATAAAACCTATCAAAAACTTATGATTATCATTTTTTAGATACTAAATTAGAATTTTAAGACGTTAGTATGCTGATCAAAGTCGTCACATGATAGGGCTAGAGGGATGGTTTCGTGGTTAAGGATCTTGCCTGCAAAGCCTAAGGTTTGACTCCCAGGACCCATGTAAGCCAGATGCACAAGGTGGTGCATGTTCTCGAGTTCATTTACAATGCCTGAAGGCCCTGGCACATCCATTCTCTCTCTCTCTCTCTCAAACAATTAAAATATATGAATAAAACATTTAAAAAGTCACATGATAGTAAATGGCACAAGGGATGTTCAGCCTGTTTCTTCCTTGGTCCAAATTTGAACTCTTTACACCATGGGGTGCTGTCTCCCAGAAGGCTTCTTAGAAGAGGTAACTAACACATTATCTAAGCCTCCAGGGATGAGTCTAATTGGTATCTTGGATACAGGAGATTTCATGGTGTGCTCAGGACACAGAGGTATCAATGAGCAGGCGGCACATTTGGAAATCACTAATTGTTCCCTGTCAACACCTTGAGTTGCCATTGATATGGTTGGTGAGTGATGGGAGGTTATAAAATTAAAATAAAAACTGTCAAGGATTATATAGTGTATATTACTTTGATATAAAAATCAAAACATTAAAGATATATAAAGGCAGTTTATAGAGATTTGGAGTAGATGGCTGTAATTTTGTCTGTTCTGGGAACATTACTTCAACATTTGCACAGTATAACTTACTTTCTTCCTGTACCAAGACAGATGAAGGGGTCCTATTCTTCCTGGCACACTGGGAAGAAACTTATCATTACATCACTGTTAAGAATTGGTTAAGGTCACTAAATGATCACAGGAAATGTGCCCATTCCTTTTATTGTTTATTTTCCCGTAAATACAACAGACGGAGTAATTTGTCTCCCATATTGGACGCTACTTGACTCTACCTAGTTTTCCTACCTGCGCTTAGCCCAAGGATTGGCTAAATAGCCAGTCAGCTATTATGATGTCAGCTGTATGGACACCCACAGATACCTGGAGGAACTGCACAAGAATAATAAGAATAATGACTGTTTGCTCAGGTTCCTGAAGGTACAACCTCAGCCAGAGCTCTTTCAAACAGTTGGTACCAGACTTTTTTTTTTTTGAGACATCAAAACTTGATGAACTCTAGATGACTTTGAAACCATTTACTCCTAGAAAGAAAGAACATTTCCCCTTCTGGACTAGCAGAGGGACCACCATGATTGCAGCAAACCTCAACCTCCATTTACATGAGAGGTGTGCTGTGATTGGACCAAACACCTTTTCTCTGATTCTATAAGCTGTCTACCTGGTGGTGTGATGTTAGGAAGTGATCTTGGCTTAACCACCAGTAGTCGTACTGGAATGCTGGCCGAGCTGGTCACGTGAAGAAGGAAGGTCCGGGAAGAGAGGGACGGCAGAAAGGGAAGACAGCGAAGCTAGCAGTCCTGGCAACGACAGCTGAGCCACTGGAAAGTCAAGCTGTGAACGCTATTGCCAAGCAACAGGCATCGTGTCGGGAGGGGGAAAAGAAGCAGCTGGCCATAGCGAGAAGGATAGCCAAGTAGACAGCAAGACAGGGTAGAGAACAGAGGCGGGGGACGTGAGAAAGGAGAGCGAGCTATGAGGAGAGCGAGTTGAGAAACTGCAGGCTTTGCTGCTCATCAGAGGAATGTCAGAGAGGCGACATGTATGTAGGGACAACAGTCTGTCTCCCCAGTCTGGGAGCCGCCACACCAGCTTGTGTCAGGAGCTGAGGAACCCAATACTTAGGCCTACCTGAAAGCTGCACTGGTAGCTGGTGCTAAGGACTACAACATCCAGACTTCCTAAGCTTATGCAAGAGTAGCAACAATGTTCTTTATTCATGTATTTGCAAGCAGAGAGAGAGAAAAGAGGCAGACAGAGAATGGGCACACCAAGGGCCTCCAGCCTGGACCTGGGTCCTTTGGCTTCACAGGCAAATGCCTTAACCACTAAGCCATCTCTCCAGCCCAAGAGTGACAATGTTTTAGAGTTATGGGTCCCGTTGACTGAGGCCTACAGAAGAGCTGAACGCTCGCAGGTACCACCTGCTGCTACAGCTCTCACTTGCTGGCTGCTGGTGCTCAGTGCTGTCTGACACAGAGGGTGAAGAGCTTCTTGCCTTCCTGAGCTTTGTTCCCAGGTAGAGTGAAAGGATCCTAGCCAAGTGATTGGCGCACCGTGTGGTCATGCGACTTACATAGGCTCTTACCTGTAATTTTCAGATTCTCACTTGTGACCTCTCTCAGTGACCCAGACACTTATTCCTAAACAATCAAAGCCCGTCCCCAAGATGTGCTAAAACATGGAAGAATGTTAGTGCCTTCTTGTTGTTGGATGAACTGAGTATGTGAAACTTTGGTGCCCATGAAGGGCCAGGGAAAGAGCACCACATTCATGGAGAAAACGGGTAGAGGACTATTGTTTAGCTTCTGATAAGCTCCTGATTTTGTGAAGATGGTTAACTGCACTCATTTAGTAGTGTCAAGGAATGCCTCCCAATCCCGGTTGTTTAAAGAATACCAATGTATTTCTGGTGTAGGTCCATGTCCATCATGCTGCTGTGGACAGCTTTTCTCATCACACTTACCGAGGGGATCCAGATGCGCAAAGGTGACCCTTCTTAAATACTGCTCACTATGGTGGAGGGACGTGAGCAGTCTGTAGTGACTCTGTCACCAATAGTTAAGTGCTCAAAGCTCAGTAACACCACATACCATTTCCACTCATAAGCCACCACTCAGGGGTAGTTTTGCTATCCTCCTTAACCCCAAGGGGGCTGTGAAGGAAACACCCTATGGACAGACAAGAGGAAAGCCAGAAGATCTTTACCTTGCCACCTTTACTTTCTTATTGCAGTCCTCTGTGTTCCACAAGAAGCACTGTGACCCTTCCTATAAATTCTCATTTGACTATGGTTTAATCTTCCTTCCATAAAATAGCAAATGCCTATGAAGGAAACGCTACGAATGGACTTTTAAGGGGAGACTTTCCTAAACCCCAGGATATATTTCTTTGCAAGGTAGGGTCTTGGTATAAAAGCCCAGGCTGACCTGGAATTCACAATGTAATTTCAGTCTGGCCTTGAACTCACAGTGTTCCTTCTGCTTCCTGAGTGCTGAGATTCAAGGTGTGTGCCACCAAGCCTGCCTCATTTATGCTATTCTTGAATGTTTCTTCCTTTTAATAAGATTGTTCTTGGAGCTGGGGATGTAACAATGGTAGAGTACTTGTCTAGCATACTTAAGGCCCTGGATTGATTCTTATCATCAATAAAGTTTTATTGATGAGACTTTAGGAAATGTTAGAAATAATGCAACTTCTATTCTGTTACTCCTATTCTCTCTCTCTCTCTCTCTCTCTCTCTCTCTGTGTGTGTGTGTGTGTGTGTGTAGATCAAAAATTTATGTGAAATGTCTTCCTTAATAGTTTTTCACATAAGGCAGGGTCTTTCACCTGAACCTAGAGCTTGCTGATCTGACAAGCATTACTAGTGAGCTTGCCCAAGGGATCTTCCAACTTTGCCTCTCAAGTAGTAAGATTTCAGGCTAATTGTCTTGCCCACCCAGTCATGGGTACTGGGATTCCAGCTAAAGTCCTCATGCTGTGTGCCAAGCATTTTATCCACTGAGCCATCTTCCTAACCCATCTTGGGAGTCTTTGAAGAACACGCAAGAAAGTTTGTTCTTAGAGCAGTGAGTCTAAGCCATTAGTTACAGTATGATAGTTATTTGTGGATATACTAAGACAAGTGTTATCCTCTTATTATAGTTATTGTGACTCAAAATGCCTCTGTGATTAACTGTTTTTCCAATATTCAAGAGAAAAAAATATAGGGCAAAAATGCATTTTTATATTTTAACCAAGGAATTTATTCTAGTAAGGATGTGAATTTTCTCTCTCTCTCCCTCTCTATTCAGGGGGATTGTATTTATAGTAGATGTGAGGCACTGAAATACTTATTGCATTTGCATATATTGCACCCAGAAACTTTAACATTCTGCAATGAATTATGGGCATACTTACCATTAGATATTGGTCTCCTTAAAAGTCACACTTAAGTTGATTTAGATAAAATGAATTTCTTCAGTCATTGGACTGATCTTTCCACTTTTCCCTTCACCAACATTTTTGCTGGGTGCTCTCTAATAGTAAGAGAGCTCAGGAATGAAGGAAGGATGATTGAAATTGGATAGTTGATGGACCTCTCATCTTCCCTAGGGGCATTTTTCAAGCATTTAAATTCAAGCACTCAAAGCCCAAAACTCCATTAAGTACTATTTTAAGAATGCTGATCTCTTGTTGATTCTTCGATGTATATCTTCCTAACTACTAGGAACAAGTCACTCAACCACCTGAGCATCAATTGCCAGCTGCCTACCCAAGCCAGAACGCCTGAAGTGAAGAATGACCCTCAAAGGCCAGGGTAAACAATGGAGTTATCTGTAAGGCAGTCAGCCATATTCAATCCTTCCCTGCCAGACAGTCTGATCCTTCAGCCATCCACAAGCAACTCCACAACTAAAGCCATGTCTCCTGTCCCAGAGCACCTGGGGAAAAACAACTCTAAGACAAGCTGGTGAACTCAAGATGACCCTTCACACCCTGAAGCTATTCTCATTTAGATGGGGGTGGACCACTCATGAAGGCCCAGCAGAAAGCTAGTGACAGGTGAGATGTAAGGGTTACTCCTTCTGCAAGGCTGGGGGGAAGGGGGGTAAAACCTGAAGCTAAGCTGTGATTGGTGCAGATGGCTGCTGCTGCTATCCTCACACTAGCTCAAACAGGTGTGGACCACAGCAGCCGGTGTTTCTCCACAAGCTGAGGTCTGCTACAGACCTTCTCCCACACTTCTACCTGAAGTAAGTCTTATCTTCACTGTCCCATTTTTTTTTTTCACTCCTACTAAGCCAGTAGTTTTTTTTTTTTTTTTTTCAGATTTAGTTGGGGAAGTCAGTAACAAATTAATATGGGTTCGATTGCTTTAATCTTAGTAAAACACAATATGGCTATCAGTAGAAATAAGGAGATTTTAGGCTCAGATCCTCATGTCTAACTCAAATTATTCTGTTTGTTTTCAGGTAATCAATAAAACGTGTAAGTTGTCAATGTAACAATTGCTTTTCAAGGGATGTAACAGAACACAGACAGTCCACATTTCTATTCTAATGGATCTCTATTTCTGGTAGTTTGAGTTAGGTGTTCCCCCGCCCACCCCCAGCCAACTCATGTGTTTTGAATGCTTGGTTTTCCGCTGTTGGCAATTTGGGATGTACAGCCTTGCCTGAGGTAGTGTGTTGCTGGAGGTGCGCTTAGGAGTGTTACAGCCAGCTTCCCCTTGCCAGTGTTCAGATGCATCTCCTGTTGCTATTTTCCACCTGCTTCGGCAGAGGTGATATCCAGCCTCTGCTCACACCATGCTTTCCCTCAAGACTGCAAGCCAGTGAAATACTTTCCTCCCATAAGCTGCTTTTGGTCAGGTGCTTTGTCTCAGCAAGGAGAAGGTAACTGTAACACACCTATGATGGTGGTATTTAGATAGCGATGAAAATTAGTAAATAATAAATTATGTGGGGAGGTGACCATGCTAAGAATTAAAAATAATAGCAGGGAAATGGGATGAGATAAGGTTGCAGTGTGTTCTCTAGTTTTAAGAAGAATTTTATAGGTAACCTTATTCAAAGAATACTTTTATTTATTTGTCTGAGAGAGAAAGAGGGAGAGATGGGGAGAATGAACATACCAGAGCCTTTAGCTACTGCAAATGAACTCCAGGCACATATGCCATCTTGTGCATCTGGCTTACATGGGTATTGGGGAATCGAACCTGGATCCTTAGGCTTCACAGGCAAGTGCCTTAAACTGCTAAGCCACCTCTCCAGCCTCCAATGGCCTTTTTTGGTAACTTATTTGAACCAAAACCTAAGTGAAGTACAGGGCTGCTTCTCACAGCACAAACAGCATATGGAAAGACCGAGGTGAGCGTGCTATTGTCCAGTGCAGCTTTAGTGGAGACAAATGGGACTTAGGGGTGCAAAATGCCTTAGACAAGGGGAAAAGATGGCAAAAAGCAAGTAGGGTAAGGCCTGAGACTCTAGTCAGGCCAGCCAAGCGAGATGAGCTTGGATTTATAATGCTGGATTTATAATCGGTAGACATTTGTGCCGTGTGTGTGCGCGTGCATGTGTAAGTAAATTTGGGTGGACTCGTTGGAGAATAGACTGCCTAGGGTAGATTCACCAAAGAATGGATAAACATGAGTGAAGATAATTAGTTCAGATGTGTCAGGCACAGGCTGGAGCCTTCAGGAGATGGGCCTGAGCTGCCACACATGGCCAAGGACCCTCGGGCTCCAGGGGGCCACTCCCTTGCCCACAGCCCTGTGACTTTGGGCCAGTTGCCTAGGAAACTCCTCATCAGTCAGCAGCCTTCATATAGCCCATCCCCCTGCCACCCTCTTACTGTCACTATGTAGACCACCTGACTCTCCCTATGTGCTGTGTGCTGCAATGAGCGTCCCTAGGCATTGGCTAGCAACCTTTGACCCCACCATTCCCCTTAGGATGCTCTTCCTGCTCTTAACTGCTTATAAGCCCATTTCCCTGACAAAAGGAGCCTTGCACTGAGACTGCCAACCGCAAGTGGTTCTTTTGTCATGCTCATGACCCTGCTGTCCACAGTGGCCTGGATGCCTTTTGGGGAACAGCATCCCAGGGGTCCAGGGACCCCACACAGATGATGCCTTAGAGCAGCATGATTAATGTTGACACAGAGGGTTCTTTGTTCAAAATGGAGCTAGTTCAGGGTAGGACATATGTATTGACTCTGGAGACTACCATAGATAAAAAAAAGCACTCAGGGGTGGGGGAGGAATCACTCTGCCTTGTCACTCCACTAACTGGAGAATTGGAAGCAGAGAAATAGGCACAGCTCTGTGCTTGGATTTTACTGCCATCCCCATTGTAGGGAGATCCCAAAGGAGGTCGCGCGGAAAGGCCCCATCCCTCAGGCCTGGGTTCTCAGACAGGATCCCTATGCCTGATCCAGTTCTAACCTGCTTCCATCACAAGATGAGTGGATCTCTCACATGTTCTTGAGATGGTATACATCCTGAAAGCTGTGAGACTTTGTTGCAACTCAGTCTAATTAATATTCACCTGGGTGGCAAAAGGTTGCCTCAACCCAGGGCAGGGAATAAGTTTCCTTCAATCAGCAGGCAGGGCATGCAAGTGAGTTTTGAGTACTGTGCCATGGAACTCTGGGCCTAATGAGGAAAGCTAGCGCTGGTGGATTATCACAGTCCCTCGTACCCAGGCTACTGCTCACGTGTGCCTCATTGGACCTGCCTCAGTGCCATGCAGAGATACACGTCAGTCAGCCAAACATTTCTTCTCATCTGCATCATTTGTGGTAAGTTGTCTCTGGCCTTGAGCCCTACTAGGAAATAGATAGCCTACAGTACTTTCAGACTTGGGATATTTACTTATTTATTTTTTTCAAGGATCGTTCTGTAGCCCAGGGTGGCCTGGAATTCATTTTGTAGTCTCAGGGTGGCCTCAAACTCATGTGATCCAGGCTCCTGGTGCTGGGATTAAAGGTGTGCACCACCACACCCAGCTAAATGGAGATTTCTCTAATTTATTTTTTTTTATTTTTATTTATTTACTTATTTGACAGAGAGAAAGAGATAGAGACAGAGAATGGGCCCAGACACTGCAAACAAACTCCAGATACATGTGCTACCTTGTGCATCTGGCTTATATGGGTCCTGGAGAACTGAACCTGGGTCCTTCCACTTTGGAGGCAAACACCTTAACCATCTCTCCAGCCCTTATATTAAGTAGAAACTTTGGACACCTCATAAGTAATTTTCTAAAAAAATAAATATTTAAAAGCAGTGAGTGAGAGAAAGAGAGAGAAAGTGGGTGCATCAGGGCCTCAGCCACTGAAAATAAACTCCAGATGTATGTGCCACTTTGTACATCTGACTTTACATGAGTACTAGGGAATCAGTTTTGGGTTGTCCAGACCATTAGCTTTGCATGCAAGGACCTTAACCACTAAGATATCTCTCCAGCTCCAGCCTTGGTTTTGCTCCTGTGTTGGGCTAGTCTCTGAAGGCTGGAGGTTGTAGGTGGGACCAAGAGTTGAGTTGTTTATGGTCATGAGATGACCTAACTCATTTTTTCCAATCCCATAGATTGTATCACCATGGTGGAAGAAAAGGAAGGTAGGAAACAAGTGCTACTTAGTAGTCAGGGACCAGTTCCCCCTAGCATCTAGGAATACTCTGGTCCACAGGTGAGGCCTGTAAGGAAGCACTCTTTTCCCAACACTTACCCCAATTTATTCTGAAACAAACAACGATGGCTTTGGCACGACTTGGAAAGGCTGATGACGGTGGCAAAGACCACTGCACAGAATAGTTCTGGCGTTCTGTCACTCTTCCAGTTCACTGTAAATAACCATTGTGTGTATTTTTGTAAAAGCTAGAAGTAAGGATTTTTGAATATTTTCTTTTAATATTTCTTTATTATAGAGAGAGCAAGAATATGGGCACACCAGAGCTTCCAGCCACTACAAAGAACTCCAGGTACAGGCACCCCCTTGTGCACCTGACTTACATGGGCACTGGGGAGTCAAACCAAGGTCCTTTGGCTCTGCAGGCAAACACCTTAACTGCTAAGCCATCTCTCCAGCCTGATTTTGAATATTTTCATCAAAAGAAGGGATAAATCTTTTATGTGATAATTTTGAGTTTATACTATATGTGTGTGTGTATCAAAACATAAGGTACCTCATAAATACATCATTTATAAGATAAAATATAAATATAGGAAAAGGAAAAGCTATCAAAAATAACCAAATTCTGGGGCACAAAGTCTCAACAAATTTCAGGTACTAAAAACATAGAACGCACATTCTTTCATTATAGTGGAATTGGGCTGGAAGCCCATGACATTGAGAGAACTAGAGAGTCACCATATGTCTAGAAATTAAAAAAAAAAAATCACTTCATTAAGTAATTTATGGAGCAAAGAATTGTGTTTCTTATAAAATATACTGGATGAAGTGATAGTAAAAAGAAGGTATCGAGTCTTGTGCATAGAACTAAGTCAGTGTATATAGGGAAACATATTAGGAAAGAAGTAAAACCACTAAAAGTCAATGATATTAAATATTAAAGAGGATAATGATAGACTCTTCATCCATTTTCTCCCCCAAATCAATGAGTAATAGTGAAACCCCATGGCAGGCACACTGTCAGCATCAAGACTACCATGAACTTTCTATTTCTTGTAAATGGAGAATAGAGAATGACTTCCCATGAAGCTTATACTTTTTCTATCAACTCATGGGTATGCAGTGAATGGGAAGCAGGCTTAAGGATCTATCCACACATGACCCACACAAGACATAGACCAAATCACTGACATTTCACAGTACCAGTTACAAAGAAGGGGCTTGAAGGGGACCATAAATGAAAATTTGCTTCTGGGAGTCATTAGAGAATATAAAGATGGGACACTATTTGTATATATAGAGAGGAGGAATACAAAAGTGAGAGGTAGAAGTTCAGGAGACTTTTGTCTTCATATTTTCTTTTTTAACAATTCTATTGACACTTTCTCTTTTTTTTTTTTTTTAAAGGAAAAAACTCAGTAGCAGAAGCCAGTAAGTTAAAAAGGAGATATAAAGGGAACAGGAAGAAAGGGAGGAGGGCACTTAATAGGTTGGTATTGTATATTGGCACTTTCTCTAACTTAGTGACAATGAGAAAAATGTTAGCAAAACGACAGTAGTAAGCATTTAGTGTGTTTAATTTTAGAACCAAGGCTATAATGTAAGGTAGGAACAGAGTTAGGAACATTAGACATTATATTTTCTAGCAAACAAGAAATAATGGAACCCAAAACGAAGAAAATGCTGAGGAAAAGGAGAAGCCACCATTATCGAATGGGTCATGGGGGAGTTGAAGGGTATTAGTTATACTGGTAACTCAGATAGCAAAAAGTTAACTTAGAGGGGAAAAAGGAGCTAATTGAGAGTTGGGGATGTGGTTCTGTGTTAAAAGACTTCACTAGCATGTGCGAGGTGGTGAGTTGTGATCACAGTGTTGCAAAACAAACAGAAGCAAGGCTTAGGAACATAGTAACAGCTGATTAAAAAGTTCAGATGTTGCTAATTAGGAAAACATCTTTGTGCATATGGAAATACAACAAAGAGAAACCCAGCATTGTATCATGTACATAGAACACATGAAATGAGATCCAAATGACTTGAGGCCAAGCCCATCGATCATGGTCATAAAAGTGAAAAGGCTTAGCATGACTTTTAAAAAGATTTTGGAAATTCAAACCAATGCTAGGATGCCTATCTATATATCTTTAGATATAGGTATGTAATTTAAAAGTCTAAAAAGAAAAGACTTCAAAAAGATATATCAGAGACCTGGAAATAATAAAGTACATAGTCTGATGAATAATTCAGACTAGTAGGTGTTAAATTAGATACAGAAAGATAATTTCTAATATTGAAAACTGTGACTTACTAGGAAGATATAGGATACAAATATCTATATGGAAAAAGTCACAGTAAATCTTATGTAAAGAGAAAGAATAAGACTCCCCACTCAATAAATTAGAAGGGGCTGGAAAGATGCTTCAGTGGTTAAGGCATTTGTCTGCAAACCCTAACAACCTGGATTTGATTCCTCAGTATCCACTAAAAGTCAGATGCACAAAGTGCACATGCCTCTGGAGTTCGTTGGCAATGGCTAGAACCTTGGTGTGCCCATGCTCTGTCTTTCTCCCTCTGCTTGCAGATAAATAAATTTTTTTTATAATGAAAAAGCTAGAATAAGAGAAACCCAAAGAAAACACAACTAGGCAAATATTAAGGATAACAAAGGGGTTATTGATAGAGAATGTAAAAATAAATTGTCAGTAAGCCAGAAGTCTTGGTCCTGGGGGGTGGGAAATCAAACTAATTACTAGAAAATGTTATCAAGAAGAAAAGAGACATGCATGAGGTAAGTGACAAATGGGAAATATATCCCAATACTCTGCATACCACTATGCAAAAAATAATTTTATATTTAGATGTAATATGAAGACTGTTTATCAAAATTAATACCAGTAAAATAAGTGGCGTACATCAACACATGTGAGTGTAAACAATAGATGTCATTTAGGGGCAACACAACAAGAAGACAACAGTACCAGATGGCTTCTCAGTATAATTCCACAAACTTTAGGGACCAATTAGTGTCAGAGCTATATAAATAACTTAAGAAAAAACATGTTTTTTTTTTTTCCAAAGACCAGTAAAATGTGCATAACTTAATTGGCTAAATACAAAAATAAAACCATGGGCAAATATTACTTATAAATGTTTATGCAAAAGTCCTAAATCAAAACTAAACAGAAACTCTAGCACTGCATTCCACAAATCAGAATATCACGTAGACTTACGTGTACAATTATTGTGTCGTTCAAAATCTTTAAAAAAATCAAGTAGAACATTAAGGATAAATAGAAATTATGCTTGTAATGTAAGGAATCATATTTGGAAATGTGCTAACATAGTTTGCCATTTCAATTGGATGAGGAAGAAAAATCATGCTGAAGCAGCCTTTGATAAAAATCAACCCCCCCCCATTCCTAGTTAAGCTTTTGAGAAAATAAAACACCCTATGTGGCCCTCCCTCTGCCTGTGTCGCCCACTGGCGCTATGTGTATGTCTGGGCACAGACACCGGCTCCTCACACCCCTCTCTCTGCCTGCACTGCACACCACTGTCATGTGTGAGTCTGGGTGTGTTCATTTCCTTCCCCATGTGTCCTTCCCTCCACCTGTGCTGCAGATTGCTGCTGTCACGTGTAAGAGTCTGGACGCATTATCTTCTGTGACAAGCCATCTGCAAGCTGCCTGCCACTGCTTTCCTGCTAGTGAATCAGTCATCTGCTCTACACATTCTGACCCTGTCCCACATTGTCTGCCTAACACACCAACTCTGGCCTGTAAGCTCAGGGACAGTGTGTGCTTGAGGTCACCTTGCCTGCCTCACACATGAATCATCACCGGATGTTTCTAGGACTGAATCTCAAGCAGTGACAAGCCAAGTAAAGACAAGCTAAGACAAAGGAACACCAAGATGGATGTAAAGACTCATTCAACACACTATCTCGATATTGGCAAGTTCACGCACAATGAGTAACATGATAAACTAAGGCAATCTATCTCCTCAAAAAAAAAAAAAAAAAAAAAAAAAAGCCCAATCTGAATCTGGGGTAGGACAGATTTCTCAGTGGTTAAGGCATCTGCCTACAAAGCCTAATGTGGTAGTTTGGATATTCTCCAGTAGATTCAGGATTTTATTAAAGGTTATAATTTATTAGGTTTCCAGCTGCCTGGCTGGAAGAGGTGTCACTGTGGGTGGATCCTAGGGTCCAGCCCTGAGGTGTGTTTGGGAATGGATCTGAATTTTAGCCTAAGATACAGAGAGTGTTTCAGCTCTTCCTGGGGTTCCTGGAGTGTGCCAGCTTGTGGTACTGATGGTATTTCTCTCTGTGTGTACCTATAAAAGGAGGCTGGCTTATTCTCTATTATAGAATTCCTCTGGATCTGGAAGCTTCAATAAATCCCATTCTTCCCATAACTGTGTCTGGCTTGGAGGTTCATGGCTTGAAGCTGACTAGGACACCTGATGACCGTTGCTCAATTCTCCAGAACCCACATAAAGCCCAGTGGAGTAAGTGGTGCATGTATCTGTAGTTCATTTTCACTGGCACACCCCTATTCGTTCTTTTTCCCTCTTTCTGTCTGTCTCTCCTTGCAAATAAACAAACACAAAAAAAAAAACTTTAAAAATGCCCAATATCAAAGGATTCCCCCCATGAGAGGCACTTAGGAGAAACTCCAGTCAATCCAAAAGCAGGATTACAAACACCTACAAATAACTCAAAGAGGTCATGAACGAAGCTTGAGTAAAACCAAGAGGACACAAATAACTTAGTGAATATAAAGAGGTAAGTAGATCCCTGAGGGAATTTCAAAAGAACAAAAGCAAGTAACTACATGAAATTGGGATAGGAAAATGAAATTCAATAAACAGAAATGCTAGAGGAAAACCTGAACCAATGTATTGGATGATGTTGGGGACAGAGTATTGGGGCTTAATGACAAGGTAGAGGAAATTAGTTAAAAATCAAGAATAAAATTTGCAAAAACCCATCAGAATATGAGAGACATTTTAGGGAGCATAAAAGGACCATATTTATGAATAACAGCCATAGAAGAACAACTTGAGAGTATAGGAGTAGAAAATATTTTTAACAAAATTATAGGATAAAATATCTCAAAGTATAAGGTAAGATACCAATCACATAAAAGAGGCATACGTATACAGGAATAGAAAAGAAACTCCATACACCATAACACAGTCTAAACACTAAATACACAGACCAAATAAGGGTACCAAAGGTTGGAGGTAAGCAACATCTAGTTACATATAAAGGCAGGCTCATCAGAATAGCTGCTAATTTTATAATGGAACCACTAAAAGCCAGGTATTTCAAGTATTGAAAGATTATAGCTGCTGACCCAAACTACTATATCCAGCCAATTTTTCCTATGATTAAAAATAGTCTAAAGGAACTTATGACTGAGAAGCCAACTCTAGGGAGGGTGCAGGAAGGAAGGCTGTAGTCTGAAGAGAAGGATAAACACATTCAAGCAGTTACAGGGAAAAAAAAATGGTAATGGTAGCCCGTTTCTTAAGTAAATGAAGATGAAGAAAGAACCAAATGCCATAAAATCCACACCAGGGATTTACTTACACCATTCAACATTGACTGACTGTTAATGTCTCAGCTTTCCACTCAAAAGATATAAATTGGGCTGGAGAGATGGCTTACCAGTTAAGGCACTTGCTGACAAAAGCCAAAGGACCTGGTTTGATTCTTTGGTATCTACATAAAGCCAGATGCACAAGGTGGCACATGTGTCTGGAGTTCATTTGCAGTGGAAACTTTCTACTTGCCTCTTTCAATGTATCTCTCTCAAGTAAGTAAATACCTTTTTAAAGGCACAGATTCAAAGACCTGGATCCACCTCTTTGCTGTTTTCAAGATATTCATTCACCAATACCACCTTAGGGTGAGAAGAAAGAAAAAGAAATTTCAAGCAAAACCAAGAAAAATGAAGAGCTAAGGAAGGACACTCAATCTTTGTTAAGGGATCCACCAAGAGGACTTTTACAATCCTAAATATATATTCATTGAGCACAGGGGCAATTAACTTCATAAACCATATACTATGTTATGTGAAGTCACATATTAACTCCTGAAATGGTTATAATAGGTGATCAATACACCCATCTCTCCAACAGATAGGTCATCTACATAAAAATAAACAAACATTGTAAGTAAATGATATTATAGGCCAAATGGAGCTAAAATATGTGTACAGAACATCCTATACAAAACTATAGAAAACATTCTTTTAAGTAGTCTATTGTAATTACTCTAAAATACAACACATATTAGAACACAAAGCAAGGCTCAACAAATATTGGGAAGTTAAAGTAACTACTTTTAAGTTATCTTACCACAACACAATAAAAGTAGAAATTAATAATAAAAACAGAAGATACACAAACTCACAGAAACTAAGCAACACATTCTTGAATACTTAGTGGATTTTTGACAAAATCAAGAAGGCAATTAAAAAGTTTCTAGAATTGAGAAACATGAAAAAAAGAAATTAAAACCATGGGGTACAATGAAGGTAGTTCTATAGAGGAAGTTTATAGCTCTAAATGCCTCTATCATAAAACACAGATTTCAAATAACTCAATGATGCACCCAAAGGAAAATGAGAACAGACAAAACCCCAAAATAGAAGTTGGGAAGAAAGAAGATCAGATCAGAAGTCACTGAAATAGAGCCCTACCCTGCTCCCCCACCAAGAAAAGAATCTATGAAACAGTTGGTTTTCTGAAACAATAAACAATATTGATAAACTTTGATCCAAATTAACAAAAAGAAAGAAGACACAAATCAGTACGGTTAGAGATGAAAAGAAGATTTTACAAAAAATTCCAATGAAATTGCGAACCTAAAGGACATATATTAAAAACTGATATTCCAGCAAATTTGGGTAATTTGCTCCATCAATGACAGTTATTTTAGATGCAGACCTAAGGCCATAAATATTCTTTGCTGATGGTAAGCGATTGTAAAATCTTTACTGGTAAGTGTTAAATGGTAATTTTACCCAAGGTAGAAAAAAAGAATTGCAGTGTATTTTTATGTCAGTAACTATAGATAATTAGCATACCAAATTTCATAAATCTTGTAACGTTCTATTTTATTGCCTTCTCTGTGTGTTTGGGTTACAGTTGGGTCTGGGGAGTGTCAATCTTCGGTTACAAAAATAGTTAAAGCAAAATAGCAGAAGAGTCTGCTTTTCCCCTTGTGTTGGGATTAAAGGTATGTACTCAGATGCCTGGCCATAATTTTTTTTTTTTTTTAAGTAAGCAGGATTTATTTGGGCTCAGTTTGAAAGGCTACAGTTCATTATGGCGGGAAAGTTGAGGCAAATGAAGTGGTTTATGGCTGTGGCAGCAGGAAGAATAAAGTTGCCTGCTGACATCTGAGTGGATCAGGAAACAGAGAGGAGAATGGTGGCACTTAGCTGGCCTTTCCTGTCCTCCCTCCTCTTTTTTATTAAGTAGAAACTTTGCATGGACACATCATGTGTTTGCACCATCACTTTTAATCATGGCTTTGATGAGGATAAGAGGAAAAATAGAGGCCAGGTATGATGATGAAGGCCTTTAATACCAGCACTCAGGAGACTGAGGTAGGAGACTTGCCATGAGTTTGAGGCTGGCCTGGAGCAACAGACTGAATTACAGGTCAGCCTGGGCTGGACTGAGAACTTTCTTCCAAAAAATAAAATAAAATAAATAAGTAGGGCTTAGCAGTTGAGGCGTTTGCCTCCATGGCCAAAGGACCTCAGTTCAATTCCCCAGGACCCATGTAAACCAGCCACATAAGGTAGCACATGTGTTTGGAGTTCATTCGCAGTGGTTGGAGGCCCTAGCACACCCATTCTCTCTCTCTGTCTGACTCTTTTCCTCTCTTGCTCTCTCAAATAAAGTTTTAAAAAAGTTAAACAAAATAATGAATAAAAAATAAAACAACAACAACAACAACAACCACAAAACACACAAAGAGAAACAGAAGATTAGTGAAGCACATACCTCTGGGTGTGTTTGTGGTTTCTGTCACAGTGAGTGGGTCATAATAGGATGGCATTATCAGGAGGTGGTGAAAGATAGGACATAGAACCTAGTTGGGGGATGCAGGTCACTGCAAGGGTGCTGTCCTTGGAGGCAAACCTTATCCTGTGATCTTTCTGGATTCTCCTTTTCTCTGCATTCTGTCTACCACAAAGAAGCTTTTCTGTCACATGGCCCTGCTGCTATCATGTTTAGCTTCACAGTTGACCCAGAACCATGAAACTGAGGCAAGATAAACAACTCCTCCCTTAAATTGCTTTTATCGGGTATTAATGGTGAGAAAAGTGACTAAGACCCAGTATAAACATAAAGGCCAAAATTTTATCTTTGTTCTGCTATCCATCAATCTTTAATAACACTGTGCTACATGGTGAAGTCTCTGAGTAGCTGTGCCTTGGGGAAGACCTGGTGTCTATTTCTATGCAAGAATAAGAAGGAAGTTGAAAAGTGATGGGCTTGGCGACAGAAGGTTGCTGCGGCGACCAGATAAAGTGAATATCCATAGAATGTAAGTTCCTGGAGAATTTTCAGACATAGTGAAGTCAAACAGAATACTCAAATATTTGGGTTATAATTATTGGACAATTACAATAAGTAGAATGATCCTGATAATGTACAAACATCATCTGCTTTCAAATAGTTTGTGCATGTGTGTGTGCTATGTGCATGCATGTATGTGTGCATGTGTGTGCGCGTATGTTTGGACATCAGAGGTCTGGTCCTGTTGGCAGCATCTATATCCCTCTCCCTCTTCCTTCTGGCAACCCAAGCCTTGCCCGTGTCCATTCTAGCATTCCAGTGATAATCCCTGGGTAGGTGATGTGTGCTATGAAGAAGGAGGGTAATGTTGGCTATGCTGCCAATGGGACCAGAAGCATTCCAGATCTGAGTGAGGGGCTGTGACACTGGAGTGTGATGGGATTTCATTGACAGGCACGAGAGAGATATGGTGGATCTCAAGAGGAATGACCCTCCGCTTTTAAGTTGGAAATTACCAGCAGGGTGTGCATAGAACTTAGGGGACTGTATGGCTTGAAGGCTAATCAGATCAGGGGAAAGGGGGAATTGTTCACAGAAGAGTAGCCTTGGGATAAACTATCAAGCACATCCACACTTTAGAATGGTGTTTTGATGTTAGATTATGTGGTATGGCATTTTAAAATTTGGGTAAGTATGGAGAGAACTTGAACTCTCTGGTCTGTATCGAGTCCTCTTTCTCTCTGGATTTTAAAATGATTTTCCTAGTCCACATTACACATGGCTAGACTTTTTTAAAAAACAGAACGTGTAATTTTTCCCCTAGCCAACAGAATATTGCTATGTTTCAGATGACTTAAAACCCCGATTCTCCTTAAGTCTCAAATAATTGGCAAAGATTATCATCAGCAGTCAAACTCATTTTGTGTTTCTAAAATAAGAAATTACTTTATTGTTGAGAAAAATCGGTAGCCTGCCACTTTAGGGAATTTATTCCCTCATGCTTAGAGTAGCCTATAGCCTCTAAAAGTTATCTCAGAAGAAAGGGTGAAACCCTGGAACAGAAGTGATAGTCAATTTACTTGAAAGAGATATCTTACATTTTAAAAAGTTATTTTGAGAGAGAGGGAGGGAGACAGAGAATAATGGGTGTGCCAGGGCCTTCAGCCACTGAGAACGAACCCCAGATGCCTGTGCCTCCCCCTGCCTGTGGCCCATGTGTGACGTTGCATACTTGCATCATTGCATCTGGATTATGTGGGACCTGGAGATTTGAACATGAGTTCTTAGGCTTCATAGGCAAGTGCATTAACTGCTAAGCCATCTCTCCAGTCTGAAATGTCTCAATTTTTTTTTAAACTACAAGCCTAGTTAGGCATAAAACCATCAACATATATGACTTTATGATTGTCCTCTAAAAATTTTATCCAATAACTAGTTAAATAATTTTGATGCATTGTGACATTTTAATGTCAACATCTGAGAAAGGGGAATTATCTCTAGAAACACTCTTGGTCACTGAGGTTTTGAGGCAGCATGCTTTACAAACTCTTGATGAGTTCTTAAGCCAGTTTTTTGCTTGGTTTTGAGGCAGTTAGACTGTTTATAACATGTCCTCAGTAATTATCATCACATTTCATACTTAATCTTAAAATGAGTGTTTTCTACCATACCTCCCACCTACTCTTTTTTTTCCTTGAAGAAACTGTTTTGGGTGATGCATAATAGCTAAGTATGCACACGTATATTCCTGTTGTTATGTTTACAAACATAATTGCTTGGTGATTTGAAGAAAGATGAATATAAATTCAAATTTTGCCCTAATTAACTGAAACAGTAAATCTTTCCTGTCAACTTGACTAGACTTAA
Source organism: Jaculus jaculus (assembly GCF_020740685.1). Lineage (NCBI taxonomy): Eukaryota > Metazoa > Chordata > Mammalia > Rodentia > Dipodidae > Jaculus > Jaculus jaculus. Next base: position 20,344,507 of record NC_059116.1, on the reverse strand, counting down.
AATCACCATGGAAACATATCTGAGTGTGTCACTGAGAATGTTTCTAGGAAGGTATAACTGTTGAGAAAAGGCCCACGCTGAAGGTGGGCAGTGCCATCCCATGAGCTGGGGTTCACGGGCTGAACACAAAGGGGGAAGTGAGCTGAGGACCACCATCAATCTTGTGTGAATCTTATGACTAACTCAACTCCTGCCGCCATGACTCCCCATCGTGAAGGAATGTATCTTCAAACCATGAATTAGAATAAACTCTTTCCCCAAGTTGCTTTTGTTAGGTATTTTGTTCCAACCACAAGGAAAGTAATGGATATAATCATATTCCATGTTTTAACATTCATCAATTTCCCTACTCTTATTGTATGAGACTTATTATACCAGAGAATACTGGCAAGTACACAACATATATTTTTAACAACAACTTACAATAATATCAAACATTTAACTCATGCTATGATGTGTAAAATACTTCACTGGGATTGATTTAATCCTCAAAATAATATTCTAAAATAGTTATTTTTTTATTTTAAGGGAGAAAGAGGAGACAAGACAGTGAATAGAGGCTCACCAGTGCCTACTGCTACTGCAAATTGAGCTCCAGATGCACGTACCACTTTTTGCCTTGGGTTTTATTTGGGTACCGGGGAATAGAATCCAAGCTGCTGGGCTTTGCAAGCCAGCACCCTTACCTGCTGAGCCATCTCTTGCCCTGTAAAGTAGTAATATTCTTACTCCAACTTTACAGATGAGAAAAATAGATCTCACAGAGATCAGGGAAATTTCTTCAAGTACCACAGTTGGTAAGTAAGGAATAAAAACAAAACCAAACAAATAACTGGTATCTAAATCATTTTCTCCCCAGAGGTAACAGTATTAAGTGCTATGTATCTAAGTTAGTTTCTAGGTACTACATATTTAATGTTTCAGCTATCTATAAACTTTAAAATGAATCAGTTCTGTTAAGAAATAAATCCTTTTCATATATTTGGCCAAGAAATATATGGAAAAGAAAAGTAGTTCAACATTCTTACCCATCAGGGAAATACAAATCAAAACTACACTGAAAGCCTCTCTCACCCCAGCCAAGATGGCTGTCATCACGGAAATGAGTGACAAGGTTGGTGAAGATGTGTGAGAAGAAGAGGGGACTTATATATTGTTAGTGGGAACATGAACTGATACTATATGGTCCAGCAATACCTGGCTTGGGAATATACTCAAGGGTCTCTAAGCATACGCCATAAATACTTTCACATTCATACATTTTGTGGTAGTATATAGAACACTTAAACTCTGGAGCCAGCCTAGGTTTCCACCAACAGAAGATTGAGTAGCAAATATATAATCATATACATAGATTAATTAGATATATAAAAATTAAACATATATACACACACATACATATAAGATGTGGTTTTTATTCAGCTGTAAAAAAGAATAAAACTATGTTATTTCCAGGCAAATAAGTGGAATTGGTGGAGATGATCATGTTAAGTGAAATATACCTGACTCAAGAAGGGAGACAAGTATGTGTTTTCTCTCAAATAAAGAACCTAGACTTCAAAAGGTGAGAGAGGCTGGGTGAGATGTTCCAGTGATTAAAGCGCTTGCCTGCAAAGTCTAAGCACTCCAGTTTGATCCCCTAGAACCCATGTAAAGCCAGATGCACAAGGTGGCATATGTATCTGGAATTTGCTCATTGCAGTGGCTAGAGGCCCTGGTGTGCCCATTCTATCTGCCTCTTTCTCCGTTTCTCTCTCTCTCTCTGAAATAAGTACATTTTTTAAAAAAAGTACAGAATGCAAGAATGAAGAACCTAGACTTTAAAAAGAAAGGAGTGGGGAGGGAGGAAGGAGGACAAGGGAGGGGAGTATGAGGGGTGAATATGACCAATATTTAATTATACATATGTCTATGAAAACATGATGAAACCCATTATTTTGTACATTAAAATGTCATTTAAAGTAATTCAATTACTGGTGAAAATGAACTTTTGTAATCAGATTTTCTCAGCATCATCAGTAATGACAGCAGGTGAATTTTCATTACCCTTGTGGTAGTATGCAACATAGCCAGATATTAGGATCAGCCCAAGTGTCCTATTGCTCTAAAAATGCTCCATTGGGTACTCCAAAAAAACTCACTCAGGCACGCGATAGCTGTATGAATGAATGGGACCTTGGTCCTCTGCTTCCCTGGTCCCAATGTCCAAGGCCTCAGTGACCCACAGGAATCAGTGGCAACCTAAGCATCTCCTCCTTAGTGATGGTAGTGCCCACCTGTCATCCTTTCTGTAAGGAGGGAGAAGCCCGAGGGTCCAGAGTTCAAGGTCAGCCCCACCCAGGAGAGTGCCCTTGTAGCTCTTCCTGGACTTGTATTTCTTATTCAGGATGCAGATCCTACTACTTTTCCTCATTTCCACTGAGATTTCACTTTACTTCGCATCAAAACTCAGGCCCTGCAGTAAGATCTCTAACCTTGCAACCTATGGTCTGGGGGTCCTCTTAAATTCCACCTAGACTAAACCAGGTAAGACAGGTCAGAGGAATTGTGGGGACCAGCAATGGGGGGAATTCTCCACAGAGCTCTGCCTGCTGACAATCCTGTTTATGGCACATAATAAGGTAGAAGAACACAGCTCTAGGATGTGAAGACATGGATATTCTTGTGGGACTATCAATTATGAATAAAGTCACCCCAGGCACCAATTTGCCTCATTTATAAAACAAAGATGCCAGCGATTTCCCAACTTCATTTTGTAGCATTGTGGTGATGATTACCGGATAGTAGTTTGAAAAATAGAAGGCTCGGCAGAAAATGCAGAAGCCCATGGATAGAAACACAGTGATGCTCAGAGCAAAGAAAATCGGTGTCCAGAAGCTGCAACCTGCCAGTCCTCTGTATGCAAGAATATGCTGATAACCAGAAATGGGGGGAGAGGCCTCTTAACAGCTGAGGCGCTTGCCTGCAAAGCCTAAGGACCCAGGCTTGATTCCCTTGCATCCATGTAAGCGAGATACATAAGGTGGCACATAGGTCTGGAGTTCATTTGCAGTGGCTCAAGCCCTGGCATGCTCATCCTCTCTCTCTCTTTCTATATATATATATATATAAATATATATATATCCACCTCTCTCTGTCAAATAAAAAGTTTAATATTTTTACAAATTGAGGGCAGATTCTAGGAAGTGTGGCTTTTTCTGTTATCTACAACATGATATCTTGTCTCTCTTATTTCTAGCAGGACATCTTGTTTATAAGGTTTGGGTTAATTCTCATTTGATTGTATTCATCTTGGGATGGCCTCTTCTGTAAGCCAGTTTGTAAGCAAACACTACCTGCTACCCAGCTGGCCCTCCCCATGCACAGGTTCTGTATCTGCAGATTTAACCAAACTTAGTTGAAAGTATGTGGTTAGCCCGGTGTGGTGGCACAACGCCTTTAGTCCCAGCACTTGGGAGCTAGAGGTAGGAAGATCTCCGTGAGTTCGAGGCCACCCTGAGACTACATAGTGAATTCCAGATCAGCCTGGGCTAGAGTGAGATCCTACCTCAAAAAAACAAAACAAAACAAGACAAAAGAAAGTATGTGGTTAAAGAAATCTGCAGCTAAGGTATAGAGATATTTTCTCGCCATTAGTCCTAAAACAATGGAGACACTGTTTTTATGTGGTATTTATATTGTATGCCATATTGTAAGTAGCCTAGAGATGACAAGTGAGGATGTGTCAGTTAATTACTATAATCACTATGCCTATGCCATTTTATATAAAAGATTAGCAGATCCAAGGGTTTTCGGTAATGATAGAATGTCCTGGAACCAATCCTAAGGATTGAAGTACTAAAGCTGCATGCAAACAGCTTTAAGAAAGATTTCTAAAGAGCTATATTTTTAAATTTTCCATTGGCTACCTCTGATTTGGTATAGGCTATTTGTAGTGTTAAATTTTAAATGATCCCCTTTCCCCAAACCTCCAAACTTGCCTTTATACCAGTTTCTAACAGTGAGAATATAACTGACCTATCATGTCTATGATTCAATACAAGTTTAATATTGCTGATCAGGTGACTCTGAGGTAACCAAATGAAAGACTCTCTAGGTGTGTTTCATCCAGTCACTCAAGACACTAAAAGCAGATAACTTTCTCTGGTTGGGAGTAGAAGAGGAAGCCAGAGAGATTCCATGAATGAGATGGATTCAACATGCCCCAGCCACCTCAGGAGATGCAAGAGTCATGTGCCAGAGAAAGAAGTAGCCAACAGACACCGTGGTGGCCCCCCAGCTGACTGCTACAAAGGGAGTTTCCAGTCTTAAAACTGCAAAGTGTTGATTTCTGTCACCAGCCCAAACAAGCTTACAAGTGAATCATCCCACTGGGTGTGGTGACGTATGCCTTTCCTCACAGGACTACAAAGGCTAAAGCAGAAAGATTAAGAGTTCAAGGCTAGCCTTAGGCTGTATAGGAAGAACCCTATCTCAACACTGAAACAAACAAACAAAATAAACACCCAGAAATGGCTCTTCCCTGGATCTTCTAGAGTTAAGAGCTACTAGTCTCTAGGAACTTGATTTTTGGATTAATGACATTCCAAGCAGAGAACCTAGCCAAGCCTGGCTGGAATGACTTGCAGATCGCTGAGCTAAATAAATGTATGCTATTTTCAGCTACAAGTTGGTAATAATTTTGTATGTGACACTGAGAAATTAAAATATGCTATTGCCCATACATATTTATTCCAATTGTTCCTGTCTGGACTCTCAGCTCTCCCACTGAAAATTGAGCTACATCTTCATTTCAGCTATTTTTCCTTGGGCTTTGTCTCCCATGGATACATCTGACTTTGAATGTGGATGAGAAATACTCATGCATCTTACATTTAGTCATCAGTCACAAAACACCTTCATGTCCTGGGACTCTTCTAGATACTGGAGATGGATTAGTAAACAAATACTGCCCTTGTCCTTATGGAGTCTGCATTCTTATAGTTAAAGTATTAGTCAAACAAATACGACACAGACTATAGGAGAAGCTACTTTTGAAGTGTAACAACACACAGCTGGAGAGGTGGGCAGGTAGTATTTGAGTACAATACAGAAATCAGATTTTTATTCAGAGGCTATTCGAAGGTTCTGAATAGGGAGTGATCGGGTCAGGTTTTTATTGTCAGTGGATCACTCTGGCTGCTGCTTTGTGGGCAACAACCCAAATTTGGAGGCAGGAAAGGTAGGTTGGGAGCAATGAGGGAAAATGAAAGGGCAGGATTGGAGCCTGAAAGCCAGAACAGACATGCTGGTGTGCACAGTACCAGGTAGAAGCAATGGGATGAGATTCAATCTGGAATAGATGTCATCGTGGGAGAATGTTTCTATATTTTAAGTGGTGCTGTCCTCCTGTATGGCCTGAACATCTTCATACCGTGTGTTTTCTTAAAATATTTTAAAGTATATACCTATTTATATGTAGTGTGTGTGAAAGAGAGAAAATGAAAGAGAACAAGTCTGTGCATGCTTTGGCGTGTATATGGAGGCCAGAGAACAACCTTGGGGGTTGGTCCTCACCTCCCACCTTGCTTGAAGCAAGGTCTTATTTTATTTGCTAGTATGTAAGCAAGACTAGCTGACCAGAAGCTTCCAGGGATTCGCCTGTCTTCATCTCTCATCTTGGCATAGAGACACTGGGATCACAGACATGTGCAACCATGTCTGGCTTCATGTAGGTCCTGGGGGGCGGGGGTGTCTCAGATCAGGTCCTTATGCTTATGCATCAAGCACTTTTACCCACTGAGCTCTCTCCAGCTCCCCCCTTTTCAAAAAAATTAATTATATGCAGAGAGAGAGAGAGAGAGAGAGAGAGAGAGAGAAACAGACAGAGAAAATGAATGAATGAATATGAATGGGCGCACCAGGACCTCCAGCCGCTGCATCAAACTCCTGATGTGAGCGCCACTTTGTGCATCTGGCTTTACGTGACTACTGGGGAGTTGAACTTAGGTTTTTAGGTTTTGCAGGCAAGTACCTTAATCACAGACCCATTTCTCTGGCCCCTGAGCCCTTGTTCTTGTTTAATGAATAATGAATAAATGATAACATCAAAAGAAAATTCTATTATCTTTTCTGTAAGATTGGTATTTCTTTTTTTTTTTTTTTCCCCTCAAGGTAGGTTCTCACTCTAGCGCAGGCTGACCTGGAATTGACTCTGTAGTCTTAGGGTGGCTTGGAACTCATAGCGGTCCTTCTACCTCTTCCTCCCAAGTGCTGGATTAAAGGCGTGCACCACCATGCCTGGCTGGTAGCCCTTTTTATAAGTCTCAAAATCATATGAGGCATTAGACTGGCATACGTATTCTCATTTAATTCTCTTAGCATTTTTTGAACTATCAGCTGCATGTACTATGAAGAAAGAAGGCCTAAAGAAATCGGTAAATTACCCCAGGCCAAGCAGATAGGTATGTAAAATTCAGGTAAGGTTGAACTGGATCTCCAATCTGTCCACTTCCATTACATTGTTGTGGACAGGACAATGATCCATGGTGCAAGGATGCTCAAATGACAGGGTGAATGTGTTAGCAAAGGCCAGGCTCTGAATTTATAATGAGCATCAGGGAAGGTTACTTTTTCAACTTATCTAGGTTCCTTTTCCTCCATTCATCAGTTCTGAGAGTCGGTCCCATTTCCCTTTGTGAAGCGTCTGTCTCTAATATATCACATTATGTTCCTCTCCACGGAAAACTGAGAGTCCTTATGCACGGAGGAAAAAAGCGTATCGTGGTCTGTAGAAGTATTCTCCGCCAAACAGCTTTGGGTGTGGGAAGCAGATTTGTGGCCTGTGTGCTCACTCCCGCCCCCATTCTGGGTTTCTGAGGAGTCACTATTTGTGATTCGAGGCTGTCTCAGTTGCTTCAAATAGCGATGTAGTGTCATTTTCTTGTTTTTAGTGGTAATGACATATTTGATGACTCCACTCTAAATTTCACTGTTGATTTAGGAGGCTCATGAAAACCCATCTGGAAGCATCTTGACAGCTCATGCCAGCTGGTGAGGCAACTGGTGATGTGGTTTCAAACTGTGTCTTTTCAGCTTTATATCAGACTTGAAATCGCACTTTGGTGGATACCACACATACATAACACTCGAAATTGGTCTCTATTTATAGGCACATTAATTCAACTGCGATCATTAGGGTATAGAAAGAAGGTGGTAAACACTATTAATATTGTAAAGCTATTAAAAACTCTTAAACTCAACAATTATTTAAACCAGAGTTGGCAAAGTTAACGTAATTTCTAAAAATGTTTCCAACAAGTTCTGTAATTGTACATATATTTCTTACTCTTCCCTAGAGGTCTGTAGTCTCTTGAATAATGCATATATATATGTGTGTGTGTGTGTGTGTATGTATGTATATATATATATATATATATATATATATATATATATATATATATACAAACATATACACATATACTCTCATATACATATTTATTCTAAGACAAACATTGAATGCTTTAATCAGAGGGCTTTTGATTAAATAATAGTAATAAAGCACCTGTTGTCCACTTTCCATTTTGGGCAAGTCATTTAAATTCTAAAAGCATCAATTCCATTCCTGAAACCTGCCAGAAAGTCTGACTTGATCCACTTCTGAGGATTTTCAAAAGGAAATATACCAGCTAGTACAGAGAGTGTTTTGTGACTGGCAACCTTCATACAAATAATAGTAATCTTTATTGTTCTAATGTAAACATTTCTAGGATAGATGGAACTCATGTATATGAATCCATAGGCAATATATTGATGGCTGGCAGAAAAAAATTGAAGATCCAAGAATCTTATAAGATTTGATCCTAGAAAGTTTATCATCAACTGTCTTGGTGTCATTTTCCTCAACACAATCAATCAGGTCTCTGGATGCTTCATTGGAAACTCCAAGAAATTTTTGGATGGTGCTTTTGTTTTCTCATTTAAGTGATGAGGGAAAGCTGAGCAGAAATGAGCTGAGATATAGGGAAAAGATATCAATAATTCCATCATTCACTCAAAAACTTGAATGGAATCGAGTGTACCGACTATTAGCTTTCTCAATATTGACTTGTTTTATATCTCTTACAGGAACATTCATATAGTTAGTTTTATATTTCAGTGAAATTAATAAGAGTACTTTGTAATTGTCAATAATAATAAAAATCTTTTAGGCATTAGTTCTAGTAGACATGTGCATAGCATTATATAGACATCGTGCCAGTTAACCTTAATAATAAAGTAGCCATTATTCCAATAGTAGGTATTGTGATTATTCAGAGATAACATAAGACTAAAAGATGTTTCAATAAATTTACTCAAGGTCATATGGCTAGAAAGAAGTGACCTAGCATTGTAACACCATTGGAAACTAGGATGTGCATTCTCTATGTCACCTGACAGTTCTTGTTGCAATTGAAATTGGAAAGTCAATTATTATTTCTTTGTTATTTCTCTGCTGGCCTACTACATTTCCAGAAAGTAGCTCTATGTATTGCATTTATGCCCACTGTATCTTGAAATAAATGGACCAAAATTTTGGACTCTTTTGAATGGAAATAAAGGGTATTATAGTAGCAAAGGACATTTTCCATTCTCTATTGAGTTTTTCCTGTTGGTTTATCCTTAGCTGTGTTAGCAGAAAGCCAGGCCTATATCTAGACTATATATTAGATTATATGTATAGCATTTCTGAATTCCTGGGGCAAGAACTTAATGTTACTGGAAGAGGGGATTCCAGGATTTGCAATCTGGTAGGGCTTCTAAAAAAACTGTATGCTTAAATTCTGACAGCTGGTGTGTTAGATACATGATTTGACCTTAGATACTTAGATTTAAATTTTTTAATATATGTGAATCATGCTCAAGAATGTTAATACTAGTTGATATTTATACATTTAAAATGTGTAATAATATTTCCTTAGGCTATTTAGGTTGCTATAGCAGAATACCATATTGGGTTTCATTTTTCTTATTTCTGGAGGCTGGAAAAATCAAGATCATGTCACCACACATTTGGTGTACAAGGGTCCCCATTTTCCATATCTTTTAATAACTATTTGTTTACATGTATGTAGGCATGTTTGTATTTGACAATGGCTATCCTGACTGACTTCATCTGATACCTCATGATTTAGATTGCAATCAAACCATTGATTAAATACAATCTGTTGATGGTTAGTGAAATTAAACATCTTTTCATATGCAGACATACGAAAACACTGGTCTCTTTTATAAGACTATGTATAAGTCTTTAGTTCACTTTTTAAATCCAATTCTTAGGTTTTTTTCTGCCATTGAGTTGACTTACTTCTTTGTATATTAACCTCTTATCAGATATATGGTTTGAAAATATTTTCCTATTCCATAGACTAATTGTTAATTCTGTTGATTACATATCAATTAGGAATGATGCATTACAAGTAAGGAAATAATTAGGGCTATGAGATGACTCAAAGGTTAACGTACTTGCCTGAAAAGCCTAATGACCCAGGTTCAATTCCCCAGGACCCACGTAAAGCCAGATGCACAAAGTAGTGCATGCATCTAGAGTTTGGAGAGAGAGAGAGAGAGAGAGAGAGAGAGAGAGAGAGAGAGAGAGAATTATCAAGTGTGCTGAGGCCCTTATGTGCCCATTCTCTCTCACTTTGTTGTTGTCTCTGTGTGTTCATCTGCTTGCAAAAAAAACAAAGATTAAAGTAAATTAACAAAAAGCAAATAATGGATTAGACTTTGTGAGGAGAAACCTGACAGATGAAAGCAGGTGGGACAGAGTATAGTCGCAATACAGCAGATGGTTTAAGCATATAAGAGTGATTGTGGGGCTGGAGAGATGCCTTAGCTGTTGAGTCGCTTGCTGCGAAGCCTAAGTAGCCATGTTTGCTCTCCATATCCCATGTAAGCCAGACACACAAAGTGATGCAAATGCATAAGGTCACACGTGTGTACAAGGTGATGCACACATCTGGAGTTTGATTGTAGTGACTGGTGTTGGGCTTGCCTCAAAAACAGTGATGAGGGCATGAGGAGATAGCTCATGCAGTAAAGTGCTTATAATCATAAAGACCCTAGAACCCAGGTAAAAAGAGTGGGTGTGCACATGCATTGGTCACAGAGAAACAAGCTGGGAATCGAATAAAAGCTTTCTCACTGCTGGATAGCTCTTTTAATTTATTTTAGTATCATACTGAAGACTAGGTTTCATTATGTTGTTTTCAAACATTTTTTTTGTTTGTTTCACATCTTGCCTTTGCCCTCATGCCCTCCCTCTCCCAACTTAGTTCCTATTTGGCGTGCAAAAGTTCTAGGACACAGAATCAGCCTGGATGTCCATCATCGACTGGTGACAGAGTAATGAAAACGTGGTACATATACACGATGGAGTTTTACTCAGCTGTAAAGAAATAATGAAGTTCTGAAGTTTACTGGAAAATGGGTGGGATTGGAAATAAAAATTATATGAAGTAAGGTAATCAAAAATCCAGAAATACAAAAGTCATCTGTTCTCTCTCATATGTGGATCCTAACTTCGAATGTATGTGTGTAAATAAGGGGATATGAAAGTCAGTACAGGCTATGGTTTGATAGGAGAACGTGGGGTGAGGGTGATGGGGAGGAGGGTAACTGTAGACCATGTAGCTTTTATCCTGCACCACAGGCTGCTGGGGAAGATTGTCATCCCGAGTCTTACCCAACTGCGGTCCCTCAGTCTTACACTATCAACTGGCCAGGCAAGATGTGCTCACTTATGTCATCATGGTATGCCAATTATGGATTCGCTGTCTGATTGGAGTTCAGGCCTGCTCCACTGGAAGTAACACATGTCTACATTGCAAAAACCACAATTTTGGAGAATAAATGTAACAAATGTAAAGTCAGCTACTAACTTTAAAAGAGAAAAGCATATGGAAAGATTCAGAACAGACTAGAAGAGTAATGCTAAAATGACAATTCTATCCAAACTGGTCTCCCAATTCATCACAATCATTAAAATTCTGTCCAGTTTTATTTTTGTAGGAACTGAGACTTTCAGGTACCTGTATGTAAATACAGCAACAACAACAACAAAAATCTTGAGTAGCTATAGTAACTTTGGAAAAGAAGAACAAAGTCCAAAGTGTTATTATATCTGATCTCAAAACTTATGCAAATGTCACAGGAATAAGAGCAGGACCCAATCAATGAAAGAAATCAATAAGTTGAATTCCATCAACATTGAAAATGTTAGCCTTCTTAGATAACACTAATGAGGAAATGCTATAGACTGAAAATGATGACATGCATCTGTCATTGTTGTAATTAAAAATTTTGACAGACATCAACTTTGCAATATGCGAAACATGTTTGAATAAAAATTTCAGCCATAAAGATACCAAAGTGCAAAAGGATGATCAATATCACTTCCGCTTAAGGAAATACAAAATTAAATTTTAATGTCCTACCTACACCCAGAAGAATAGCCAACATCAGAACTGCTGACAACACCAACTGTATATGGTTTAGGAGACACTTGCATTAGTTACTGGTAGGAATGCAAAAATTGAATATCCACTTTGAAAAAGTTGGGCAGTCTATTAGAAGTGAAACTTGAGCTTTACATAAACTTCAACAATGCCATCTTTAGGTATTTATCCCAGATAAGTAAGCACATATGTACATACAACTGCATGGACACATTTGTTCATAGACCTACTAGAAGAAATGCACCCCACCCCCCAGAGATGGCTGGAAAAAATCCAAATACCTATCACCAAAAATATAATGTATCTATTATATAGTATCCTGTATATGTCTATCTTGGCCAGTTTACAAAACATGTAATGAAAAATTTAAAGACATTCCAAGTTTTGACAAGAATAGATTCTCAAAACTTCTAAAGGTGATTAATTCCTTGAGCAAAGTGGCAGGATACAAAATAAACACAAAAATCAGAGCCTTTCTATATGCAAAGGATAAATATACAGAGACATAAGTCAGTGATACTGTTGCATTTTCAACATACACAAGGAGAGAAAGAAATCAAATGCCTTAGAATATCACTAACCAAGTGTGAAAGACCTATATAATGAAAACATAAAACACAATAAAGAAATCAAGGAGGACTTGAGAAGATGGAAAGACCTCCAGTGCTCCTGGATAGGTAGAATTAACATTGCAAAAGTGGCAATTTTACCAAAAGCAATATGAAGATTTATGCAATACCAATAATTATTCCAGCATCCTTTTTCACAGAGATAGAAAACATGATCTCAAAATTCATATGGAATGGCAACAGGTCTTAGATATCCAAACAAATCTTCAGCAAAAAACTCCTCTGGAGGTATCACCATACCCAATTTAAAACTACACTACAAAGCCATAGTAACAAAAACAGCGTGGTACTGGCATGAAAACAGAAATATAGCTCAATAGAACAGAACTAATACCTGGACCTTAGGTCAAGCAACTATAGCTACCTGATCTCTGACAAAGATGCCAATGATATAGACTGGAGAAAAACACAGCATCTTTAACAAATGGTGCTGGACAAATTGGATTATCACATGTGGAACAATGAAATTAGATCTACTCATATCACCATACACACACACACACACACACACACACACACACACACACACACACACACACATCAAGTCCAAACAGATTAAAGACCTGAAGATGTGAAACTCGTCAATTACTGGAAGAAAAAAATAGGAGGAACTCTCCATGATATCGGAGTAGGTAAGGACTCCCTGAGAAATACACCAGTATCCCAGAAAATTAAATAATCTCTCAATCAGTGGGATGTCTTGATGCTAAAAAGCTTTTGCACAAACATACCATAAGCAGAGCCAACAGCATTCCCACAGAATGGGAGAAAATTTTTGCCAGATATACCACCGACAGAGGCTTAATATCTAGAATCTACAAAGAACTCAAGAAGTTAAGCCATTAAAAAAAAAACACACACACTGAAATAAATGGGGTAGAGAACTGAATAGGGAGTTCTTAAAGGAAGAAATACAAATGGCTAACACACACACACTGAAGAAAAAGTTCAATATCCCTAACCATCAGGAAAATACAAATTAAAAGAACGATGAGATTCCACCTTACTCCAGTAAGGATGGGAATCATTAAAAAGATCACATGACAGCAAATGTTGGCAAGGATGAGGTGAAAGAGGAATCAACTGTTGGTGGGATATAAACTTGTACAACCACTATGGAAATCAATATGGAGATTCTGGAACAGGATGAACATAGAGCTGTCAACAGACCCAGTTTTTCCCTTACTGGGCATTTATTCTAAATGCTCCATGCTTTACTACAGAGGTATTTTCTCAACCATGTTCATAGCTGCTGAATTCATGATAGCTAAGAACTGGAATCAACCCAGGTACTCATCATTGGACGAAGGGATGACAAAGTTGTGGTACGTTTACACAGTGGAAGTGTACTCAGCAGTAAGAAGTACCAATACAACAGAATCTGTGGGGAAACAGATACACTTGGATCATACTCAGCTAACACACACAATTACAGAAAGACAAACACCGCATATTCTCATTCATCTGTATTGCATGGTTATAGAAATGCACAAAAATTTATTGGAATCTGTCTTATGCTTTTATTTTCTTTTTATTTTAAAAATTAAAAAAAATATTTGAGAGAGAAAGATACACATAGATGGGGGAGGGGTCCTCTACCCATTGCAAATGAACTCCAGAAACATGTGGCATCTTGTGGTTCTGACTTTCATGGGTCCTGGGGAATTGAACCTCAGTCCTTAGGCTTCCCCTGCAAGCACCTTAACTGCTGAGCCATCTTCCCAGCTCCAAGCTTTCTACTTTCTATTCACCTGCTTTTCTATGTTCTTTTGTAGTGGGTCTGTACTACTGTCCTACCAGAATCAAAGATTGGCTTAGTATATAAAGTGAGTAAAAATTGTAGGAAGGGCAGGACTCCTTACAACGTGCTCCATCCAGACACAAAATGGCCTGGATATCCATGACCTCACAGAGCCTGACACTACCTATACAAGACCCTCATAAGAGGAGGGAAAGATCATGACATAAAAAGAAAAGAGAGACTGATTGAGATGGGGAGGGGATATGATGGAGAATGGAATTCCAAAGGGGAAAAGGGGGTGTAGGGAGGGCATTACCATGGGATATTTTTTATAATCATGGAAAATGTTTAAAAATTTGAGAAAAAATAAAATAAAATTTAAAAAAATTAAGAAAAAGTTTTGTCTTTAAGGGCAGAATTCAGGTTCTGACAACATTTAGCAACTCATTAAGCCCTTGTTCTGCAACTCAGTTTCATCTGAAAATGGGGATGGTCATTATTAGCCAGTCTGGTTTTGTTTCTAGGAGGAACATAGTAAGTACAAACACTTAGAAAAACCATAATGTACTACTAAGATTTTATTTGCTTCCAACTTGACTATCTCTTGGCACTGCTTCTTGCTGTTTTTATATTTTGATATCATATGAGAATGATGCTGGCTTAAACGACCAAGAAAATCATTACTTTTTTTTTTTTGGCTTTTAGGTAAGGATTAGAATAGGGCCAGTTCCATTAGACTGAACTCATTTCAAAACTTCTATGTAATTTATAGGGTAAAGTCAGTATCTTGAGATCTGCTGTAACTCTGTCTAAGATCTGTGAACAGCTTATTTCTCAAAGCCAAATATTCCATGGCTCTAGAATACATCATTTGCAATTCTTTTTTTTTTTTTTTCCTAAGTGCATGATACATGAAGGGTCTGTAATGAATCCTACTTTTACTCAGGCTCTGGAAAGAATGATTTTGCTGTAAGATCTTGTAGCGTTGGGATATTTTGGATCTTAGTTACAAGGAGCCTCTAACATTTCTTCAGGCAGCAGCACATGCCTATGCAGTTAATCAAATTCTGTCTGGAAAGCATCTGTTCATTGTGTCGCAGGACTCATTCTCAATTGAAATCCGTGATAATTATCTGCAGAGCCAACTTCTTCTGTAGCTCAATTAGTCTGCTTTGGGTCAAAACTAATTTGAAATGATAGCATGCCTTTCTATGTTTAGGATTAGACTCAATGGTCTTTCCCTTCTTTGGTCAGTGATAAATGGAGACAGGACATTTTTAATAAAAGGCTTAATTCAGATTCAAGCTGATGAAGTATTTTTTTTTAAAAATGATATTCATTATATTCAGTGAATATTTGTCTTAGTAGAGAACTCAAACATGTTCAGAAAAACATGACCTTTGCATAAGCCTATGTGTTAGGGCATTGGAGAGATGACAACTTTTTAATCAATGGTACTAGGAAAACTAGATATCTACATGTAAAAGACTAAAAGTCACATTCTACCTTTCACTCTGGACAACAATCATGTCAAAATACATCACAGGTCATTTGTAAGACCTGAAAGTCTGAAATGACCAAGAGGGGAAAAACAAACAAGCAAACAAACAAAACAGGAGAAACATTTCAAGACCTTGGTACAGACAAAGCCCCCCCACCCCTAGAGAGGAACCCAAAAGCACAGACAATAAAAGCAAAAATTGACCAGGAAAATTCCAGCAAGCCAAAGGAAGCAGTCCACAGAATGAAGAGACAGACAACAAAATGAAATGCAAGCCTCCATAACTATTCATCTGAAATAGGGGCATCTAATATCTACAACAAGGAACTCAAAACCCTTGATAACAAAATGCAGTCATCCAATTGTAGCAGACAGCTTCAGTTTGCTGGGATGAACTTCCAGACCAGGCACAGCGATGGGAGGAAGGTATTTATTGAAGCAGGGCAAGTTCCACAATGGCAGAAGTTGGCCCTCCTTCTAAATCCATGCGGCTTGAGAAACGTCACCAGAAGGGAGCATGCTTCAGGAACTTCAGGCAAAGCTCAGGCACTTTGCATGTCTTTAGACTGGAATTACAAATCCACTTGCACACCTTAGGGCTGGACCCTAGAATCAGCCCAGTGACACATTCTTCAGCCAGGCAGCTGGAGATCTAAAGCTTTACTAAAATTCCTACTATATTGGGGGACATTCATTCAAACTACCATACCAATCAAGATCAGATATGATCTCAATAGTAATTTCTTTTTTTTTAATATTATTTATTTATTTATTTATTTGAGAGCGACAGACACAGAAAGAAAGACAGATAGAGGGAGAGGGAGAGGGAGAGAATGGGTGCGCCAGGGCTTCCAGCCTCTGCAAACGAACTCCAGACGCGTGCGCCCCCTTGTGCATCTGGCTAACGTGGGACCTGGGGAACCGAGCCTCGAACCGGGGTCCTTAGGCTTCACAGGCAAGCGCTTAACCGCTAAGCCATCTCTTCAGCCCCCAATAGTAATTTCTTAAAAGAAGGAATACAAATGGCCAATAAACACATAAAAAATGCTCAGCCTTAGACATTAGGTCAATGCAAATAAAATACAGTGAGGGGCTGGAGAGATGGCTTAGTGGTTAAGGCGCTTGCCTGAAGAGCCGAAGGACCCATGTTCGACTCTCCAGATCCCACATACGCCAGACATACAGGGTGGCACATGTGTAAGTCTGCACATGCGCACAAGGCGGCACACATGGCAAGGCCGTGGTCACCATTTCTCTCTCTCATAAAAAAATTAAAAGTTACAGTGAGATACCAACTCAGTCCACTTAGATCAGCTACAACAAAACATTAGAGCTACTGTTTTATACACCATTGATGTGAATGTATCAGTACAGAGCATTAAGTTCCTCCCAAAGTGAAAAGAAGGTCTACTGTATGATCCAGCTATCCCACTTCTACATGTATATATTCCAAGGAAATTAAATAAGCATACCCAAGAGACATATACATGCATTACTGCGTTTTTGTGTTTTGGTATTATTCACAATGGCTTAGATTTGTATTCAAACTATTTGCCCATCAACAGATGAATTTATGAAGGAAATGCAGCATGCATGTAGAGTAAACTTTTATTAAGCCATAAAGAATGAAATCCTGTCATTTTCAGAGAAATATGTGCAGCTGAAGGAACAGTATGTTAGATGAAATAAGCCAGTCACAGAGAGGAAATTACTACGCATTCTTTCTAATATGTGGAAGCGAAACACATTGTGGTGGTTTGAATTAGATGCGCTGCCCCCTCCCCCAACTCATGTTCTGAATGCTTGGTCCCCAGCTGATGGCAACTTGGGTGGTGGAGTCTTGCTGGAGGCTGTAGGATGCTAGGGGTGGACCCTGAGGCTCATTAGCCTCAAGTTTGCCAGTGTTAGTTTGGCTCACTGTCCTATTGCTGTTGCCCACCTGATATTGGTAAGGAGGTGATAACTGAGCTCTGCTCTGCCAGCTGTTCCCTGCCACCGTGAAACTTTCCTTTGAGACTGTAAGACAAAATTAAACAAAAATCAAAAATAACAACAACAAAAAAACCCCTTTCCTTTTTCAGCTGGTTTGGTTGGTTACTTTCCTCAGCAATGAGAAGGTAACTGCAACAAACCTTGATCTGAAAATGAAATAATGATTGGGAAGGGTGTGTGTTTTATTTGTGGGGGAGAGGGTGTGTGGTTGAGGTTAGAAAACGATGGCGGGATTGATCTGGTGCGTGCTCTGTGCCCCTATGTAAATATACATAAATACGTTTTATACAGGATGCTTATATATTAATAAAAATGTAAACACATGTAAGATTATGGCATAAATATAAAACTAATGGGAGGATCCTTGAATCATGAATATATAAATACATAATTAATATTTTTATTTGAGAGAGAGAGAACAAGAAAAGAGGGGGAAAGAATGACACACGAAGAGTTCTTGTCCCTGCAAACAAACTCCAGACACATGCACCACTTTGTGTGCATGGCTTTCTGTCTGGACTGG
The DNA here is from genome assembly GCF_020740685.1 of Jaculus jaculus. NCBI lineage: Eukaryota > Metazoa > Chordata > Mammalia > Rodentia > Dipodidae > Jaculus > Jaculus jaculus. Next base: position 20,326,644 of record NC_059116.1, on the reverse strand, counting down.
GGGAATCAAATTCAGGCTGGCAGCTGCTGAGTGTGTTCGGGGCCTTGGTCTGACTGACCTATGAGAAAGAACGTGCTTTGTGCTGTCTGGCTATTAAATTTTCATTTGGTTATAAATCATTGTTGCTGCATTTCTTTTGAAAAGAATAATGGGATCTTAAATTGTAGCTCTTCCTGTGAATTTTCCTCATTAACCTTTATGTTTGAGAAATGCATAGAATTTTATTGGGGCGAAGAAGGGAACTGCAGACAGATGGGCTGTCGGTTTGGTTAACATAAAAATGTGTGGTTGAGGCCTGACTGGTAATATCTTTTAGCCCAAGACATGGTCTTGGGTAAATTATTTAGGATTTACATAAGGAAGATATTGGTGAGATCAGTTTTTCATCCGTGACCTGACAGCTTGGAGATGAGCTGTCTGTGTTCACAAGCTACCGTTCTGCATCTGACATGTCTGTGACTAAACAAATGAGTAGACCTTTAACCTCCGTTAAACTATCCTTACCAATGGGGAATGATGGGACTTCGTTGTCACATCTTCTCTGTAAGAAACAAGATGCCTATTGCTTTGAAAGTCACTCAAAGATAAGTCACCATTGCTTGATAGTTATTTACTTGGCAATTATAGCATAGATACTGTATGCTTGTTTCTGACTATATCTTATCTTCACAATTTGACATAAAAGTCTTCTTAAATAAGAGTTTATGCCTTATGCTCACATTTTAACTTTCTTTTCAAAAATATTTTGTTTACTTATTTGACAGAGAGAGGGGGGAGAGAGAGAGAAAGAGAAAGGAAGGGAGAGGGAGAATGGGTGCTCCAGGGCCTCCAGCCACTGCAAACGAACTCCAGACACATGCGCACCCTTGTGCATCTGGCTAATGTGGGTCCTGGTGAATCAAACCTGGGTCCTTTGGCTTTGTAGACAACTGCCTTAACCACTAATCCATCCCTCCAGCCCTCATAACTTTCTTGAGACAGGATCTTTCCTTTTATATTTGCTTCTTTTCAATGGAGTAGTTGGTGTAAATATAAATTTGAAAATTTTTTGCCAGTGGTAAAAATGTAAGACTAAGTTTAATATTCTTTTCAATAATATGCACTACTTTGTATCCCTATTTCATTATTAGACTTTAACTAACAGCTTTTACGTGAATGGATTTTAGGGAAATAAATCTTTCAAACATTTGTGCACATTTCAAGGTATTCACTTTTATATTCACTTGATCACTGAGTCTAAAATCTCAGGTTCACTTTAAAGTTATCTTTCAAAGAAAAAAAGAATCTCCCTATATCAATAGCTTAATGATACAAGAGAATAATATTTTTTAAAAATAAGTCTTTGACTTATGAATATATTTGAGTAGTTATAATTCTGTCCTCTCCTTTATGACTCTTGTCTTGAGTATTTTTAATGAATGGCACCACAATTATAATATCAATAAGTGTATATTATTTGGGTAGTTATATTGTGATTTACTTTGTTATTCCTTAACACCATTGCTGATTTTTCAAGCTATCTCTATTGCTCAAAATACTATAGTGACTATATTTACCTAGTCATTCTGTTTGTTTTAATTTACTTATAAATATGTAACAGCTTTCAAAAATTATCATTTTAAGTTCAGAAACAAAAATAATTATAATTTCATAGTTACATATAATTATATTAGTTCTACAGGATAAAAATTAAGTGTCAGTATATTTTACTTTTAATGGATATAAACCCATGCTTTAATGTTGTTCAATTTTAACTTATGATCATTTCAAACTAAGATTTGGAATTAATTATGTAGTCCCAGGCTTGCCTAGAACTCAGTGATCTAACTACCTCTGCTTCCCAAGTGTTGAGATTAAAGGCATGTGCCACCACACTTTGCTAAACTAAGACTTTTTCAGGTATTATAATAATTTGTCTTTCCTACATCATGAATTGTCTCTGGGAATATTGGTTATTTAGAAGAGATTTATGTAAGTTCTAAAATTTCATAGGTAAAGATTTCTTTATTATACCTTAGTGTTTACCCAAAGTGGGATAATACAGAGGTAAAAGATATTTATTAAGCTTATTAGTCTTAAAAACTGAATGTTCTATTACTCAACTATATCAATGCTCCCTTTGTAATTAACTTACTAAAATTTTTTTCACCTTAGAAATGAATTGATATTTGACCTCAGAGCAAGGGAAAAAAATCATGTAAAAAAGTTTCAAATCCTTGCTTACACAGCCAGAATCAGAAGCGTTTATTAAGATGGCTTTGATGAATCAACTGGCAATACTGAGAGTAGGATAAAGCATTCTGTGACCACATGTTGGCCATTTGGAGGTAGGGTTTCCTTGTTATGGCTTTCTTAGAGCTGTACCAACTGATTTGCTTACTAGAGAAAGGCAACCTAATGAAGGGGTATCCTCCACTAAGGATTCAACAAGCCCTTCTTATATGAAGAGTTTATGGTTCCTACTCAATGAGTCAAGGGAAGGAACAGTCTTAGGTTTGGGATGAGGGGGTTCAGGGGACTTGGGAAATCTACATGAGGACACTCACACTGAGACTCAGCAAGCTCAGAGTTTGGCCCCATTTTGGCCAATATATGGACACTTGTTCTTTGTGTGTGTGTGTGTGTGTGTGTGTGTGTGTGTGTGTGTGCACAAGTTATTTAGAATATACAGCAAGAAGAGTTGCATGGCAATGGAAATCTGGCTGCCAACAGGCAGAGCGCTCTGATGCTGATCACAAAGGCATTCTTGCAGCTAGTGTCACCTGCCTTTAGATCACTAACAGAACTCCGCACAAGCTAGATATTCCCTCTGTCATCATTACCTTCTCGTGGCTGGGACAAACACCCAACCAGAAGCAGTGCATGGGAGGAAAGATTTATGTTAGGCTTATAAATTCCAGAGAAAGCTGCTTTATGATGGAGGAAGCTGTCTCACTTCATTCTTCCTCAACAGCAGAGAGAGAACAAACAAACAGTGGCTCAGAACACATCTTTGGGCTGGGCTTTGGATCTGCCCCCCCAACCCAGCACATCTCCTCCAGCAGAGCTATGTGGGCTCAGTGCTACACCAGCTGAGGGTTGAGTAGGAAACTTCATTACAAACACCCAAGACTATGGGAACATTTGCATTTAAAACCACAACATTCTTATTCCTAATTAGCATTTAGCATAAGATGTAAATAGATTACTAAGAATCTATTCTCAGTCATCTCTTGTATAGCTGATTATTATTCCACACATTCCACATTAGATGCTGTCAGATAAAGTTGGTATGAAAGTGAATAAAAGGCAGTTGTGTCAGGAAATATTTTTATGTTTATAATATTATTGGGAAGATTTGTATTTCTATTCTTTCTTGTTAGTGTACTAGTTTTCTACTGCTGCTGTAACAGATTACCGCAAACATATTGGCTTAAAACAACATCAATTTATCATTTTATAGCTCTGGCTGCCAAACTTTAAATGGGACTTCCCAGGTCAAAATTAATCTGTCAGCAGATTAAATGGTTGGTTCTTTCTGAAGGCTCCAGACGAAAATGCCTTTTCTTGTATTATTGCTTTTGAGACACAGACAGACTGACTGAGTCCAGATACATGCATTACTTTGTATGGCCTTGTATGGGTACTGGGAAATTGAACCTGGGCAAGTTGACTTTGCTAGCAAGTGCTTTTAACTGCTGAGTCATCTCCCCAGCTCAAAAGTTGCCTTTTTTTTTTTTTTTTTTTTTTTAAATCTAGAGGCTGTCCTTTTCTCTCAGGTCCCTTAATTTCAAAGACAGCAAGGTTTGTTTGAGTCTTTCTCACATCTCACCATTGTGACATTGATGCCTGCTTTTCCACCTTTAACCCTTGTGAGTACATTAACTCCACCCAATAATCCAAGGTAACCTCTCAATTTCATGCCAACTACTGAGCAACTTTAATTTCATGTGATTACCTTAAATACCCCTTATAATGTAATGTAACATATTCCTAAGTACCAGGGATTGGGGCTGAACCTACTTGGGGTATAATCATGCTGCCTGCTATGACTCCCTTCTTTAGTGGAATTCTGAGTGGATGTGTGAGAGTGCCAGTCCTTTTTGATAATTTGTATTAGATGCTTCTTCTGTTTGTTAATGGTAAGACTATGGGCTTTGGCTAAAAGACTTTTTCTAATTTTTTTCTTTTTTTCTAACTTTTTAAAAATATATTTTTATGAGAAAGAGAGAGAGAGAGAGAGAGAGAGAGAGAGAGAGAGGATATTGGTATGCTAGGTCCTCTAGCCACTGCAATTAAACTACAGATGCATGTGTACCACCTTGTGTGCATGTGTCTCCATATGCATCTGGCTTACATGGGTTCTGGGGAGTTCAACCTTCATCCTTAGACTTTGCAGGCAAGCGCCTTAACTGCTAAACCATCTCTCCAGCCCCTTCTAATGTTTTGAGATTTAATATTCAATTCATTTTCAATCATTAAATATTTGGAATGTTTAAATTCTATGGTCTACTTAACTTATGGGAAATTTGTGTGATCTTCCAATGGATAGCCACCTATCTCCTCAAAAACAAAACAAAACAAAATCTCAATTTCAAGTTAGAATTTAGAACCAGTGAGAAGTAAAAATGCAATGGTTACTTCATTAAATGAACTGTTATATATGTAAAATAACTGCATGCCAAGAAATTTCAAAATTTTACATTTTATGAAGAGTAAAAGACTATTTTCCATAGGCGATGCATGGAGGGACCAGGCAGAGCCTCAGAATCTCTGCCATCCCCCCCTCCAGGTCCATTCCACACATACACTGAACACCAGTCATCCACCAACATGTGGGTGCAGGAAGAGACCATCTCCCTTGGAGATGTGCTCCTATTTCTGGAAAGACAGATCTCATGCTTGGAGATGGAAAGAAATTTGATCCCTCCTGGGACAGAAACAAGCCCTTTAAGTTTATGCTAAGCAAGTGAGAAGTGATCCTAGGCAGGAAGTAGGAAGAAGGGGAGGCCCAGATGAATGGGTCAAGGAACTATACCATCATCTCTCCAGGCTCTGTGGAACTCCTATTTTTGACGGGAGTTTCTAAAACTTGAATGGCAGAGGGGCCTCCTCCCTTAACCCCCTACTGGCAGACCTGTCCTGGAGGGACCATGAGTGTCCATAAATCCATACTCAGCTTCTTGAGGGACTCCACTATTGACATTCACCTGACTGAAGTTTCTGTCACTCAGTATTGCTTCTGATTCTTCTATGTCCCCTTTATTCTCCTAAAAAATTATTCATTCATTTATTTTATTTTATTTTTTTAGAAGAGAGAGGACAGAGACAAACAGAGAGAATGGGCCCATCAGGGTTTCTTGCCATTGCAAATGAACTCCAGATGCATGTACCACTTTGTGCATCTGGTTTTATGTGGGTACTAGGGAATCAAACCCAGTCTGGCAGGCTTTGCAAGCATCTTCTCCTATGTGAGGAAGGACTTTTTTTTAAATTAAAAGTTCTACCTAAACTGAAGTGGGTAGGGGGAGAACTTTTGTCCTCACCAATTCCTTCAAGCCACCCTTTAAGTCTGCTCTTTTTTAAAGAAGCATTTTTATTTATTTGCAAGCACAGAGAAGAATGGCTCTGTATGTGTGTGTGTGTGTGAGATTGTGAGTGGTGGGGGGGAAGGATGAGAATGGACATACCAGGGCCTCCAGATGCTGCAAATAAACCCCAGATACATCCATCACTTTGTGTGTTTGCCTTTATGTGGGTACTAGAAAACCAAACTCAGGCTGTTAGGCTTTACAAGCAAGCACCTTAACCACTGAGCAATATCTTCAGCCCCCAACTCTCTCCTTTTTAAACTGCTCACTTTCACTCTGATGTTAAACTTGGGGCTAGCAGAGACATCTGAAGATTTCTCTGAAGTAGCTCAATTTTAGTTTTCCATCCTGTGGATTTTCGTTTATACACACCAAGAATTAGGTTCCATTATGTTGTATTTCAAACAAATTTTAGTTTTTGTTTCCCTAATTTTGTTCTCCTTCACTCTCCTCACATTAATACTTCCCCCACCCCTTTCTCCTTTCTGTGTCCATACTCCAAGTCTCCTTTATTCCTGCCACCTGGTCATCACCTCTTATTCCCCTCATGTAGTCTCCGATCTCGATTTATCTTTACTCCATCTCACATCCTTTTATTGGCTTATATTCTAGAAATCAACAGCAGGAGGAACTTCAGTAAGTACATAAGAGCTTGTAATCTACCTTTGGATGAACTGTGGATCACTGAAAATGCCAGAAAGGGTATACACACACACACACACACACACACACACACACACACACACACACGGAGATATCAAGCTAATTGGAAATAGGTTAATTTTTGCATAGGCTAAGCCTAGGGACATAGAAGACCATTCACTTTGGGTGGAGCTTCTTGAAGATAAGAATCTCACAGCTTCTCCAAAGATTTCCCGACAAACAAACAACTTGTACTCTGATGCACACTTGTGATCTGTCTTGTGCTCAGACTCCTGGTAGTTTTCAGTGCCTGAGCCTGAATAAAAGCTGTGAGCACAGTCAGTTCAGGGAGCACTGGTGTACATCCCCCTGAACCCCCCATTAAATAGTCAGAGTGTTGTGCATTGCGTGTTCATTTCGTGTTCATCCAAACACTGCTGGATGACAAGATATACATTCTAGGATAAAAATCAAGATATTCCTAGATGAAAAGTTTATAGCTATAGGTGCTCACAGTAAAAATTCAGAAAGACCTCAAATAAAAAAAAAAAATCTAATGATTCAAGCTAAGATGCTAGAAAAACAGCAAGAAGCTAATCCTAAATCCAGGGCATAGCAAGAAATAATAAAGATTAGGGAAGAAATTAATGAAATAGAGTAAAAAAAAATAGCAATACATAAAACACAACCAACAAATGGATTTCTTGGAAAAAAAATTAAGAGGATTGACAATTCCCTAGCCAAAGTAACTGAAAGGAGAGAGAAGATCCAGGTAAAATTATAGTCAAAACAGACTATAGTAGAATTCAGAGAGCCATTAAGGAGTGCTAATGAAAACTAATATTGCAAAAAGCTGGAAAACCTAGATCAAAGGAATACATTGTTAAATACATAAGACTTCAAAAAAATTAAGCCCAGAAGATATAATTAATCTAAACAGAGGCATAAAGAACACTGAGATTGAAGCAGTAATTAAACTTCTCCCTACAAAGAACAGATCAGGACTAGTTGGATTCACTGCTGAAGTATATCAAACTTTTAGGAACAATGAAATACCAGTACTTTTCAAACTCTTCCACAAAATACAAAGGGAAGGGATACTACCAATCTCATTCTGTGAAGCTGGACTTTTCCTGATACCAAAACTAGATTTAAAAAAGCAACAACAACAAAATTACAGACCAAATTCCCCGAGGAACTCAGAGGCAAAAGTTCTCAACGAAATACTTGCAAACAGGGTTAGAGAGATGGCTCACCAGTTAAGGTGCTTGCCTGCAAAGCCCAAGGACCCAGGTTTGATTCTTCAGTATCCATATGAGCCAGATGCATAAGGTGGTGCATTTATCTGGATTTCTTTTGCAGTGGCTGGAGGCCCTGGCATGCCCATTTTCTCTGTCTGCTTCCCCCTTGTTCTCTCTCTGCCTCTTTCTCTCAAATAAATATTTAAAATAAATAAAATACTTGCAAACAGAATTCAAGAACACATTTAAGATTATACACAATGACTAATTTATTTTCATCTCTAGAATGCAAAGTTGGTTCAACAGTAATAAACAAACATAATTCACCATATAAACAAACTTAAGGACAGAAAACATGACCATTTTGATACAGAGAAGACATTCAACCAAGTTTAATATGCCTTCAAGATGAAAATTCTGAGTGGTTGGAGCAAAGGCCCAGCAGTGAAAGATGCTTGCTTGCAAACCCTGAATGCCCAGGTTTGAGTAACCAATACTCGAACTCCAGACTCATAAAGCGGCATACACATCTGAAGTTCATCTGCAATGGCAGGTTGTTGCAGTCCAGTTCTCATTGCTGTTAGAAATCACCCAACCAAGAGCAGCTTCTGGGATAAAGAGATTTATTTTGGCTTACAGGCTCAAGGGGAAGCTTCACAATGGCAGGGGAAAACGATGGCATGAGCAGAGGGTGGACATCACCCCCTGGCCAACATAAGATGGACCACAGCAACAGAAGGGTGTGCCAAACACTGGCATGGGGAAACTGGCTATAAAGCCCATAAGCCCGCCCCCAACAATACACTCCCTCCAGGAGGCATTAATTCCCAAATCTCCATCAGCTGGGAACCTAGCATTCAGAATGCCCAAGTTTATGGGGGACACCTGAATAAAACCACCACACAGGTGGTCCAGGTATGCTCATTCTCTCACTATCTCTCCTCTTATCGCAAACAAATTAATATTAGAAAAGAAAGTTCTGGAGAAATTAGGAATAGCCAACATACCTCAAGATAATAGACTATGTATGACAAATTAAAGCCAATCTTATACTGAATAGAAAAAAAAAAAACCTGAACATTTCCTCTAAAATCTGAAATGAAGCAAGGGTTTGCAATGTCTGTTCTTTAATAATAGTTCTTGAAGCCTTAGCTAGAGCAATAAGACAAGATAAGGCCAGAAAGGGGATAAGAATAGAAAACAAAATAGAACTATCCCTATTTGTCAATGACATGATTCTATATTTGGACCATACAATGGCTTTTCTCATATATTGCTAGGACTTTTTTCATCTCCTAACTCTGCAAGCTCCACTTCCAAAATTTTAAGAAATTTTTAGTGTTTCTAGGCTTACCATTCAATATATGCCTGACATCATGACACTTCCTAGAATGGTCACTTACAAAACGAGGCTTCTCATCCCAGCTTCAGAATCTCCTGGGTTTTGGTGCTTGACTCTCTGTGCTGATTCATCTCTTGGATTTCCTTGCTCAGAACCCTTCTCACCCTTTCCCGTCTTGTGCAGTGATTTGGTGAGGGAAGTTACGGCTTTGTTCCTCATCACTGCCTCCTGCACCATCTATGAGCATCAAGTGTTTTTTTTTTTTTTTTTTAATGTTGGTTAGTAGGATATGATGACACATTCTTTTTAAATTTTATTTTGTTTATTAATTTGAGAAACAGGTAGAGAGAGGTAGTGAATAAATGAATGAATACAAAGCAGCCTCCAGCTGCTGCAAACGAACTCCAGATGCATGTGCCACCTCATGTATCTGGCTTTACGTGTGTCCTGAGGAATCGAGCCTGGGCCCTTTGGCTTTGCAATGAAGTGCCTTAACTACAAAGCCATCTCTCTAGCATATGAGCTTTAAGTTTTATTACTATAATAAAAGTGTTTTAGGCTTAACATTTATGAAAAAAATGTATTTTTTACCACAAATATATACTTCTGGGGCTGGAGGAATGGCTCAGTAGTTAAGACGCTTGCCTGCACAGCCTAATAACCCAGGTTCAGTCCCCTAGTCTCCACACATGGCCAGATGCAGAGTACTGCATGTGTCTGTTTGCAGAGGCTGGATGCCCTGGAGCACCTATTCTGTGTCAGTCTCTCTCAGCTTGCAAATAAATAACTAGAAATATTTTAAATATGCATACTTCTGAAAGCTGTGCTAAAGGAGCAACAGTTATTATTTCATAGCTTTTTTAAAAAATATTATTTATTTATTTATTTGAGAGTGACAGACACAGAGAGAAAGACAGAGGGAGAGAGAGAGAATGGGCGCACCAGGCCTTCCAGCCTCTGCAAACGAACTCCAGACGCATGCGCCCCCTTGTGCATCTGGCTAGCATGGGACCTGGGAACCGAGCCTCGAACCGGGGTCCTTAGGCTTCACAGGCAAGCGCTTAACTGCTAAGCCATCTCTCCAGCCCTATTTCATAGCTTTTATCAGTGTATTTTGATCCAAGTAAACACACGTAATTCTCAAGACATGTATGTATGTATCCAAACCTGAATGAAGCAGTAAAAATACCTTAAGTCATTTTCTCCTTTGTGATTTCCTTTTTTATGATCAAAAGACTTGCCATGAATGATTAAAATAAATGATTATGGAAATATTCTGGCTGACATGCCAGGATTCATTTTAAGTCTGCCTTTTAAATCAGCCTATTTATTATATTGCCTCCTATGCAAGAGGCTGAGACTGATTACTTGGCATTCAATTAAAGAACGACAAACACAAATGAAAACATGAACCCGAAGTTTAGTTTCTGTTTATAATTAAGGACCATTGTGGTTTCAAGGCCCAATGAAGCTAATCTGAGTCCACACCCAGCCTTGTTCATTTGATTAACAACATATGCTCTTTCCTATGCATTTTCTGTAGACAAGAGTTGCGGCAGAAAAGATGGCTCGGATAGAGCGCTTGTGGATAGCAAACAGGATCGTTATAGACAAGGATTTCACAGCTCACAGCGCTGTTGATAAAATTTAGCAATTTACTACGTCTGTAGTACCCATTTTCATATGAAATCCTAAATTGTGATCAGAGTGCTTATCCCACGTAAGGTTTATCCACTGCTCGCAGCTGACTCCAAACACAGTGGCATAGAAAACCAAGCTAGCTACTGCTGGTGACTCTCAAGGTTGTCGGAGGTCACTGGCTTTGGTTAGGTAGACCTTCCTTGGGTTCTTTTGTACAGTGTGGCTTTCAGACAGGCCGGGGCTCAGATCATCTTGGAGGTTACCCATGTCTGGTGTTAAATGCTGGTTACCAGCTAGGACCTTAACTAAGGCTGTGGGGCTGATACCTTCATATAGTCCCTCCATGTGGCTGGGGCTGTCTTACAACATGGACACTGAGTTCTAAGACCAGGAATCCTGAGATCCCAAGAAAGAGAAAACCAGGCAGAAGCTACATAACTTTTGAAGAGATCAGTGGATGTCACAATGGCAGTTTCAAGAGAAGACAGCCTCTAGCTCTCTGTGGAGCAGTGACTGGAGCATGTGGATGTAGTTACAAGCCATCTTTGCTACAAATTGGAGCTGGAATGTTTGTGTATACTACATACCAAAGCTTTTTTTTTTTTCCTTTAAATTTCAATTTAGAGCTAGAGCGAGCAAGCAAGCAAGCGAGAGCACACACCCGTGAAAGAGAATGAATGAATATGGCCATGTAAGGGCTTCCTGCCACTGCAAATGAACTCCAGACGCACATGTCACTTTGTGTATCTGGCTTTATGTGGTCACTGGTGAAGTGAATCTGGGTGGAATCTCTCTACCACTGAAGGTGAGTTTTAGGAAGAATAATTTCATGACCACACATCAGGATTAAATGGGATAGAAAAGACCATGAAAATATGAGAAAGAAAGTTAGGAATATATAGATAATAAAAAAGGGAATACAAAGTTTACACCTAAGAAACTTTTTTTTTGTAGGGGGGAGATGAACAGAACTTAAAATTGCTACTGGATATGAAGCCTAAGTAAGAGAATTAAAAATGATTCTGGAAAAATGGTCTGATAGTAACAGAAGTTTCTGTAACAAAAAAGGTAACTCAGTAAGATGAATGTGGGTACTAATTTTCAGTGCATGAAGTTGACATGGCATTTAGTTTTCAGTAGGAGCTCTGGGGGAGTAAAGCAGGGATATTTGGAAAGAAGTTATCTTATCAGTGGGCAAAAGCAGAAAACAAACATCAACAACAACAAAAATGCTGGTTTCAGAAGCACAGAAAGCAAGGAAACTTTAGGAAGTGGACCATAAGATGTGATTTACGAAGCCAGGAGCCCTGTCAAACTGGGCTATATATCTCCTTAAAGTCCATGTTAATGACGCTCTTTGGGGACCCTGTGCCCTCCCCCTCACCTTCGGTCTCCAACCCTTGCTCTGTGCACCTTGACTGCCATAGGGCTTCCTTCTGTTTTCTTGTCCCCACTCTCAGTAGCAGATTTGTAGGAGGTGGGGAGAGTGGAGTACGAGTTTTCTGAGGCCGTCTTTAGGCCGTGGTTGTTTCAGATGAACCCACTCTGCGCTGGGAATGAAGCATTCACCATCCTTTCAGAGTGAACCTTTGAAACCTTTTCTCCACCTGGTCCACTTTCTGAAGTTTCCCTTCATGCCTCATCTCCTCTCTTCATCGTTTTTGTTCCCACCTTCCATTTATGTTCCCCTAGCCTAATGTTTCCCGATGGTTGTCGAATACCAATTTGCAGTCTTCATAGGATTTTGCCCTCTCCATTCATATAGCTGGCGACTAATATCCTAGTATAACTGTCCTATCCTTGTTCATTTATTTCCCCCAAGTTATTGGCATTGGAAAAGCATTGTTTTGCCTTCGCTTACTATGGAAATGCAGTAACATCCCATCTCCTCACAGGGTTGCTACTGCAATCAGTACCGTACACTGGGATGCCCTACAGCTCCATTCAGTACCTCGACTCTACTTCTGCCTCGTCCAAATGGGACATTGCAAATGATTTAACTTAAGGAACAAAAGTTATACAGAAATAGTCAACCAATGGCCTAATTCCAGGTCTGTGAGTCCTGTTAACATAAGAAACATGAAAAATCAAGGCAACATGATTCATATGAAAATATGCTCAACATTCTTATGCATTAGATAAATGCAAATTAAAACTGCAATGAGGTCTGGAGAGATGGCTTAGCACTTAAGGCATTTGCCTGCAAAGCCAAAGGATCCCGCTTCAATTCTCCAGGACCCATGTAAGCCAGATGCACAAGGGGGTGCATGCATCTGGAGTTCATTTGAAGTAGCTGGAGGTCCTGGAGCATCCATTCTCTCCCTCCCTCCCTCCCACCCCCCTCTCTCTTTCTCAAGAATAAATAAATACAATATACAAAAAAAAACCCACCCCAAAATGCAATAGCCTGGCATGGTAATGCATGCCTTTAATCCCAGCATGTGGGAGGCAGAGATAGGAGGATCACCGTGAGTTTGAGGCCACTCGGAGAATACACAGTGAATTCCAGGTCAGCCTGAACTGAACTAGAGTGGCACCCTAACTCGAAAAAAACAAAACAACAACAACAAAAAGCAGCAACAGAAAAAAAAACACAACAACAACAAAAAACTTGCAATGATATTCCTTATCACTCTGGTCAGAATGATGTTCATGATTCTGGTAAAAAGGAAACTCATGTGTACTTCTAGTGGAGATGTAAATTATTCCAGCTCGTATGAAAATTAGTACTGGAGACTTATCAAAAAATACTAAAACAATAGATCTATTCTATCTTCCACTTACACTGCTCCTGGGTTTCTGGGTATAAAGGATTCTAAGTCAACATCCCATAGAGATACTCACACATCCAAACGTACTGCATTAGTAGTCACAATAGCTGAGTTAGACAGCTAGCCTAGGTGGCCAACATGAATAAATAAAATTTGAAATAGTATATCTACCTATAAAGAGGAGTTAAATTATATCATTTGCAAGAAAATAAATGCAAATCATATTAAGTGAGATAGTGGACTCAGACTGTTTTTTTTCTCATTTATAAGGTGTATCATTTCCCTAGGATATCTTTATAAAACACATCATTATGTAAAACAAATATATGCCTAGAAATGGAAAATATCCTGAAAATTCCAGTAAAAGTTAACATTTAATTCTAACAAAAATCCTAATTAATAAAATTAAAATATTATGTGATGGCACAACATCAAAAGCTATTAACCCAAGCTGATTGATCTTGAGTTTACTTGGTCTGTATGTGAGAATTAAAAGAAATCACTTCATTGGAAAAATTGCATTGCCTATAACTTTCCTTTCCTGTTGAGTGCACTCCGACTTGTTCCTTGTCTTAGGGCTGTGTTTTTAGCCCTTTCTAAAGTTGTAGGTAAATTATAGGTCTGTAACTGCTGTCCTGTGGTTTTAATTCACTCTGAGAAAAAAAAAAAAAAGACTTTATTGCCAATCTCAATTCACCTTCAGAACCCTTTACATCAACTTGTGCTGTTTAACTTTCCCAGTGAACTTTGCTCATGTCATGTTAAAGAATCTTTGACACATGCTCATGTTTCTAATGGCATGCTGCTATCTACTCTGACACTTGTCAAAGTAAGACAAACCCTTATCAGGGGATTCTTGCAGTAGATGTGAAAGTTGTCACAACCAGGCTAAAAGCTCAGGCTCCATTCACTCTGAGTGAACACAGAAAAAGGAGGAGTTATAGTCACAGAGCAAGGTGTTGAGACGATTTGGTAGATAGCAAATTGTGAAGTGGAGACCTCAAGCGTGTGAGGAATTCTTGTTAAACTAATCTAATGGGATTCTTGCTGAAAGTAACCTGATATCGCTTGTAGGATTACACAGGCTAAGAAATTTGATTAGATATTAATAACACCTTGGTGTCATCAAATGCCAAGGATGGGAAGAGTCTCTCTAAACTGGCTTAGGACTTTGCCAAAACTAAGCTAGGCATTGAGGACCTAATCAAGATGAGGCTCATAGAGCCTGATATTTGGTCAAGGTGAATTATTTTTTACAATTAGAAATGTTTAAAAATTTATGGTGCTATAGAATTGGCTTGTCCCACACAGTGAGCAGGGTTAACCATGACTTTCTCAAAAAAAAAAAAAAAAATGCAGGCCATAGCCAAAACACTTGATTACCTGCCAGAGCTAAAAGGTAAGACCTTACTGCTGAAGATAGCACATGGCTGTGGTCATGGGATATCAGAATATCATGCAGGAGCCAAAAGAGATACTGGCTCCCTCCTGGCTAGTCCTCATAGTACTGTAAATCCCTAAGGGTGCTGCTGGAGAAAATGGTCACCAACATCATGAATAATCAGAAAACCCTACAGACTATGAAATCAACCAGCCTAATCAAGAAGTACACACTTGTGCAATTGTGGCACACTGCCTCTGTGGGTAACCAACTCCAACTGTTCAGCTGTTCTCTCAATGGACATGAGACCCACTCAGTGGGAGAGAACTTATATGGTGCTGGAAACCAAATCAGAACCCCATTGTCAGGAAACTCAGACTTCTGGGAGAAGCCCCCCGCCCCCCTTCCCTCTGGAAAAGAAGAGTGGGCTTTAACACTAAAGAAAAAAAAAAGTATTTTTCATACCTCCTTTTTAACTTAAGCTGCTTTCACTCTTGTTTGGATAATCTGTTTTATTTCACAGATAGCAGAGAAAACAGATCCTTCAATAAGACAAGAAGCTAGCTGATTGCCCACCATGAGAGGTGCCACCTAATTGCAGGGGCAGTGGTGACATGAACACTGCTCTTACTGCTAGCCTGACAACCAGCCCCAGGTTGATGGTGTCAAACACCTTGATCTATCAAAATCTATCAAAACAGAAATCCAGAGGCTACTGACAGCTAAACACTGAATCAGACTGCCAACAAGCTTGCTTTGGCTCAGTGAAAATTGTGGACGAGACGGGTGGAAAGATTGCAAGAGCCTCAGAGTGGGTAGGAATATTCTAAGACATGACCACCCCCCCATAATTCCACAGGGACTGACTGAGGAGGGTCTTCAGGGTAGAGGGAGCTGGGGTAAGAGCATAAAAGAAAATCTGTTATAATATAAAATAAAGATTAATATGAAAATATTTTAATCAAGTTATGGGGCTAGAGAGATGGCTCAGTGGTTAAAGGCACTTTCTTGCAAAGCCTCAAGGCTAAAGTGTGACTCTTCAGTATCCACATGAAGCCAGTTGCACAAAGTGGAGAATGAATCTGGAGTTCGTTTATAGCAGCAAGAGTACCTGATGTGCTCATTCTCCCTCTCCCTCTGTCTTCTTGCAAAACAAAAAATAGAATGACATAAACAATATCTGCCATTCTCCTTATCCTCTTTTTCCTGATCCCCTCTTCTTTACACTTATTCCCTTTATTTTGCTGCTTTTTGGTTTGTCCTCCCCCATCATCCATGACAATGTTGATGGACCCAGTATTATACAGGTGTTGCAGAGGTAACAGCAGCATTCCAGAGTATCCTTTGTATCTGTATCCTTTGGCTCTCAAATTCTTAGAGGGGATGTGCACACAAGTTGTTTTTCAGTTTTATTCAAAATTAACATCTTTTAAAGCAAGATGTTTCAACATTTCAATTCCTTAATGTATGGACAATCAAAAATAATTTATTCAAATGTTACAGGAAGTTTTCAGAAAGATTCATATTAATTCACTCCTATTAGGAATATGCTTTAAAAACCATAAGGTAATGAGCTTTGGGTAGTTCTGGTAGATAACACTCCTTCCAGTCTCTGCCCGAAAGGAAAATGGCACGCAATGAGTGATTATGTATGAAAATTCCCTGGTTTGTTTTAGGCCCTTAGTCATGGTTAAAACTTCATTGATTTTTTTTTTTTTTAACTAATACCAAGGCAAACATTCTCTTTTCAAAGTGTCCTCATTTTGTCGAGGCATGAGAGATGAGTTATTCTTATTTACTCCTTAAGATTTTGTGCTCTTATTTTTATTGTTGTGTATGTCTTACAAACATGGAATTGGAGGGGAAGCCTATGTCAAGATTTGGATAAAAATAATGTAATAGAGGATTTATCTTGTTTTGATATTCAAACTATCATTACATGATTTTATTGAATTTTTATCAATACTTGTGCTTAATGTATCATTTCACTGAGACCCACTGTGGAAGGATATATACATTTTTTTTTCTTCAATCACTTCCTGAATAGAATATAAACATCTGAGTCAGAGACAAGTCCTGAAAAGGCTTCTGAAAATTTACTTTTAATGCCCATTAGTATGTAAACTCATTTAAGCTTGGGAAAGATTAGAGAAAGGCAATATAGTCTCATCGACAATGATCCCATGCTTGGAGAAATCATTAACTTTGGAAGCTGTGCTATTAGCATGATAAAATTTCTTCTTGCAACAGCAGCATGTTAGTAGAATTAGGAACTGCCCATGAGGTGCGAGTCCTACGTGCACTGGACACAACAGTTGGCTTAATATAGTTACAATTATATCATAGGGACAGGAAATGGGTTACAATATAATTCCCTGGATGCAGTCCTGATATACTGAAAATGTTTATATCCCAGAGACACACAAAAGCATAATATTCACAGTTCTGCATTTTCTCCTCTCATTCTGACCAGCTTCCTTGATGACATCGTATTTTTCACTTCCACCATCTTCTACTGCACCTTGTCTACCCTGCGTCTTCCCTGGCCACACACTGACCACATAGACAGAACTTCTCTTAGGCTCTACTGGTCACCTTGGGCTAGGTGAGCTACGTTGGACAGACGTGTCACAAGTCTTCAGGTGGTATCCCCATCAAACTCCTCTGGATCGAGGAAGATCTAAACAAATGGAGGGCACCAGAATATGTCACCCTTACGTATACCACTTTTTCTACCCATGTGAAATGCTTTCAGATCCCAGGTGAGACTTGGGACTCTGAAAGTCTTAAAGTTGACAAAACTTCTGGGGACCTCTGAAGTTGGACTGAATATAATTTACAGTATGGGATGACCATGAGTCTATGGGGGCCAGGGGTGGGATGTGGTGGTGTCAATGTGATACTTGAAATGCATGGGCCCATATACTCAGGTGCTTTATTAAGATTAAGCTTGTAACGTGGGTCTCCAGCTGCTTGGCTGGAGGTGGTGACACGTTGGGGGGGGGGTGGATCCTGGGGTCCATCCCTAAGGTGTTTGCATGGGGGAGATCTTTTGTCCACTCCTACTAGGTGTGTGCAGGACAGTTTGAGCTCTGCCAGTTTGTACTTTGTGTTACTGGCTATAGCTGAGGTCTCTGTGTGGTTCTATTTAGTAAAGCTGGCTTCTTCTGCCATTGATGTTCTTGGACTCTGTAAGCCTGAAATAGGTCTTTTTCCTCCTGTCAGCTGTGTATTGTTTGCTCATCCCAGCAATGAGGAACTGAGTACAATGAGGCCCCATCTCCTGAAGGCTCCAACTTCACAACAGCTCCACTGAGGCACCAAGCATTCAGTATGTTGTCCTGAAGACCTTCAACATTCAAACGAGGCAACAGTCTTCCACTTCCACATCTGGCCCTCTGGAAGCTCTTCAGGGACGGTGACCTGCCTGTGGCCGTCACTTCCACTGAAGACAACGTTGGCAAGAATCCATAGCCCAGGGTCCTCTTGAAGAGATAACTATTTACAGAAATATGTGAATGGCATTTTTTCTGAGGTAGAAACTTTGTATGGGCACGTTCTATGTTGGTACTATCATTTCTCTCCCCCCTGTCTCCGATGCACTGAGGGCCCTTCTTAGTGGGATGGCTGCTATTCACCACTGGGTTGTGGGTTATGAGTAGTGAGAATCGCAGTCATCATTGAGGGGGAGGCAATATCTCTGGATAGTCCCCTCCTGCCCTGTGGCTCTTGCAGTCTTTCCCTGAGCCTTGGTGGGTGTGCTTTAAGTCTACTTTAGTGTGGAGCTCTCACCAGCTTCGGGATTTCTGCTACGTTACTTGGAAGGAGATAAAATACCATGGATCTTCTTTCTGTACTAGTGCAATCTCTTGGTGCTGGGTTCACATTTTCAAATTATGACGGAGCTTATTGAAATCTGCGAGTGCTTCTGCTAAACCCCTCACTTTGAATCTTACCAGGAGCTATTATTTCTATTTCTTCTCCTGGAGTCTGCATCTGCCTTGATTTTAGGCATGTATTAGTGCCACACTTCCACTGTCGTGCTATGAGAACCACAGTTGTATAGCCGTCTATTGTTGACCAAAAATATCAATGGTACATGACCACATGCCTATTTAAAGGTCCCTAAAACTTGTTATACCATTGGAGATTTTTATAGGATTTTTTTTCCAAGAAAAATAAAACAAACTTGACCTATATTTTTAAATGTTAATGAAATATGGTTCATAATGCCACAATCATGTCAGTAGGTATTGGCAGGTATCCACCAGGAAGTACAATGAACTACAAAATTTCAAGGGAGCTATTACTAGAAATAAGGCTTACTGGGAGCCATGTGCAAAGCTGACAATGGAAACTGCTCCTTATCTAGTTGGTCTTTCCTTGTGTTTTTGGAGGAATTGTCCCAACCTGAGCCTGAAGGATGGAAGAGGGAGTTGCTGAGTAGTTAGAGGAAAACAGAAAACACACAGAAGGAAGCTGCAAGGAAATCCAGTATTATCTGGAGAACATTGGTAGCTAAGGTAGTGCAAACCTAACAGCATTTTATTTTATTTTTGGTTTTTCGAGGAAGGGTCT
Source organism: Jaculus jaculus (assembly GCF_020740685.1). NCBI lineage: Eukaryota > Metazoa > Chordata > Mammalia > Rodentia > Dipodidae > Jaculus > Jaculus jaculus. The sequence continues at coordinate 20,307,478 of NC_059116.1, read as the reverse complement.
CACTCTAGCTTAGGCTGACCTGGAATTCACTATGGAGTCTCAGGGTGGCCTCGAACTCACGGCGATCCTACTTTTCCCTCCCGAGTGCTGGGATTAAAGGCGTGTGCCACCATGCCCTTTATTCTCAGATAATTGATAGAAAAAAAATCAAGTCACGTCCTACTCTCTGTTAATTAAAATTATAAGTGAAAAATAAGAATTAATGCAGCGGTAATAAGAAAGCTTAGGCAAAGATAAAGGAACTAATTGTTTCTTTCTTTGAAGGAATTCATAAGCGAGAGATATTAGATCAACCCCTAAAATACAATAATAGGGCAACACAACACAGATGAGGGCTGTGCTGTGCTTCCTGGCTAAGTGAAGGCTTAAGAAATTAGAGAATATAGGACGGTGGTTATGAGACAGTCATATTTAAGGATATTATAGTAATTCTCTGGCTATGCCATATTAGGATAATATGTTACTTAATATTTTTCAGCCTTATTTCTTCATCTTTAAGAAGATAGCAATAGTAGCATCTGTTTATCTGGGCAGACAGAATGATCTATTTAACTATTTAACAAATACTGAAAAACATTATGAAAACATCTATGATCTGAGTCACTCCGAGGAAAGCATAATTTATACATAGTAAGATTAATTGGTAGCTTTGATAATTGTTTTTATGTATTTCCAAGAAGAGAGAAAGAAAAAGATCCAGAAAGGCATACACAGAGATGAGAGAGAGACATGCCAGGGACCCTTCCTATTTTCAATGCTCCAGACACATGTACCACTTTGTACATCTGGCTTTATGTGGGTACTGGGAGAATCAAACCCTGGCCATTAGGCTTTGAAAGCAAGCATCATTAACCTCTGAGCACCCCCAGTGCCTTTGATAATTCTTTTGTCATGGGTATATACTCAGTAGCCACTACAACTCAATCAACAGAAACATTTCCATCATTCCCTATTTTTGTTATGCTCATTTTGAATTCTCTCAACTTGTTTTTTTTTTTTTAACGCTTTCCGAAAGCCCGTTCTACTTCTTATCCAAGGAGCTCACACTATGGTTGATCTTATTCTTATCAAACTAGTGGCTCTGGAGGGGTATCTTAGAGTATCTCATTATGGTTTTAATTTTATTTTCCTAATGAATAGAGGTATTCAATATATTCTTCACGTACCATCTTCTGAAGAGTTTTTATCCAAGTATTTTGTGTAGTACTCAAATAATGTGACCTCCACTGGCTGGGCTTGATAGGGTTTAGATTGTATTCTTTAAAACATTCTGAGACAGTAGGGAATTCCTGTAAGGAAGGTAGCATGAAACAAGGTAAATTTAAAATTTGTCAATAAGTAGAAGTTTACAAGTTGTTAGTGATTCAGTTCTGCAGTTCTAACTACTCAGGAGGCAGAGACAAGGAGATTGTAATTCAGGCAGACTTGGCTCACGGGGCGAGTTCAAGACCAGCCTGAGTAATTAATTAGAGAGATCTTGTCTCAAAGCACACACTAAAAAGAGGGCTATGGATGTAGTTCAGTGGTATGCTGCTGGCTTTGTAATGTAGGATGGTCTAAGTTCAGTCCCCAGTCCAAAATTTAAAAAAAAAAAATTGTTTCAGTGCTACTGATAAGGATATTGAGAAAATTAAATAAAATTGGTACCTGGGAATACTAAACACACATTCTTTTACAACACAATATTCCTGAGTTTCATATCCATAGATATATTCAACAACATAACATATTCAGGGAAAATATGCTGATGACATTCAGGAGTTTTCTTATCTCTCTTCCCTAAGCAACACATCATGACAACTATCTACACAGCATTTACATTGTATTTCATGTTATAGGAAATCTAGTGATGTATTAAAGTGAAAGGATTGCACGGGCTATATACAAATACAAGACTATTTTATGAGATATTGGAGCATCTGCTGACTTTAGTAGGCTCAGGGAACTCCATACCCAGTCCCTCATAGACACAGAGAGCTAAGTGGAGATTACTTTATTCTTCCATTGTCTTCTCAACTCTGACATTTCTATATGAAGTCACAGTAACACAATGAGCCATAGTGCGAAGATAAAATAGAACTAAGGCTGCAAGAATGAAGGGAAGTTTTGCTATTGTTATTTGCTATTATTCCTCTCTAGTTTCTTTCCGAGGCAGGACCCACAGGGTTATGTGAGAGAGCAAGAGAGGATTGTCATGCCAGGGCCTCCGGCCATTGTAATTGGACTCCAGACACATGCACCACCTTGTGCGCATGTGTGATCTTGTGTGCTTGCGTCACCTTATGTGGGACCTGTAGAGTTGAACAGGGGTCATTAGGTTTCGCAAGCAAGCATCTTAACCACTAAGCCATCTCTGCCGCCCTCCTCTCCCCTTTTATATTATCTTTCCCTCCATTCCCCTCCAAGTAAAATCAGCCAGGGAAATTATATTTATTGACCTTTTCACTTTTCTCAAGTGTCCTTAACGTGATTTTTGTGAGTGTGTGTGTATGTGAGTGTGTGGGTTAGTTTTATATCCTTAGAGAATTTCAGTGGACAATGACATTCTGTGTGGTTAATAAAACTGAAAAATGACACCTTGCCAAAAATTATACGGGGCGTACTGTTTCTGTGAAGGCACTAAGGCAACTTCATGTATTTTTCTGAGAATGTTAATGTGAGCTTCTGAGTGCTCCCTACACTGTTTATGCTTATCCTGGTGTATCTAAACCACAAAGAATTGTCAGAAGAGATGCATGCATTGTTTTCAGCTTAACCATTATCACTTTTTTGTGGCAAAGGAAAAAAAATACATTTTTTAAGGAAAAAAATTATGAGCTATTTCTTACTCAGGCTGCTCTTCAGGTTGTGTTTGGATTAGTTGTGATAAAGGATGAAGGGAGAGCTAGTGAAAGAAAAACAGAACAAACCTATTTTTCTTGATGCTAGAGCCTTGCAGTGAAGTGGGCACTGATCATAGACTCTATCCTGTGTGCAAACTGTATCATCTGAGGGTGAAGGATTCAAAAAAACTACTGACATACTGGGAAACTTTAGCCCTTAAATTGTTCTAAAATGTACAGACTGATTCTATCTGATGAGGAATGCATTTTCAACTAAGTCAACGCCTACTCTCCTTCGTCTGTATAATAAGCAATAGTGCTTAATACTCTGGTGTTTATTTTATACATACACGTGCTTATGTGTGGGTAAATTATTCAAGGTTCTTCGCTTTTTACTCCTAGGAATGAAATGTTAAAGACTAGAGCTTTACTCCAGAGCTGAGTCCTGGCATTTACATCGAAGGGTATGAACAAGATGTAATGGGAGCAGAAACAACCATGACATTTTGTTTTCATTTATTTATTTAAATGGAAATTACCCAATATGATAGCTAAATTAAAAAAAGTGAATTTGGATATTGCTTCCATACTGTTAGCTGTACCATAGATATGAAAAGTTTGAAGAGTAGATTCCAATGTGGTAGACCACAGATGCTTAGCAGTTGTCTCCTCCTTCATGGACAGGCTTCAAGAGCAGCAGGCAGGTAGTCAGGAGGTGACTGAGCAAGGGAGATCATTGAAGCTCACCAAGGGAGAGATGGAAACCATGAGACATGGGTATATTTTATTTAGACCATATTAAATATTTAAACCATAAGACCTGGATATATTTAAAAAAGGGGGGTGGCTAGAGAGATGCTTAGCAGTTAAGGCGTTTGTCTGCAAAGCCAAAGGATCTTGGTTCGACTCTCCAGAACCCATGTAAACAAGGGGGCACTAGAGTTCTTCTGCAGTGGCTGGAGGCCCTGGTATGCTCATTCTCTTCCTCCCTTCCAGAAGCAGAGTCAGAGCAGGAGGAACAAAGCACATCAAAAAACCCTGGCCCTGGCTCCCCAGGTAGGGGGCCTCCCTATTGCACCGACAAGGGCCCATGGGACATCTAAGCTCACCTCCTCAGCATGGATGTCAGCCATCCGTCTTAAAGGAGCATTCAATCATTCTCACAAGCTTGGATCTCAGTTTGGGGAGCTGCATAGAGCCTGCATGGTATCTTTGCTTTGGTGAAGGAACTCTTATTTTTCTCCTTCCAATTTTCAGAGGCCAGGGTGATGTTCCTTGCTACCATCTTGAGAAGGGAGCGCCTGTCTGAATGGATAAGGAGGTCAGAAGCCCCTGAATCACCATCTCTGGGACCCCACTGACATTCCATGACACTAGCCCAGGACGCTGTAGCATGGGGGTACCCTTTCCTCTCCCCAGAATCCAGCAAAGCAACCATGACCCAGGCACTCAAAATTAACCTTTCTCCAGAAGGGACAAGTGACTCAGCTTGGAGGATAGGGTGCTAGCCCACTGCCCGAAATACCACTGTGCTTGCCCCTTGGGGACTTAGGGCCCCTTCTCATTTTCTTCATCTCACTTCCTCTTGTAGCCAGCTACTTATGTGGGCTGTCCAATTTCTGGAACTTGGTACTGCCTGCCCTCACATTCTCATGGGTGTCGTGGGCTGCTTCCAGTGCCAAAGGCCCTTGTCAGTGGCAGGCTCAGCCCAGCAAATTCACTACTTTAAATTTTAGGAAATAGCCCCAAAGCATCATGTTCCCAGTAATACCATTCCTATAACAGAGTGGCCTCACAGTGGGCACACAGCTACCATTGTGTGTGCTGTGCGTGCCTGGCTGCTAGAGTGTTTCCCTCCCACCACAACCCCCAGAGAGATTAGTTCCTTAGCATCATTAATGACAGACCCCAAACCACCAATTACAGCTATGGATCCTACAAGAGGATGGCATGTGGCACCCAACCATAAACAAAGTCCACATAGCCTATCAGACTGATACCCTAAGACTCATCTTCAGAATGACGTTACTACAAAATCCTCCTTATAAAACTGATAGTCAACTCACGTACTAGTTGGACAAATATCGGAGCAGAGACACGAAGTATGAACCCAGCAAGCCAGAGAGAAAAGTAGGATCCAATGGCTGACAAAGAGTTAAAATCAAGCTGGGCGTGGTGGCGCACACCTTTAATCCCAGCACTTGGGTGGCAGAGGAAGGAGGATCATCTCATGAGTTTGAGGCCACCCTGAGACTACAGAATGAATTCCAGGTCAGCCTGAGCTAGAATGAGACCCTACCTTGAAAAACAGAACAGAACAGAACAGAACAGAACAGAACAGAACAGAACGATTTAAAATCAGTGAGGAAGAAGATCAGGGAAATGATGGAATTAAAACAGTTTGGTGAGAATTAGGAACAAGATTTATGACACAAAAGAAATTTAGAGGAGAAAAAAACACAAAAATATAACAGGAATCTTGTAAATAGATCAAATTATAAAAATAGCTGACTCTTATCAGAAGATTTATGCAGACAAGGTCATTCTGAAGAAGGAATGTCTGAGCATGTAGACAGGATTTTTGAAGTATCTGTGACAAACCAAAAGGAAGAAGGAAGGGAAAACAAAAGAAGTGAAGAAAGCCTCTTAGACATAGGGCATCATTAAATAAATAAATCTTTGAATCTGGGAATTATTTGAATAAAAAGGGGAAATGCATAGAAACCTCAGTGAAAGAATGCTCAAAAGCTTCCTTAATCTTAGGATAGATATTAACAGCCTCATATAGGAAGACCAATGAATCCCAAGTACCTGTGACTAGAAAAGACACTCATTACACTGTAGTATAGCCAAGCTTACAAGCACATAAGATAAGCAGATAACTCTAAAATTACCAAAATAATGCCAAGTTAATGAATTCCATCAGACTCTTAGCCAACTTCCCAGAAATTTTCCATACAAAGGTGGGAATAGGAAGATATTGCCCAAGTTCTTAAAGAAAATGCTTTTAATCATGTTTCTGCAATGGTTAATACTGACTGTCAAGTTGACAGGATCAAGACTCAGGAGACAATCCTTTGGGCATGTCTGTGTGAGTGGGTTCCTAGCGAGCTTGACTTCCTACCTCAGTTAACACAAATGCAGGGGTCGCTCTAGTGCGGGCGGCGTTCCCCTGTATCACGAGGAGAAAGTGAGGTGAGCACCACCGTTCATTACTCTCCTTTTTTTTTTTTTTTAAAATTTTTATTAGCATTTTCCATGATTATAAAAAAAATCCCATGTTAATTCCCTCCCTCCACCCCCATACTTTCTCCTTTGAAATTCCATTCTCCATCATATTACCTCCCCATCACAATCATTGTACTTACATATATACAATATCAACCTATTAAGTATCCTCCTCCCTTCCTTTCTCTTCCCTTTATGTCTCCTTTTTAACTTACTGGCCTCTGCTACTAAGTATTTTCCTTCTCACGCAGAAGCCCAATCATCTGTAGCTAGGATCCACATATGAGAGAGAACATGTGGCTCTTGGCTTTCTGGGCCTGGGTGACCTCACTTAGTATAATCCTTTCCAGGTCCATCCATTTTTCTGCAAATTTCATAACTTCATTTTTCTTTACCGCTGAGTAGAACTCCATTGTATAAATGTGCCACATCTTCATTATCCACTCATCAGTTGAGGGACATCTAGGCTGGTTCCATTTCCCAGCTATTATAAATTGAGCAGCAATAAACATAGTTGAGCATGTACTTCTAAGGAAATGAGATGAGTCCTTTGGATATATGCCTAGGAGTGCTATAGCTGGGTCATATGGTAGATGAATCTTTAGCTGTTTTAGGAACCTCCACACTGATTTCTACAATGGCTGGACCAGATTGCATTCCCTCCACTCCCTTTATTGATAACAAATGCCCTGTGACCAGATGCCTCAATTCCTGCCACCATGACTTGCTGCCATAATGGATTGTACATATGAACTGAGCCAAAACAAAGCCCTTCTTCCTTAAGTTGCTTTTGCCAGGTGTTTTGTCCTAGTGAGGAGAAAGGTAACTAATGCAATTACTACACCCAGCAAAGTTGTCAGTCAGAAACCTTAAGATGTAACAACTGTCTAAAGAAGCAAAACCACCACCGCCACTGCCACCACCGCCACCACCACCTGGTGGCGACTGTGATCACTCACTGAATGGCCTTATAAAAGACGCTGGGAAGTCATACATCACGTAGCGCAAGAATGAGAACTTTCATCATGAAAACAAAAGATTAATTATAAAACCTACTAGAAGGGCAAGCATACAATACAAATAGAACTAAACCTTGTCAATATAGAAAAGCATCAAACCACATGGACAGGAAAGGAAGGAAAGGAGAAAGAATATGCAAAGCAATGAGGAGAAAGTGAAGATGATTAGATGACGTTTTACCCATCAATATTAACCTTGAATGTAAGGGCCAATATGAGCAAAGAACACTATATATATGTACATTACCTAATGAACCTCATTCTCTTGAACCATTGGTATATGCCTTATATAATAATAGATAATTATATATTATAGTTACATATCATATTATGATTACATATATAATAAGTTACATATAACATATACTACATATATAATTATATATATTATATGTAGTTATATATTATAATTATGATATATAGTACAGTCATATACTATATATCACAATTATAGTATATATAATTATAATGCAATATAGTACATAATGTTTATTATAATTATCATATTATATATAATATAGTATATTATATGTATTATTACATATATTATATGTATAATATATAATTATATACTATAATTATATGTAATATATAGAGAAGTATTATATATAAATATGATACATGTAATATATAACTATATAAGATATATAATACATATAAAATATAATATATAATTATAATATTTTTCGAGAATGGGTCTCACTGTAGCTCAGGCTGACCTGGAATTCACCATGTTGTCTCAGGGTGGCCTTGAACTCAAGGCAATCCTCCTACCTCTGCCTCCCAAGTGCTGGGATGAAAGGCGTGTGCCACCACACCCAGCTTTACAGATATGTATTTCTAAAAAGAAACAAATGTATAAGAGATAGGAATCAGTATTTCTTCAAGGATGAAACTCAAGTGGCCGGGAAACATGAAAATGTTCAAAGCTGTCAGGTACCAGGAAAGTGCCAGTAAACAGCACAAGACGTCGCCTTGCACAAGTGACAAGAGTTACAAAGTAATGACACGCTGGGGGCAGGGGAGGAGAAAGGAAAAATTCCATCAACTATTAATGTAAATTCGTAGCCAGTGTGGTAAATGGTATGGAATTTCCTTTCAAAATATCTACCTAACAATAGAGTTACCATATGATCCATGTGTCTTACACTTGGGCATATGTCCAAAGGAAATGAAATCAGTATAGCAAACAAAAAAATCTGAATAACACATTTATTGTGATACTCTTCATGATTCTTAAGATATAGCTTTAACCTACATGTCCATCTATGATGCCTGAATCAAGAAAACATGGCCTAGCTACACAGTGGAAGATTACTGAGGCACACAAATGAAAGAACAACGTCTTATCCATTGAAAGAAATATATGGACCTGGAGGAAATGTTAATGTGTAAAGATAAATACCACATTTTTTATCTTCTATGTAAGGCCAAAAAATGTTCGTCTGAATATTATACAATAGTTATTAGAAGTGGGAAGGGGTGGAGGATAGAGGTGGACAGAAGTTGAATCAACAGTTACCAAAGCACAGACAGAAGTCATAAGTTTCAGTATACCAACACAGAGGGCTAAGTAGAGTTCCCAGTAACCTCTCATGCATCTCACAAGTAGTTGTAAGGGCTGGAAGTGCCCAAGAACTGGTTAAGCAGTGGGAATGCCAATTACCCTACTTTCACCAGTAGATTACATACATGTAACCTACTATCACACAGTCCCTTGATATATTAAATAATTTTTTTAAAGTTTATTTCTTTTTATTTGAGAGGTGGGAAGAGAGAAAGAGATAGAGAAAATGGGGCTGCCTGGGCCTTCAGCCTCTGCAAACGAATGCCAGACATATGCGCCAACTTGTGCATGTGTCTTACGTGGGTCCTAGGGAATTGAACCTGGACTCTTTGGCATTGCAGGCAAGGACCTTAACTGCTAAGCTATCTCTTCAGCCCTATTTAAATAATTTTAAAAATAATTTTTGTTTTTATTTTTATTAATTTATTTGACAGTGACAGAGAAAGAGGCAGATAGACAAATAGAATGGGCACGCCAGGGCCGCCAGCCAGTGCAAACAAACTCCAAACGTGCATGCCCCCTTGTTGATCTGGCTAACGTGGGTCCTGGGTAAACAAGCCTTGAACCGGGGTCCTTAGGCTTCACAGGCAAGCGCTTAACCGCTAAGCCATCTCTCCAAACCTATTTAAATAATTTTAAAAAAGGAAATTTAAATAGGACAATTATAAAAGTAGAACCACAAAAAATTTGAGGAGAGTTTGACTTTAAGGAAAGTACTTAAACTTTTCTTTCTCATTCAAAATTTAATTTCAAATTTCTTTTCTAAGAACTCAAGGCCTACTTTCCTTTAGAAAGAAAGATCCAAGGCATGCTGTAGGCATGTATTGACAGTTCTCTTAAACTCTTTCCTTATTAACTGTAAGTTAAAAAAAAAAATCACTATTGCAGAGGTTGGCATTATGATGTTGGAGAACTAGGAGCTCATGTCCCTGTGAATTATAACTATATCTCCTAGATTTTCAGAGGTTTCTTGATTTTGGAGTAGGGAGAGAAGCCCTTTTCTCTCTTTGCCTCAAAAGTCATTTGTGTGTTGGACTGGAGAGATGGCTTTGCAGTTAAGCGCTTGCCTGTGAAGCCTATGGACACCAGTTCGAGGCTCGATTCCCTAAGACCCACATTAGCCAGATGCACAAGGGGGCGCACGTGTCTGTGTCTGGAGTTCGTTTGCATTGGCTGGAGGCCCTGGTGCGCCCATTCTCTCTCTTTCTCTCTCCCTCTTTGTCGGTCGCTCTCCAATAAATAATGATGACTTAAATATTTAAAAAAATGTTATTTGTGAGTCTGGGGACTGGCTTGCTTTATTGTTGGCTCTTGGCTCTGGTTGGTCCTTTTGATGCTATTGGGGAGAAAAAATAAGAATAGAATAAATAGCTGCCTCTTTTCTCTCATACCAAGAACCAGATTTAGAGGACTCCAATCATATCTTTTTACTTATTTAAATACAGGGTCTTACTTATCCCAGGGCAGTCTCAGACTTGCTACGTATTCAAATCTGACGTGGCACTCCTGATCCTCCTCCCTCTGCTTTGTAAGTGCTGAGGTTGCAGCTGTGCACTGCCAAGCCTGACTCCCCACACTGTATCTTCAGAAATATTTCAGATGCTAGCCATTTTTTTTTTTTTTAATTTCAGGCACACATCAAGCTTGAGCTTGATAATCCACACTCTCTTTTGACTTTTAAAATGCATTTGAAAGTCTCAAGTGCTAGTATTTGTGGGTAAGGTGATATATGCTTGGGACTTATTTGACTATTCACCAACATACTACTTTGGTTAAAGTGACTGTTAGAGTTAATATGGTGAGGACACTAGAAATAAAAAAAAAAAACACCGAAAAATGAGAGAGCTTGCATCTGGTATGAGCTAGCCAAACTGAACAGAGAAGAGAAAGAACAGGGCTAGGGGAAAAATAACAATGCCAGTTCAAGCACCCTTGGGCAGGGCCCAACCAAGTCCCTTCCTACCCAAAAGAACATAGACAAAACCCTATTACTCTGTCACAGAATCTTATGTCCAGTGCATCTAATAGAAGCCGACTTGACTGTGGATAGGAACAGCTTCTAAGAAAGGCTCCTCCTGTTCCAGGCCTGTGACCACCTTGGACTCCCCAAAGCCAAGGAGCTCAATGTGAGGCAATTAAGGAAAACTGCAGCTACGTCTTGATAACCGTGTCTGCCGCTGATCACGATGTCTCTATGATTAAATGTCCTTGAAGCTACAGTTGGGTCAGGCTGTTTTCACCCTGACAAAAATCCAAGGCACGAGAGCATTCACTCACACAAGTCCACTAACCAAGGGTCCGAGTCCTTAAAGAGACTGACATCATTATAATTTCACTTGCTGTGTGGTTTTGACTGGTCTCCCGTTGTGTGGAGACATATGGGAAGAAATACTCTAAAAGGAAGACCTGGTCCACTCTGATTTAGGGCAGAAGAGTTACTTTCCCTATTAGCTATGTTGCCTACCTCATGAATATTCATGAGAGTGTCTTAAAAAAATCCACAAAGTAGAACTCATTAATACCACTCCCCGTTTACCACCCTGGGGCAAGCCACTCCAATCTCTTTGGGGTGTGATTTACTTGCTTGCCTGGCTTCTGTTACCTTGCTAAGAAAACATTTGCTTAAACTATCTCAACTGAATTCATTCCTTTTTAAGACAAGAACCAAGAGACGCCCAGCATAGTACCTTCAGCCAGTCCAGTCAAACTTTTGTTTGATTTCAATCCATTTTCCCACCATCCCAGCCCGTTTGTGCTGCTTCTCACCAACTGAGTGACTTATAAAGAATGAAAACTCATTCCTCACCACTCTGGAGGCTCGGAAGTCAGAGTTCAAGGAGCCAGCTGTGGGTCGTCGGAGAGAACCTTCTTCTCTGCTTTAACACTGTGCCTCGTTTTTGTAGCCTCAGAAAGTGGCCTGTGGGGTGAAAGGGCAGCAGTGCCAAATGCTGCAAGAAGCCACTTTGATAAGGGCTTGAATTCAGTCTGAAGGGAGGAGTCCTTATGGTCTGGCCTTGTCTCTCTTTAAAGACTCCACCTTTAATAGCATCATATTGGTAACAACTGATTTCCAAGCAGAGGTGTTCAAACCATAGCACCTGTCTTCCGTTGCTTTTCTCTGTGTGCTGGGAAACTCTGTCTACCTGGCTTTCTGAAACTCTACTTCCAGGTGGCTTTGGCCAGTGGAAATACTGGTGGGAGGCTGGAGGGCAAGAAGGGTAGGAAGTCAAGATAGCTTGCTCCAAACCATTCCACTTCTAAAGCATTTCTGGCTACAGATCTCTTCTGTAAGCTCTAGGTCCAGCTGAGATTCTCCATCCATGGTCCCAGCAGTGAATCCTCCGATGTTCTTTCTTTAGCCAGGCAGCCCTGACATCTGACCCCTGACAACATCATCTCCTTCCATCATTCCGCTAACACAGGTTGGGAACAGCTTCTAAGCGTTGTCAATCTCTGTGTTGCTTTTTACATCTTTTTAACTTCTCTAACCTTCCATTGTCTGTGAGGCCAATTTATTTATAATTACAAATCTCATGTTTGGAAACCAGTGTGGTGTTTTCAGTTCCACGGCTGGAATTTACTGAGTAGATAAACAAAGAATGAAAGACTGGAGGACTGTCCCAATTATTATGGTGCTGTCATCTGTTAAATAAATGATGTTTGTCTCAAGTCGTGAATTTGCACTTGGGGCACATGCATTAGGCCTGACAGACCAAGACAATATACAGTTTAATTGTGATAATAGAGCTTTGGTTGGTGACAAAGGGTCTTGTAGCCAATTCACTAATTAGAATGAAAAACTAGTTCAACTGTAGCCAATGAAGCCGTTGATTGAGATACAGTTAATTAAATTGTTTTCTATACCTTGTTTGTATCTTTCTAGAAAAGCTGTCAGATAACATTGCTGGTTGGAATGTTTTTTTCAGAACCTTCTTGATTCTGAAAATATGTTTGATTTTTTTCCCCCCAATACATTCTACCAAATTAATTGGCCTAAGGACTTCACCTTCAATAAAGTGGACTCCAAGGCATCACATCTGCTGATGACAAGCAGAAACTCAAAACAGAATAAAGAAACAGCATGGGAACCTTGAAAAGCAGATGAGAGCATCAGACTGGAGAGAATAAGGACTTGAAGAAGTCAAATGCTGGGAAGGGAAGATTTATTAATATTTTCCCTCTGAGAGTCTTACCTAATAGGTAGGCTGCAGCCATAGAATTATGCATTACCATATACAGCTAAAACTAGTAGATATCCTGGGCTAGAGAGATGGCTTAGCAGTTAAGCGCTTGCTTGTGAAGCTTAAGTACCCCAGTTCAAGGCTTGATTCCCCAGGACCCATGTTAGCCAGGTGCACAAGGGGGCACACGCATCTGGAGTTTGTAGTGGCTGGAGGCCCTGGCACACCCATTCTCTTTCTCTCTGCCTCTTTCTCTGTCACTCTTCAATAAATAAATAAAAATAAACAAAACAATTAAAAAAATAATAGATATCCTTACTGGCTAGAAGTACCAGAAAGTGGGGTCTCAGTGGATCACAGAATATTATGGTATTGGGAGATCCTAGAAGAGAGAGATTCAGAAAAGGGTTCTTTGATTTCTTTTTGTGTGTGTGTGTGTGTGTGTGTGTGTGTGCGTGTGTGTGTGTTGACTTCAGCTTGTCACAGACTAATCCCTGAGCTATGCATTCTGGCATATAGCCAAATACAGATATCCCATGCTTATGGAATTGAACTAAAATTTGAATTGCTTGCCCCATCTCATGCATAAGATACATGCTAACCATGGCTGTAGAGGCTTAAGGAACTAAACAGAAATCAAACTACCTCTACAAAAGAAAACACACAGGTTATGAACCTAACCAGGATGAAAGTCTTCTAAAACAGTAACATCATTGATCTCCATATGTTTATAATAAGACTTATGATAGGCAACATAATGCTGACAATGTCTAAAAACAAGTCAAAATAACTTAAATGCAAAGAATAGGGAAAAGTGACCAATGTCTAAAAGGAAAATAGGACCCATACACATGTACACACTGTGAGATGACCCAATGATGCCCAAGACTGGAACAGAAGTTTTTTTGTTTATTTGTTTGTTTTTTGTTTTTTTGAGGTAGGATCTCATTCTAGCCCAGGCTGATATGGAATTCACTATGTAGTCTCAGGGTGGCTTCGAACTCATTACGATCCTCCCCAATGCTGGGATTAAAGACATGTGCCACCACACCTGGTAAGTTTTAAACTGCTAATATATAGCTTGACTCTATGAAGTGAAGTGGTGGAATGTGCATTTTGACATTGTGTGGTTGTTATACTTAGTTGCCATGGAGACCATAATGATTATAAGAATAATAAATGCATGGTAAAATATAAATGTAAAGCATACCATTTTCACTATCTTTTAAAGAACACTATACAATTCTCAGAACATTGACACTATTGTATAGTGATCTCCACTAGCCATCTCAAGGGGTCTTCTCATCATTTCAGGCTGAATCTCTGCATCTTCACTGTTAAGCTACCCCTCCCCTTCCTCCAGCTTACGAACCTGTAGGAGGCAGGTAGAGCTGCTGAAGTGGCAGAGGAAAGGTTCCTGAAACAGCTGTCATAAGCAACTAGGCTATAGGGGATAAGGGTGCCCCTGAGCTATAGAACTATGATAGTATCATCTAATGGCTGATGGGGATTTTAGCAGTGGGATAGACATGAGGTGCAACTGAGATGCCTGTATAATTAACCAAACAGATGGTGGAAGCTGATGAGTGATTGCAATAAAAAAAACGTTCTGGAGTCCCATTCTGTCTCACGACTTGAAAGTGAGCTAGGAGCTCTTCCTCTTGTGGAAGAAGAGATGCCATCAGAAGACCATGAGGTAAATACTCTTTCGCTCCTTCCTTAAGCACCTGACATCATTTTCCAGCGTTGTTTTTGGGAGGATCAGTCAGGATTGTTGGTCATGGGTTCTGGATTGAGATTTATACTAGGGGACCTGAAATATCCTCCTTGGTCTCTCAGGTAGATGGGGGCCTTGAACCAAGTCCATTTCACAGTGAATCCATGTGGTCCTTGGTGCCTCTTTGCAGTTATTTATCAAGATCCTGAGTGGATAATGGGGACAGAAACAAGTAGCTGGGACTTCTGCTATGTCCATGCAAGCATCCATGTCACAACAGAGCTAGTTGAAGCCCTGAGATGTGACCTCTAACCACTCCCCTGCTGGGACCACGGCGGTTCTATGATAAGCAATACTAGGAGGGATGTAGCGATCTGCACTAATGTGCAGAGCCTGTGGGGTACAGAAGTGAGGGTCCCCATCATATCCCCATTTTATTGACTGTGCTGAAGGCACTGAGTGACAAGAAGAAGCAATCATTGTCTGGCTATGGCAGCTGCTGTCCTGATAAGTCAATTAACACAACCTTTTAGAGCAGAAGAACCAACTCCTCATGGTGTGGGAGATACGAGAGGAGGGCTGTGAGCAGAAAAGTACTCTAGCCTTTTCTTCATCAACGGACTGTTCCAGGATGGAGCGGAATATGCTACTGATGATATCTCATGAGACCAACAGTTGTTCATAACTGTCCCCAGTGTGGTAAAGCACCCCATTGAATTCTCCCAATTCTTTTCAGCCTCACTGCCTTACCCCTTACTTTGGTTTTCATTGGGTTTTACTTCCTCCCTCAAATATTATCATCTAAGCTTTCATCTCAGGCTCTGCTTTTAATGGAACCTGGAAACAGGTAGTAAGAATTCCGTTTCTGGTGGTGTTTGTTTATTTGCTTGGTCTTAATAAGAAATCTCAAATTCTCCAATGTCAATACATTCCCATAATCCTTTACAACTACGCTATTTCTACCACTATTCTTGAAATGATAGAGTATTATGTTTTTCCATCTTATCCTGCATATCTAGACAGAGACAAATAAAAACAAACTGGAACCTCTGAACAATTCTGGGAGATAGGAATCTTGCAGAATGACAGAGGCCCTGATGTGAAATGGAAATATCTAGAACACAAGAACACAAGCTGAGGACAAGAAGTGATGGAATGAACATAAAACGAAACATCACAGTGTCAACAGCACAGAAAGTTCAAGATGTGACAGGAAGGGATCATGATCCAGGCAAATGCCTGCCTGTAGAGAACTTCGTAGCCCAGGTTCAAGGGATATAAATTGCACTTGGATGTTTCCTGGACCACCTGCCCCAGAATCATCTAGAGT
Organism: Jaculus jaculus; assembly: GCF_020740685.1. NCBI lineage: Eukaryota > Metazoa > Chordata > Mammalia > Rodentia > Dipodidae > Jaculus > Jaculus jaculus. The sequence goes on along the minus strand of NC_059116.1, from coordinate 20,291,614 downwards.
TCTAGTGAAAAACTACATGTAAGAGATTTCCCCAGATATTGAATCAGATATATCAAATTATAATCTCCAGGCTAGATTGGGGGAATCTATGTTTTGGACTCTGTTTCCTAGCACACTAAAATTTAGGAATTCCTGGTGAGTTCTTGAAACTTTTTCCACTGTACGCTTTCAGAGTTTAGACTCTACATAGATCATTCAAGTACCAAGGAGGAGGATTAGACCCTAAGAGGAGATTATAAGTAGAGAGAACATTCATTCATTCACTCAAACAGCCATGTGCTTGGCACACAAGCAAAGAGGATGTAGAAATAAAGGAGACAGTTTATCTTAGACCTGCTCTTAATCTCATGAAAAAAATGGACAAGTAAACAGTACACAGACACTTCATCACTATAAGGAAAATAAGCATGATAGTGTGATGGAGAGAAGCTGTGTGTTGGGCCGACTCAGCTGTACTATGCCCAAGGAAAGCCTCCTTGGGGAGCTGACATTTACACAGACTTGAAGGAGGCAGATTCAGCCTCGTGAAGAGCCTAGGGAAAGGATTATGCCTCCAAGTCAGAGTGAACAGCTGGTGTAAGGAATAACATGAGGAACAGAGAGGATAGCATTCTGCCTAGAGGGTGGACAATAGGAGAAAGACAGTATGGTGGTAAAGGTAGAAGATTAAGATCCTGCACAAGGCTCTTTCCTAATTAGCAATTTGTATTTTGCCCCAAGTAGTATTAATTAGCAGAGGAAAGAAGCACCAAGCCTAGGAATCTCCAGCATAAAAAGAGGAGGCAGATATGGTTGAGAAATATTTAGGTTGTGAGACAAGATGAAAAAACCCTGGAAGGTTGGAAAAGGACTGTAGATGATTCTTTGAATTCCAGTTTAGATTACTATGGCAACACAGTGGTAACACTCTCTGAAAAAGAATAAGAAGACAGAGTATTGACCATGATTTGAGCGTGCTGTATAAAAAGTGCATGTAGAGTCCCACCTGCCATGAAGAGGCAGCATCATATTTCTATTATATACTATAATAGAAAATGGAAGATACCAATGATTTAAACAAGATATATGTTTATGTCTTCCTCATATGAATAAAGTCCAGAGGTAGAGTCCAGGATTGACTGAGCCCAGGTCTTAATTTATAGGGGTGACTATGACTACATAAAGAGGTCAGAGTTGTAGAAAGAAACATTGTTTTGGCCATAGTTTATGCAGAAATATAGAAAAGAGAGTCCTGACATATCATGCAGGGATATTCACTGGAGGTACGAGGTCTGTTCAGGAGGCAGATACAAGATGGAAGCCTAGATAGCACCCTTTGCTGGACTTCGTGTAGGAATAGTAAGGCTGGTATCTTAACAAGTTGGACTGACTCAAATAATTTGAGGGGCTTTTCAGGCATAAGAAATGTCCCTAGTCGCTTGATACTTGGCTTGGGGTTGATTTCTTGCTTAGGTATATGAGAGGTAAAGAAAGTGTATGGTATGGGATTGGTTTGCATGTAAAAAGCACACTAGCAGACAAGTAGTTTGTAATCTCTAAAAATAAATAGCTCTGAGAGGGACAGTTTTAACCCTGGTTATTAGGAGTCCCTTGGTGTCACAACATAGCATAAGAATATAATTAATACATGGCTATTAGAACAGCTACATTACTATCAACGATGCCTTTATCCTTGTTAGTCCTTTATTAACTCAATCAACAGTTCAAAAGCCAACTCAAATGCCAAGACAGCTGTATGGTGGCCTCCAGATATAACATCTGTATTGCATCTAGTGGGAAGAGGTTAAGACAAGCACCTCTCCAATCCTTTATGAAAATTCTTTGCACTGCTGTAAATTAGTTTCCTTACGTTGTAGTGGTGAGCCTTACATGAAGAGACCTGAGATAAGTTGGAGATCATGAGCAAGGACACGAAAGCCAGAGTGCAGAATCAGAAAATAGCCAGGAGCCAATGGGGCCTCCTCCATCAGAACTGCCTCTGCATTAGCCCAAGGGAAGGGTGATGGCTAGCACAGCAATGCTGAGGGCCAGAAAACAGATAAGGGAGGAGGAGTTACAGAGAATGCAAGAAATAGAATGGGGGCTGGAGAGATGGCTTAGCGGTTAAGCGCTTGCCTGTGAAGCCTAAGGACCCCGGTTCGAGGCTCGGTTCCCCAGGTCCCACGTTAGCCAGATGCACAGGGGGGCGCACGCGTCTGGAGATCGTTTGCAGAGGCTGGAAGCCCTGGCGAGCCCATTCTCTCTCTCTCTCCCTCTATCTGTCTTTCTCTCTGTGTCTGTCACAATTAAAAAAAAAAAAAAAAGAAATAGAATGGCAAGAAGCATGTGGTGGTCTTTCCTGAGGTTTCCACAAGGTAAAGTGGGTAATTAAGGCATATGAGACTGCAGGGTTTTTATTGCAGATATTCAGGTGATCATATTAATGGAATATATCTAGAAAGAATAATATACTTAAACCTGGCTGGCCATGAAAGCAAAGGTACTCCAAGAGTAGCTGAATGTTGCTGTAATGGAAGTCTTTGACCTGCATGCTAGCTCATTTGCAGAGAGCAAGCCAGTAGTGATGGAATCATTGCTTCCTCACCCACACATTTACCTGTTTAATGGAAAGAATGTACTTTAGAAGTTGAAATGATTAAGATAAAATTAATTTGAAGACTGGAGAGATGGCTCAGCAGTTAAGGCACTTGCCTACAAAGCCAAAGGTTTGATTCCCCAGGACCCATGTAAGCCAGATGCACAAGGTGGCACATGTGTCTGGAGTTCATTTGCACTGGCTGGAGGCCCTGGCATGCCCTTTCTCCCTCCTCCCTCTCTCCTCTCTCTCTCTGTCTATGTGTGTGTGTATATGTATATGTGTGTGTTTGTGTATATATGTATGTATGTATGTATGTATGTATGTGTATATATACACACACATATATAAAACTTTCTCAAATAAATAAAATACAATATTTAAGAATTATTTTTTAAACAGCAACTTGAGGCTCACATCTATGTCTATTTGGAGAGCTGGTTGGTGACATGATAAAGAAAGGCCATTATAGATTATGAGCATTTGTCTTTGGTTGGATCATATAAATAATATTTCTCTCTTTTACCCTAATGAAGTGGTTCTATTAATAACAGCCTTCTAGGATTTTACTTTCTTTGAAGTCATAAATTCTCCCAGAAAAAATTGGTTAACATCAGGCTTTATTGAGAAAGGAGAGCTGTTAGTGTAGAGCCCTCAGTGGAATAGGGGCATGGAGGAGGGGAAAGTTGGTATTAACACATGATGTATCCATTCAAAGTATGTTCTTAATAAAATCATTAGTTATAAAAGAGAATGTATCATCTCTAAATAAAAAAATATAAAGAATTGTCTACATGGGAATACTTTATTATGTCCCCTGTCAGAATCTCAGTGCCAAATGGGCAAATTTTAAATATGAAAAAGCTTAAATATTAATGTGACTTGTACTCTGACAGGCAACCAGATTATTGTTATTCAACTACCATTTAAAAGATATAAGAAAAAAGCCCTCTCATTTTCCTCCTAACACTCAACAGTGCCCTTAATTATGCCACTGATCTTGCTACAGCTCCCGCACTTGACATCTAATAAATCAGATTCTAAATTGGTTTGTAGTCGAATTTTGAAAAGGATCAATAGAGTCATTTGCGCTGACTCTCGCTCTGCTACCCAAAACGTGCCTGTACATGTGAAGAATGAGATTACCAGATTTGATTCATAACCTCTTGGCTGTTTCCGAAGCAGCAGTCTACCTGGAACTGCGCAGAACAAATGAAGAGTTAGGTGAGGAGCACAGCCGGCTGGGCCTGACACACTCATCTAGGCGGAATCTCCAGCAGCAAGTAGATGACATGTTGATTTCTCCATCATTAACGAGCACCCTTGTTTATATTTTGTAGACGCAGAAATAAACCCTTAAAATAAATTTTGCCTTGATAACACAACAACGATGATGGTGGAATCAAGTGCCTTGCTACTTACATGATTGTAACTTCAGGTATGAAAAATGACATCCCAAGGGAATATCCTTTACATTTTAACTTAGGGAAATGGATTTAGGAAAATGCCATGGCTATGGAAATATATTTTCTTGAGCGTATTACTAGGTTCATCTCAATGGGGAGTAAAAGAATATATTATCCACTCTGTGTTGCTTTATTTTTATTTATTTAAAAAATTTTTTTTTGTTTATTTTTATTTATTTATTTGAGAGCAACAGACAGAGAGAGAAAGAGGCAGATAGAGAGAGAGAGAGAGGATGGGCTTGTCAGGGCCTCCAGCCACTGCAAACGAACTCCAGATGCATGCGCCCTCTTGTGCATCTGGCTAACGTGGGTCCTGGGGAATCAAGCCTCGAACTGGGGTCCTTAGGCTTCACAGGCAAGCGCTTAACCGCTAAGCCATCTCTCTAGCCCTCTGTCTTGTTTTATAATAGATAAAAATTAGACGTAGAATAGTGGATTTTTGTTTCCTCAATGAATTTTTAATTAAGTGTAGCACATAAGGGATACTAAGACAGAAGAAAGTTGGTTTGGTAAAAGTTCCAGTGAACTATAATGGTGGCACCAAGTAGGTGGCCGTGAACTCCAGATGGGAGTTTTGGAGGCAGGTAAGGCAGAGGCGGAGGATGTTGAAGCTGAGAGGAAGGCATCACCTGTGTAGCAATCAGGGAAGGTAGGGAAAATCTTAGGATGAGGTTATGATCACAGTGAAAGAAATGTAAAAATCCAGGAACGCTTCATGCTTGAGAAATAGTCCAGAATGACTACAGGAAGAGTTTATGTGAGTATAATTTTAGAGGTTTTAAACACACCTGAGAAATCACCTAGTGCCCCTTCCTTTTACAATTAAGACAGCAAAAGTCCTCTCAGTGGGTACTTGAAAAGAAGCAGATGTTATGCTCCAAGTGGGCAATTGGTAGGAAGTTACTAGATTTATTTCCATAGGTGTGGTTAGGTTATTAACATCTCTGCGTCTAAAGAAGGAAGGGTTAGGAGCCGAGAGAAGAGAGTTGTGAGGAGAGGACCGCCTCATCGGAGCAACGGCCTGTAGTAGAGTTTCTCATCCAGCTTTACAAACTCCAAAGGGACCTTGGCTTACTATTTTCTTGCTCTTTGACCTCCCATCAAAGCCTCTCAAGTGCAACTGAAAACTGGAAATCAAGGGATAATGTATGAATCCTTTGACTTCTTTTTTTCTTTTTATTTAGTTAAGAACTTTTAAGTGATTGACTTATTTATTTATTTTTTGGTGTTTCAAGGTAGGGTCTCACTCTTCTCCTGACCTGGAATTCACTATGCAGTCTCAGAGTGGCCTTGAACTCACAGCGATCTTCCTATCTCTGCCTCTTGAGTGCTGGCATTAAAGGCGTGCGCCACCATGCCTGGCATAATGTTTTATTTTTTTTAAAAAATAAATACCCTTATGCCCCCTCTACCCTAGCCACCATTCAACTGAGGGCCCTACTCAGTGGGGCTATTGGATTTCACTGTGGGGTGCTGAAAGCCTTAGTCAGTCTCAGTGGAGTCGGGGTGTAGGCTATACCTCAGGCTAATTCGACCCACCTTGTGGATTTTACAATCTTCTGGCCTCTTCTGCAATGCTCCCTGAGCCTTGGTGGGCCTGTTGGAAATCTGATTTAGTGTTGCATCCTCTGAAGACTGCAGATTTCTCTTTTGATGAGATTTGAGTGACCACCATGTCTGTTGCCATCTCCCTCTACCTGGCTTTCAGGCTAACAACGAGGACAGTACTCACATCACCCCTTTTCCCTGCAATGACCACCAGGCCAAGATGTTACCTTTCTAACAGGCTCTGAATCCTGAAGAAAGATGACATTATCCTCATGTTTTGTGTATCTAAATATGCAATTTAAAACTTGGTAAAACTTGGTAAGAATTTCATAAAACTTTGTTGAGTGTCTTGAGCCATTTATTTAAAATTTATAGAAACTCTGGGCTGGAGAGATGCCTTAGCTGTTAAGGTGTTTGCCTATGAAGCCAAAGGACCCCAGTTTGATTCCCCAGGACCCATGCAAGCCAGATGCACAAGAGCCACATGCATCTGGAGTTCATTTGCAGTGGCTACAGGCCCTGGCGTGCCCATTCTCTCTCTGTCTGTCTCTCTTCTATTTCTCTCACTCTCTGCTTGCAAATAAATGAATAAATAAAAATAAATATCAAAGAATATAGAAACTCGACATCAGAGTCATTTCAGTTGTAACATAAGGCTTGTTGAGGAAGACAGAAAAAACTTTTTAATATTAACTCAGGGTAATAGATCCAATAACACATTTCTTTTTTTTTCCCAAAATTAATAAGTACTGAGTTTTCTGTGGTGATTTCGCATTATTTTACATTTACAAAGCCAATGTCTGGGGACTGGAAAAAAACTAGCTCAATGGGTAAGTATACTATTTGTACAAGAATGAGGACCAGAATTCACTTCCCAGAACCTATGAAGAAAGCCAGCCATAGGCACATATCTCTGTAACTCTAATTCCAATGCAAAGTGGGAGGAGACAGGACGCTCTCTGAAGTTCGTTTGTTATCCAGGTCTAACAGAATAACAGTGACTCCCAACATATTCTCAGGCCAATCAGGCAGAAGAGGAATACAGAAGGACACTTGTTGGCTTCTTCTGGCCTCTGCATATCACTCTGGGGCAAAAGCATATGCACACACATGTTCGCACTCTACACCTCCCCACCCACCAGGATGCTACATACACAGGTATATACAATAAAACTAAAACAATGCCTTATCATAACGTGAGGTCACTGTTCTTGTGCCGGGTGAGGGGAGGAATAATCGTGACAGTCACTGTCCCTATAGCTACCCTTAAAGGTCTAGTTCAAATTTTCTTCTCCCTCTTAACCCATATGATTTCACTATATGGTTAAGCATTGTGTTTCCGGAGAACACTCATATTTGCTAAGGCAAAGTAATTTAGACAGCAAATCTTTTTTTTTTTCTCCCCAAATCTTAAAGTGAGTTCCACAGAGTGAAGAACTCTTTTCCTCTGTTTTTCCCCACCCTTTAGGGACAGCTAAACTTTTCTTTCTTTTCTCTAATGTCATTAAGAGAGGTGGACCTTGTGTGTGTGTGCATGTGTGTGCATGTGTGTGTGTGTGCACCCATGTGTATGCTCTTCCCATCTGTGTGCCTTCTATTTATATTTTATTATATGTAGGGAATTTTAATAGAAGCACAACTGTTTGGCAATGAGTAAGTAAGCTTAACCAAATGGAGTTCTTGCCCATTGTGCCTTCTTTCTCTAGCTGTGGGATACATCACAATCTGCCTCCAGACTTGCCATGCAATGAAAGGCTTAGTAACGTTCTTCCCCATTGAACCCAGCACAGAGGTGATTCACGCACTTGGAGGTGACGGCCTCTAGGCTGGCCTAGTGATGGACACCTCCCTCCCCATAAAGCTTCTTATGGCTGTTCCACAAATGTCTTCTTGTGGAGACACACCATGAGAAGGACATTGCATAATGGCCCCTAGATATGACCATTTCAAAGCAACATCTCCATAGATAAATTGGGATTTGACCAATTTTTATTGAACACTTTTTGTAAGTACAAGGTATGTGCCAAGCATTGAATGTGCTTTCTCATTTAGTGCTCCTAACAAACCTGATGCAGTTATGTTTTGATCACAGACAAGAAAACCGAGGTTCACAGATATTAACTTGGCTAAATTGGTGTAATAAGCTTAAATAAATACGGGAACTTAGATAAGAACATAGATTTGATTACTCTTCCAAATTTGTGATGTTGATGGATGACTCTATGGTATGCTATATATTTCTTATTATTCCTCTTGTTATTCCTTGTTGATACTATATATTTGCAAATGCTAGAGATGAGATCTGCTTGAGAATCACTTCACCACTTGATAAGATAACCAACCCCTCTAAAAAGTGGAGATTGTTTTAAATGCCTATGTCATAATAAAATTATGATTTAATGGAACAGACGGAATTATGGAAGGCTAGATAAGGTAGTTCCTCCCACTCATGGTGCTGTTCTCTGCTATTTCTGAGAAACTTTTAAATGCAGTGGAGTGGAATCCTTAAATGCTATATTGCTTGTAACATTCTTGCTTCGTGTCCCCCACTACTACAACTGAGACCAACTGGTGCCTGCCAGGAAAGGACTGCCGTCAGTCTGCAGAGATCCCCTTCCACCCTCCATAAAAAGGTTTCACCATGTAAACATTATATTGCTAACCCCTGAGTGTGTTGTGTTACATATATGAAATATCTGGGAGACAGTAAAGACAAGTAAAGTTAAGGAATTTCATAATTACATAATTACATAAGTGAGAAAAGACATTCCCAAATACCATAAGATTGTTGAATAAAGGATCCGTGTGCCAGGGGTGGTCCACCTCGGTAAGAGTTGTTGGTCAGGGAAGCTCCTGAGCTCTCATAAAAAAATGGTATCTTAGCCGGGCGTGGTGGCACATGCCTTTAATCCCAGCACTTGGGAGGCAGATGTAGGAGGATCACCATGAGTTCAAGGCCATCCTGATACTCTGTAGTGAATTCCAGGTCAACCTGGGCTAGAGTGAGACCCTACCTCGAAAAACCAAAAAAAAAAAAAAAAAAAAAAAAAAAAAGTGCTATTTCAACTGCTATTGATTGCATGCTAGAACTATATGGTAAGACCCTAGTGCTGAAGACACCACACAATTTGGCTGCTCACATGGAGGAGTCTGACTGGAACTGAGCTGGAACTCCCCTAACTACTGTGCAGCTTTCATAGTGCCTGAGGGGAGAATTGTCACCCAAAATTCTACTAAGCTGTGGACTCTGAATGACCAACATGCCAAGATGTGCCTGCTGGTTCCACAGGGTCACAACTGTTGTTAGATACAGCCAACAGCTTTACAATTACATCCAAGGCCCTGCTAAACAAGAAGGGGTTCAAATCTAGTACTGTAAACTTGGTCAAAAAAACCTGTGGTTGGAGGGGGTCTTTGGCCACGATAAGGAAGTAACAACTATTAAATTGTTGAAGGGATGTTTCAAATTGCCTTCTCAACATTTGTGCTTCCACCTGTAGAGTATTGCTGCTGCCTTCCTTGGCTGTGGAAAAGAAATTTTACAATGGGAGGTGGACCATGGAGACTCAACTGCGCACAGTGGCCCAATGCTCAATCACAGATAAACATTTGTCTCTCCACCTCCCAGGGAACATCACAGAGGGAGTGGAAAGAATGGCAGAGCCAGGAGGAGGGGGTGGAGTGCCGTGTAACAATTTCCTCTGAATTGACACATTCCTTCCTAAAGGCTAGGGAGACTGCTAAGGCAAATACATCTGGGAAACCTAAAATATTCAAAGTCACAAGACCTTTCTTCAAGCTTCCAGAAGCAGTAAACAACTCGGGGGGAGGGAGCAGGGGGGCAACACTCCATTCTCCCAAGTCCTGCAGGAGCTCCAGAGATGCAGCTTGTGAGAGTCATCACTTATGCTGGGCTGGGCTGTTTAGTGATGCAGTTGCCGTTATGCAAACCCCTGTAAGCTACCCCTTATTCTGCTTGTTAGGTGACCCCAATAATCTCATTGGTTCGCAAAAATGGGATTTTTTTTTGGTGAAGGGTTAATAGCTTTCCCTGAAAACCAGAGGGAGCTAAAGAGTTAATAACTATCCCTAAGACCAGAAGTCCATAAAGAAGCAGCAAAGGCATTCAGCCCCAGACAAGCCTGGGGGATGTACTCCCCTTAGGTCAGATGACCTTGAAGGTGCAGAAACCATGTGGGGTATCTGCCCTTAGACAATCCTGGCTGAAGAAGCCTATTCTGAACAAGGACACAAATGCTGCAAGTTCCTTATCTACTGCACCTGGCCTAGTGTGGTTTTCTTAGGATCCTCCCTTATAAGCTTGAACCCTAGCCTGGCTTAGTGCTTCAGCCTTCATCCTGTGGGGAAGGCTGCTGCCCCTCGCTGTTCCTCTCAATAAACAGTCTGTCTGTAGAGATCAACTCCATTGTTCCCTTTCACTTTTCTTACATTTGGTATCATTGTGTATGCTTTGGTCCATTGTGCCCTATCTGGTGGTAAATAGACATATGTTCAAACCTCCTCAGGGAAATAGTTTCATGCAACAATTGGCAATGATTTTTAAATCCATCTTACTACCATTGAGTCAAGCAAGCAATAGTGGTTGATCCTCCAGGTGGTTTGCTTTTGCTATGTCTCAAATAAGCATGTGTGAGAGAGGGGAATGGATGACTACTGGACTAAGAATAATGAGGCTTGAATTTGAATAGATTTCACCTTCTCAACTAGCCTGGAAAGTACATTTTCTTTTGAAACCTAATTTTAAAAACCTGTGAGGTCATTTCCATCTCCAAGCCTGAATTCTTTGATTTTGGGAATACTATTCCTTCACTGAAATTGTTTTCAATAGGCCATTGTAATTTAATGTACAATCTCTGGTGATGTTAAAAATAAAGTTCAGCTTGTGAGGGAAAAGAAATATTTCATGATACTTCTTAAGGTACAATGAGGAAGCATTTATTTGGGAACATTCAAATAAATTTGTGTTCAATTCCAAGCAATGAAATGGGCAAGTGTGAAATTATATGACTAGGGGGAAATATCACAGGTAAAGAAGACACCAACTAAACTACCCTAACAGGATTCTTGCTGGAGATAGGCTAAGATGATCCGACATCACATGGGTGATGGTGGTGATAAATATTGAGTCTGATATTGAAGCTGATAAGCTCTGGGGAGTGACCAAGATTTTACAGGGGAAATGCACATGAGCCTCGGAGAAGGTGTGGGAGTCTGACAAAAACTTGTACAAAGAATCATTGCCCAGTGCCTTGCATGAATTAAGGTTTATAAAGAACAGACTACAATGAAGAGATTGAAACTATAGATGTCACATTGTTACAAAATCCATCTATAAGCTTATTATATCTTCAGAAATTTCCTGGTTGGGGAGTGAGCAAAGAATCAGACATGCAGAGAGGAGACAACAGGTTACTTCTGAAGGTAATTCCACTTCTGTGACATGGGGCACAGCCACTGTCCATCTACCATATGAATGGGAAAGATTCTGAGTCAGGCTGCTACCGGGACATGTGCACATCTATTTGTAGCTGGTAGTAGAGAAGCATGCAGACATGAGGACATCATTTGGCGATCAAGCAGTCTCCCTTTCAATTAAGTGGAACAGGAGGACTAGAGGATGTGTGTGGGATATGGAAGCACTTGAAGAGGAAATAACTCAGATGCCAGGACCCAGAATAGGAAACATATTCAAATCCTACACTTCAGGGAAGATAAAAATATCTTAATACACGAATGTTGCTTATATTCTTGATACTATCGGTTTAATTTATTTTTACCTAAGTAGAAGAAGAAATTTGGCTTCTGTAATCTTAGTTCAGGATGGTATTTCTGCCTGACTTGAAAAAAATTCCCTGAAGTCATGACAATGTGACGAACATGTTCTGAAATAAACTTGAGCAATGGATGAAGTCTGAATAGGACATACTGTGCACAAATTTTACCATGGCACCAGTGGTGTAAATATTGTGAATCCAAATCAGGAGCATATGGCCTAAGACTCAGTCATTCAGGTGGAGAGATAAAATACGCCTGCATCTCTGTGCTATGCTAAATTAGAAGTTACATTTCCTACCCCTCCTTGAAAAGAACACATTGCTGATGGTTTTATGAGATGTATGAGGGAAAAGGACTTATTTTTAGTGAATTGAACTTATAGCTTATTTTTTTCTCATCTATACCTGCTTCATAGAGCAAGCATACCTACATAGTTCTAAGTTACCATGGATCTGCTCAAAGCTGGTTCCAGTTGAAAAAAAATATTTACTGAAGCAAAAAATAACTCTTTTTTCTAAAAAAATTTATTTATTTATTTATTTGAGAGCGACAGACACAGAGAGAAAGACAGATAGAAGGAGAGAGAGAGAATGGGTGTGCCAGGGCTTCCAGCCTCTGCAAACGAACTCCAGACGCGTGCGCCCCCTTGTGCATCTGGCTAACGTGGGACCTGGGGAACCGAGCCTCGAACCAGGGTTCTTAGGCTTCACAGGCAAGCATTTAACCGCTAAGCCATCTCTCCAGCCCATGCTCATGTTCTTAATGAACGACTTCAGCATCTATTCTTGAACTACTGATTCTCCTGCCTCTGCCTCTTCAGTGGTTTCCTACAGGAATGTGCCACCACAAGCAGCTGCATCTACTCTCATAAGACAAAATCCTATGTGCTTATTCTTTTCTATCTCTGGATGAAACATGCAAATGACTTGTACAAGCAATTTGTAGAAAGAAAATCAAATTCCTATGCCCCATGTTATTTATATTAGTTCAGCTACAATGTTAAATAAATGCTTTATATTTTCAATTTAAAACTTGAAAATCTTTAAGTTTTTGTTTTAATTTATTTATTTGAGAGAGAGAGAGGGAGGGAGGGAGAAAGAGAGAGAGGCCGAGAGACAATGGGCACAACAAGACCTCTAGCCACTGTAAATTAACTCCAGACCCATGCGCCACCTTGTGCATCTGTGAAAAGTTCTTTTAACATTCGGTATGTCTATTTCCTTTCATTTTCTTTCTATCATAATTCCTTTAAGAAACATATTTATATATCTACTGGCAAGGAGAGAGAGAGAGAAACAGAGAGAGACAGAGAGACAGAGGGAAGACAATCAGACAGAGAGAATGGGCACTCCAGGGCCTCCAGCCACCATAAATGAACCCCAGATGCATGGGCCTCTTTGTGCATCTGGCTTTATATGGGTACTGAGCCCAGATTGTTAGGCTTTGCAGGCAAGCACCTTGACTGATGGACTGATGAGCCAACTCTCTATTCTCCTGATTTCTATTTTATGATATTTTATTTTCAATATTTCTACTTTCCACTTCTGATATCATTTTTCCTTGTCTTAGAATAGCTCTTAATTTTGTGTTACATTTTATTACCAATCTGGTTATAACACTTCTTCAGTTTATTTTTCCCTTTTTATATCCTTTTCACCTCCTACCTTCTCCCCACACCCCATTCTGGTGTGAATAACAGGGAACACATTTCTGTCTACAAGTTGATTAGGCAATGCCCTTTTCTCTGTTGAAATCAGGAAAGGGTTAACAGCCTTCTATGCAAACTAGAGGGAACTAAAGAGTTAATAACTCTCCCTAAAACCAGCAGGCAATAAAGAAGTCACAGAGACTGCAGCCTTGTCAGGCTACTCCTGATTGATAAGCTTCTCTTAACTCAGAAAACATTGAGGGAACAGAAACCATCTGGTGGGTTAGGCCCCCTAGACAAGTGGCTAAAAAAAAAGTTTATTCTGAGGAAGGACACAAATAACTACAGTTCCTTATCTACTTCCCTAGGACCTGCAGCTGGACCAGTCTGTTTTCCTTAGGCTCCTCCTTATGAGCTTAAACCACAGCCTGGCCCAGAGCTTCAGCCTTCATCTCACGGGAAGGTCACTGCCCCGTGCTGTTTCTCTCAATAAATAGTCTGTCTGTAGAGATCAAAGTCCGGTGTTCTCTTTTGCTTTTCTCTTACACTTTCCTTACATTCTGGTGCCGTATTTCAGAGCAGAGCCCTCCAGGACTTTCAGGCTGCACCCTCCCTTTCTTGTTCTGTCTCCTCTCTATCTTTCTGCCAATGTTTCACCCCCTCACGGGCACAAAAACTCACTGTGCTCACGACTGTGAACTAAAAACCCGTCTGTGACCTGAAACCTCCAATCTGTACAGATTGACACCTGAGGGCTTCTTCCTTTTCTTCCTCTCTCACTGGACTTTTGAACTCCAGACTAGAGGCCTCTCACCATGTGATCCACTGTATCCACACCCTCATCAAATTACAACTTTAGGACAAAGTATTTATAATAATTCTGTGGCAGAGGCACATCACCCCAGACCTTAGAAACTCCAGGTGTTTCTCACTTCTTTGTCTGTGGATGATTGGAGGCTCCAGGAGCCTCCCATATATTATTCTACCAGACACCCCAAGAATTAGGAGTATGGGGATGCTCCCTCCTAATTCTTGGGTTCTTCTTCCCTCCTTAAGCCTGGGAGATGTCCCTGGTGGCAGGATTAGCCACCCTAGAGTCCTTGTCCTCCAAAATGGACTCTAAATTATCTGTTCCAAAAGACACTCCATTGACTGTCTCAAGGCTAATTTAAAGGGACTCAAACTTCCTGAGCTCCTGCCTGCCAAGTTATTCCAACTGTCTTCAAATCTGGCCACAATATCCCTTACATAATGACCACTGCTGGCCTGAATTAGGTACTTTTGATTTTAATATTCTTGGTGATTTTGATGACTTCCTCAGAAGACATGGCAAGTGGCCCGAGGTTCTTAACTTAATAATTCAAATATATAAAATAAAATAAAAGCCTATTGACAAATATAGAAGAGTTTATAAATAAATTTTGGAGCAAAACATTCAACATGTAAAATAAGAAGCCCAAGAGTAAATCAATGACATTCTGAATTCAGAGAAATGGGACATTTTATTATACAGTAAAAAGTATAATACATTTTTAAATGATGAAAAAGAGAAGAAACATGACAAAATAAAACTTATGGAAGTGATGAAGATACTATCTTGGATGTGATAATGAACCTGCCTAATGTGTTCATGTGGTTTAAGAAACTTGGTTATTCTTTTCTTTCCCTTTTCCCAGAACTCTAAATTCTAAAGAAAATCTATCTTTAAATGATTAAGATATTAACTGCTACAGTAAGTTGTTCCAGGAAGGAATCAAAGAAACTGATCACATAACTTCATAATTAGTAATCTTTCTTAAGATCTGGGTCACCAGAACATGTGGTGACCTTTACATAATATCAGACTGTGTGTCAAAATAAACTGGACCACTATTAGGATTAATGAGTATTCTGGTGTATCACCAACTGTGGCCAAAAATGTATTTTATAAAAGATTATTACATAAGGTTGACGTTGTTAGCAAAGATGTCCCTTTAGGTCGATCTTGTCAGAATCTGCCATGTTGTGATGAACTATCTCATGGTAATAAAGTTATTTTCTTCACCACCATTGATGAATCTTGAATCATTGCCTTCATTGTGCAGTGAGCAGATTAAAGCTTTACAGAGTAATAGCAATGGTTTCAGGGTATATATTTATATTAAAATTTAGTAGACTGTACACATTAAATATGAAAATTAAATATTTTTCTCACCTCAGCTGTTAAACATAATATAGTCCAATTAAAATCATCCAATCTCAGCTGGGTGCGGTGGCACATGCCTCTAATCCCAGCACTTGGGAGGCAGAAGTAGGAGGATTGCCATGAGTTTGAGGCCATCCTGAGACTCCATAGTGAATTTCAGGCCAGCCTGAGCTAGAGTGAGACCCTGCCTCAAAACAAAACAACAACAACAAAAATATCCAATCTCTTATTTCATAAGACATTGGACAAATCAATCCAATGACTAAATGGGTTGAATACTTGAATGGACAATTTACAAAGATATTCCAATAAGCCTATGTAAAATAATCAATCAACTTATGATTAAAAGATGCAAGGTTATATCCTAGGGAATATTCTTTCTTTCTGTTCCATTAAGAGTAAAAGCTTGATAGAGCCAAATAATGCAGACTCATACTCACCTGGAATTCCAGTTGATAATTAGAAAAAAATCCTCTCTGAGAGCAGATTGTTATCATCTCCTCAAATTTGAAATTTACATGCAAGTATTGACTTATGAATATTAGATGACTTGAGGACTATTTTAGAAAGGGTAGAGAAGCTATAAGAGGCATGTTCACTAATGAGCAGCTGGAACAAGCATGGACTGGAAAGGCTCACCCACACATGATGAGGAGGGAGCAGTGTGTGAGGACAATGCTTCCCAGAAGACTCAGTGTCCTGGAGCTTGCACTCCATGGCCACCCAGGGAGCCTGTCTTAGGGTGTGTTGTTATAAGGAACGGAGTGGGGCATAGAACTTTCATATAAACGGGAGTCCTGGCAACCTACCAAACTGGTGGGCTAGACAATTTCTACTTATCTGTAGGAAAAAAAAAATCCAAGAGAAATTTGACAGTCATGTGTTAGGCTTCAGTGAAAACAAAACAAAATGCCAATAAAACTCACCTGCTGGAATTTGTACTGGCATGCCTACTGTCTTTGAGGTTTGGGATCCAGATCTGTACTATTTGGGTAATCCAGAAAATCTCAGTCTGAGAATCTACCTCAAAGTTACCTCAGTTTGTTAATCTCTTTGGTTGCCTTGCTGTATGAGAAGAACATCTCCTTGAACAGAACCATAAAACCCTCCCATGTACAGTCCACAAAGCTTGATCTTATCTAAAATGACAAGCTACCATATGTAATATTTGGTAGAAATTAAGAAGGGGCAGAATCAGACCCCCCCCAAAGGTACTAGATATTAGAGTTACTGATGAATAAAGATGTACGATGAATTTGCTTAATGTTTGAAGGTAGAAAAGAAAGAATTGAAAATATGAACACAAAATGATAGTTGTTTCAATAGAAAGACTATTAGTTTCTCAAACTAATTAACATAGACATTGTCATAAATGCTTGAGAATCTTACATAGCAAAACGAGAGATTTGTAAGTTGAAACATAGATTTAATATCAATTATAAAAACATAATAAAGTGTAAAGAAGGAATATATGATATGAAAGGTTACGCAGGCAACATAGCAGCTGGAATAAAACATTCTAATCCATCTCTACTAATGGTTCACAGGAGTACAGAGGATCAATAGATTCATGAAAAAAATACTCAACATCTTCAGCCATCAGGGAAATGCAAATCAAGACTATATTGAGATTCTATGACATCCCTGTCAGAATGGCTATCTGACAAAATTAAATTAAAAAAATTAACAATAAAAAAATAAACAAAAATTTTAAAAAGCTGGTGATGATATGGAAAGTAAGGGGAAGGAAGCCTTATACACTACTAAATGGAAATGTAAACTAGTTCTACCTTAATGGAAATTGGTAAGGAGTTTCCTCCAAAAAAAAATCCTAAAAACAAAACTACCATATGATCCTGCTTTACCACTCCTGGGAATATACCTGGAATCTAAGTCATCATACAACATAGATGCCTGTTTATTCTTATTTATTTTGTGGCACTGTTCACAATAGCCAAGTGGTAGAATCAGCCTACATCTCCATCAACAGATAATTGGATAAAGAAAATCAAAGTTTATTGAGATATATGAAGAGGGAAATTTATGTCATTTGTGAAAAATGGGTGGAATTGTAAGTCATATTAGTGAAAAGTATTCTAGATATAGAAGGACATATATGCATGTTTTCTCCTATATGTGAAACCTAGATTAGAGAAACACACATGAAATGAACAGATGGGATACCATTTTGGAAGAGGAAGGGGGCTAGCAAGTAGAAGGAAGAGGAACAGGAGAGGGTAATGGGGTGTGAATATGGTCCAAGTACATGATATGCTTAAGCAGAAATGTCATTGTGAAACTCATTGCTTCAAGGAATATTTGTAGAAGTTATGATGGAATTTTCTTTAAATTATAAAAGACATGAATCTTTATTAAGCCAATGAAACTCTAGTAGAACAATAAAAAGAAATTCACTTCTAAGTCCATGGTAAGAAGGGATTTATAAGGACAAGAGGGAAAAATACTAGAAAGAGACCAGACTTTGAATAAAAATGTAGAAGACATGAAGAGTGTCCTCACAGAGGACAGAAATTCAGATGGTGGACATACGTGAAAAAACATACAAGGCATTTCCAGAAGGTCGACAACAATTAAAACTATGGTGGATTCCACAGTGGAATGACAACCCAAACTCAGAGCATATGAAGTGCTGGAGAGGATGGGGAATAGCCAAAGCTCTGTTATATTACAAGTGGGAGAGTAAACTATATAATCAGTTTGGAAAGCTATTCATGGATACACTTTGGAGAATTCTCATCCCAAGTTCTTAGAAATTGAAATTACCCACATAAAACCATAAAAACACATGTATAAGAATGTTGAGGTTAAGGAACTTGCCTGCAAAGCCTATGGACTCATGTTCGACTCCCCAGAGCCCACGTAAGCAAGCTAGATGCACAAGGTGACACATGCACAAGGTTGCAAGTGCTCACAAGGTGGCACATGTGTCTGGAGTTAGATTGCGGCGGCTGGAGGCCCTGGTGTGCCAATTCTCTCTCTCTCTCTCTGACTTACTCTCTCTCATAAGAAAAGGCTAGTCTGTTGGGCTTTCCTCAAAAAAAAATTAAAATTAAAAAAAAGAATATTGATAGCAAGGTCTGAAGAGATGGATCATCTGTTGGCTTCAGCCCAGGTTTAATTCCCCAGACACCCACATGGAGCCAGATGCAAAAAGTGACACAAGCATATGCTGTTTTGTTTGCAGTGACAAGAGACTCTGGCATGTGCATGAACCCAAATGTGCATGTGCACCTACACACGCGTGTGTTCAGTAAAAGCACGTTAATAATTTGCTTAACTGTAACAGCTCCAAAGCAACAAAATAAGAAGTATTCAAAAATAGTAGAACAGGGCTGGAGAGATGCCTTAATGGTTAAGGAGCTTGCCTGTGAAGCCTAAGAACTCGTGCTTGAATCTTCAGGTACCACATAAGCCAGGTGCACAGTGATGCAAGCATGCCCTGCTGCACATGCTCACAAGGGGCACATGCATCTGGAATTGATTGCAGTGGCTGGAGGCCCTGGCCTGCCCATTCTCTCTCTCTCTTGCATAAAAACAATAATAGAATGTATCATTAACATGTAGTGCTCACATAATGGATTGTAGACATAAGAATGGACAAATTACAGTGATACTCAAAAACCTCACAAAACTAATGCTGAGTCAAAGGAGCTAGACTCAAAAGACATGACTCCATTGATAAGAGAGAGAAAAAAAAAACTGAGGTGTTCTAAAGTAATTTAACCACAAAATCCGAAATGTAGAAGGGGAAGAGATGATGGAAAGTACTTAGTTCAAACGTGGACAAAATACGGACAATTTACAATGTAGCCTCAACTGAATTCCATCCTGGCTAACTGGTAGAGTTGTGCTTTGTTCATGTGTAAACTTTATGGAATATAACCACAAGCGATTCAAAAACAGTGACTATTTCTTTTTTGAGGACCCTTCTGTCCCAAAGCTCTCCCCACATTGCACTAGCTTGCTCTTCTTGTCTACAGCCAAAGTAGGTTGTTTAGCATTTGCAGTCCTGAAGTTTATGAAAACTTCATTTAGTCCCCTCAGCCAGGGCAATAGCTACTTAATGCTATCGACGGGAGTTTTGGATACTTATCTCAGGACCAGGCCCTTTCTTTTTCTGGCTAATACCAATGATGGCTCACTAAACCCTTTCACTTCAGCTATCTGTGGTCTCTAGAATTTGAGTGTAAAATCATTTTCCCACAGTTCTATAAAAACGAGAAATTAAATCGTAATGATAGGACTGTGATGTGACAAGGGCTTCTAAGGATGATGGTAAGATATGAATGATTGACCTTGCTTGGACTGTAAAACAGGAGGAAAAACGGCAATAATGCTTAAAATATGCCAAGGATGGTTTAGAACAGGAGATAGGATACTATGCAATCTGTGTGACCTAGCTCAGTCCTCAGATAAGGTTCTGTCAGCTCTGTGATACAATGCCCTGCGTCAGCGTCTCTGCCCTCTCTGACCTCTGGTGCACTTACCAGTCAATGATATCACATGTTTGTTCCATCCTGAATAGTCAACATTCTACAGTTTTCTGGGTTGGGCATCAGCACTTGGTGTAATTATTTCTAAATAAACCTCATGAGACAACTTTAAGCCATAATTCCCAAAGGAGAAAGATGCATTTTTATTAATAATTGTTCCATTGTTTAATAGGAAAGTTTGATTTTTTTCCCCCCTAGGAAAATAGGCAGATGTATGCCAGTAGTTATCCTTGTGCTAGAGTGTGGGGTGCTGTGTGCTGATTGCAACAAGACCCAGAGCACCTGGCCTAAGGGGGCAGGCTTCCCTGACCGCCACCCAGAGGTGCCTGCACAGGGACTGAGCTGTAACCACAGGAGTCTTCCTTCTAGGCCTCCTTGAATAACGTGGCTACTCTGTCATTCAGAACAGATTCATTTCACCAAACCAAGACATATCTATTATTTGACTTTTCTTTGAGTCTCATTCAGAAATGAAGAATTACTTGAATTAAAACAGGGCAGATTTCAAAGATCTGGTGGACGGAATTGCATAGCCTGTATACAGTTTATACACCAGCTTACATACATAATTATGTGTGTGTGGGTAAATCAATCTATCACTTATAATTTACCTGTGAAAAAGTGTGACCTGTATGTACTAATATGCATGGTGTTCTGGGATTTTTCAATGTTATGGCATGCACTTTTATTGTCAGGTTTGGATTTTTAAATATAGAAACATAAAAACATTAAAATATACTCATCAAGACAAGTCAATGTACTATTTCAATATCTCCAAGATATTTTCTTTTACAATAGACTAGGCAGAACAGTAAGTATGTTTTTTTAAAATTTTTTTAAAATTATTTATTTATTTATTTGAGAGCGATAGACACAGAGAGAAAGACAGATAGAGGGAGAGAGAGAGAATGGGCGCGCCAGGGCTTCCAGCCTCTGCAAACAAACTCCAGACACGTGCGCCCCCTTGTGCATCTGGCTAACGTGGGACCTGGGGAACCGAGCCTCGAACTGGGGTCCTTAGTCTTCACAGGCAATTGCTTAACCGCTAAGCCATCTCTCCAGCCCAAGTATGTTTTATGGTTGTTGCCAAAGGGGTTGTTGCCTTAGTTTATAGAAACTCTTTTTAAAATAGTTCTTAGCCCATTCCCTTTAGATACAAGTAAGAGCTTTACCAGGCACATACACACACATACAAGCTTGCATGCCATATGAAGTGATGTGTAAAAAGCTAGGATGAGACCTGTGACTCTTCTTCATACTCCTCCATTGCTGCTTTCAGACAGTGTTTTGCTCATTGTAGGGATTTCTGGCCAGAAAGGATATGGCTGGTAATGAGTGTGACATTAACTACTAATTATCCCTGAGCTATGACTTAGCTCTTGCTGTGCTCGATTTTTGCTTGCTATCCTTCCTGCTGAGTATTAGAATAGGATGTAATTTGTATTTAAATATATTTTACAATGCCAGATGTAAACCACAGTGGTTCTACATTTGGTAGGAGCTCAAGTTCTTTTTGGGAAGAATGTGGAATACACTAAGATGTGAAGTCATGATGATAGGAACTTTTACCAGTTAACTGCTGGATGCCTTTTCTAGAAAAGTATTTTGTAGGCACTCAATAAAATGTGAATACTGCTATAGATTCCTTCCATGGAAATAGTTATAGCTCCTTGACTATTCTTCATCCCTATGATAATGAAATCAGAAGTTGTAGTGGGGTAAAATTTCTTCACCACTTCTTTTTGTAAGAAAAAAAAATCATTTTATTTATGTAATTTATTTACTTGAGAGAGAGAAAGAGGGAGAAAATTTGTATTCCAGGGCTTCTAGTCACTGAAAGGAACTCCAGATGCATGTGCCACCTTGTGTATCTGTGCGTCTGGCTTTTATGGTTACTGGGGAATTGAACCTGGGTCTTTAGGCTTCACAGACAACTGCTAAGCCATCTCTCAAGCCCCTTCCATTACTTCTTAATATTGGGAAAGACAGATATGAGTTGACAGTCCTCTTTTCATGACCACCACCATTTCTGCTTCGTTCTATTGACCAGAGCTGTGCTTACTCACACGGCAATAGCTACCTGTTAGTGATGCTGTCTGGTTACAGATCCCCACATATTAGGAGATTTCTAAATTGCTCCCAGTCTTTGACTTTGGGATTGCTGGCCATTATATTATCTGAAAGATGGAACTTGTAATTTTTTTTGTGTACTTGACCACTCTGATGAGTATTTGTTATTATTAACAAGAATTGTTTTTTCTTCTTGAGACCTTCTCCCACTTTGATTTTCATGATCAATTGTTTTTATGTATCCTCCATCCTTCCAATCTTATCAGTTGTTCTCTGCAGATTTCTTCCAAGGATTATCCTTAGCTGGAAGTTTCATTCACAGGCATAATCCCAAAGGGTGCCATCTTTTACTCTAAATATAATGCCTATTACTCATTAAAGACTACTCTATCCCACTGTTCACTGTTTCCCTTCCATCTAGATGATTCTCAAATTTAATCAACAACCTTATTGAATTCTGGACCCATATGTCCAATGGCATAATAAATTTTTCAACTTGGAAGGAGCCAAGGCGCCTCAAATCAATCACATTCATCACATTCAACCAGTCTTCCTGTGCCATCTATCTTGCTGAATGGTGCTACTCTGTGACTGGTAAGTTCATATTTTTTCTTCTTCTCATATGCACTACTCTGTGCATATCAGCAATTCAGCAGTTGTAGCATACAATTTCTAACTTCTCATATCTTTTGTATCTGTCATCTATTCTCTCACCTGAGTTCAGGGTTTCACTAGTTTTTTTTTTTTTTTTTTTGGCCTGGACTTTAAATCTTTTCATAATACTTGCTCATCCAGCTCAGAGTATTGTTTGTCTTCATCTGATTTCTACAAGGAGAGTCCAAGGGAAGTGGGAGGAGGGGTTCAAGGCTGAGTGGGTAGAAGGAACCAAATGGATGTGTAATAAACAGGAGAATTGGAGCAGTCTGGAGAGTAGGGAACACGTTAACTTCTTGATGGCACCAAAGAAGGCTGAAGAGGACAGACATGGGCATAAAAGTGCCTAAAAACATAGATTTAGATCCTGTTAGATCTCTTCATGAGATCCATTCTCTAATCAGAGATGATGGCCAGAGAGATAGGCTAGTCAAGTGAATGTTACTCATGATATGAGTGTGAAATGTTCCTCACGTGCTAGTGTTTTGAACTCTTGGTCTCAGATGGTAGTACTGTTTTGGGAGGTGGTGGAACTGCTTAGGAGGTGGAGCATAGCTGGAGGGAGTAGTTCACTGGGAATGCGTCGTTGACGCTCTCTCTTACTTGGCCCCTCTCTGTATATCTATCTCTGCCTCACAATGAAGTAGAAAGCATCTTCCACACTCCTACTCCACAATGACGTTTTACCCCATGGGCCCAGGATCCCCAGAGTTAAGTGTGATGGACTGACAGATCTGACACCATAAGCCAAAATAAATCTTTCCTTATTTAAATTGTATGTTGAGGCATTATTATTAACCTACTACACCAACAAGATAGTGTCCAGAACGTCTGATAAGCACAGTGATACCAGGCTACATAGATACTGATCAGTCACAAAAAAAAAGACCAATTCAAAGTGCAAGAAGCAGAGTGCACTAGGTGTCATCTATGTAGCAGAGCACACTGGGGTGTCACCAATGGAACAGAGTGCACTGGGTGTGACCTATGAAGCAGAGTGTCCTGGGGTGTCACCTATGAGGCCATTTATTTATTTAAATTTTTTATTTATTTATTTGAGAGTGACAGATAGAGGGAAAGACAGATAGAGGGAGAGAGAGAGAGAATGGGCGTGCCAGGGCTTCCAGCCTCTGCAAACGAACTCCAGACGCATGCGCCCCCTTGTGCATCTGGCTAACGTGGGACCTGGGGAACCGAGCCTCGAACCGGGGTCCTTAGGCTTCACAGGCAAGCGCTTAACCGCTAAGCCATCTCTCCAGCCCGAGGCCACCTTCTTACATGAGCCCTCAACCAGCTCTGTTAAGTAGCCAGAATGAGACAATTAGCACATGAAAGCTTCTGGGGAGAAAATATCTGCTCACTCAGAGGATCTTTTCAGGCATCCGATTGGTTGGAAACTAAGTGGGCTGCCTTTGAGTGAGTGCCTAGAGTTTGGAACGATTCACCAAGGCTGCATGAGTGCCAAGAAGCCATTGTTGTGGTTACTTCTGTGCTCTGTAGATTGAGGGCAGTAATGGCTGTCCAGCTCTTTTCCAACTCCCAAGTGCTGTGGTTCTATTTTGCCACTCAACTTGAAAGCTGTGACTTGATTACAATCTGGGCTTCGTGATCCTCTCATACTCTCCCCCTGCATTTAGTAGTTACTTGCAGAAATTTTCCTCGTGCTGCATTCTTTTTTTTTTTTTTAATTAGTTTTCTATTCTGCAAGTACAGGCAGTTTGGTACCATTATTAGGCTCATTCGTGACCTACCCCCTCCCCATTGGCCCCTCCTTGTTGATGTAAATGGGTCGTGCATTGTGGAGTTAGCCCACAGTTATTCGTATGATAAATGTCTCTGCTTATCATGACCCAACATGTGGCTCTGACATTCTTTCCGCCCCCTCTTCCACAAAATTTCCCTGAGCCATGTTGGGTTCATTTTTGGTCTGCTTCAGTGATGAGGTGTTGGGGGCCTCTGGGGCTCTGGCTCTCTGATTTGGTAGGTGTTGATTTTTCTCTGTGTTGGTCTCCTTCTCCCTTGTGATGGTATCCGGTTCACCAGGAAAACAGCACCCTTGCTTGTTTCGCCAATTTTCCTTAGTTTCAGCCGGGACCCTTTTGAGATATGATGGGGTGGCTCTCTCCTTAGGATCTACATCTATCTGAAAAAGAGCAGATTCTCCAATGGAGAGTAAGTTCTGGTGCTGCATTCTTTTGCCCCAAGAAGTGTCTTCACCCAAATCTCATTCCTACGTGGTCTTTGTCGTTTCTCTTAGTGAGCTGCTTCCTGCCTGCTGCTGAAGTGAGCTGTTGGTTAACTGGACCAGCTGATGCCATCAGACCTATGCTTTGACTGGGTACATCTTGTAGGGGGTCAGAAAAGGTAACCTGGCAACGTGGAGTCCAGCGTCCAGGTCCCAAAGACACAGCAGTGACAAGCAGCCCAATGTCAAAGCAGCTCGTCCTGCAGAGACCCCAGCCGAGTGGGGGGATGGGAATGCCAGGTGTGAAGGCTCACTTCGGAACTTTGCTATCACATGCTGCCCTTGGAAGAGGTTTAACTCATTTTTGGGAGTGTCCTCACCAGCAGTGCTCCTGCCTGGGTTGCTGGCAATACAACAGTGGCTTCATAACGTCTCACAGTTCTGATGGGGACATGTGAGCCATCAGTGACTGGTCGTTTTGGGAAAACCTGACAGGAAACAGAAATTTTCCCCTACTTTCTCTTGCTTATAATGAAGTGAGCAGAGGCTGAGTGAAATAAAGTCGTCCCATTTATCATACAGATGACTCACAAGCTTTCTGACTCATGCCAGTAAAAATCGCTCTGCCACCAGCAGAAATATGCCAGGGTCTCAAGAAAAATTGTGCTCCGGGTACCAGTCGTTCATCCTCCAGAGGCCTGGGATAGCATGAGGTTGTTCAGACTTGCCCTTCCGCCTTGGGGCTGGGGAAGTAAGTCATCTCGTTGCAGGCTGACTTTCCTGACCACAGAAAGACCCTTTGGGATAGGATGCAGTTAATCAGCCCTGCCTATGACATCACTGGATTAACTGTGACACACAAGTACCATTATGGCTTTGTCACTCTCCCCATTGTAACCACTAAGCCATCCCTCCAGCCCCCCCCCATGCACCAGAACTGCTTCTCCTCTCTCTACCCATCAGGTAAAAGAAACACGCAGTGGAAACACGAGCTTTCAAAACAGGTGCCTTTATGACTATGCCGTTAGAAAGAGCGTGCCGTCATGCTCTGTGTTTTGTCTCTTTTCCATCTGCTTTTTGTCTGGTGAAGTCTGAGCAACAGACATCATCTCCTCTCAGCTTATTTTAAAGCTCTATGTGATAGGGGTACTGCCAAGGGTTGAATAAAAACAGACTGCAGCTGTGTGACATCATTGTCATGCCTTCCTCTGTTCATTACATGCCTTGGGAATTAATCTTACTTAACCAGAAACAAAATTCACTTGGATTGTCTTTTGAGAATATGCATAGATAGGCTATTTCTGTTTCTTTCTCTTTTTTTCTCCTTTTCTGTGTTTGCACGTGTGTGTGTGTGTGTGTGTGCATGAGAGAGAGATTGAGAGAGAGGGGGATTAATGATGGGTGTATCTTGTGACTGCTCTCCGCCTTACTTACCGAGGCAGAGTTTCACCAAGTTGGCTAATACAGCTAGTCAACTTGCTCGACGGATCTCCTGTCCACAATTCCAAGTGCTGGGATCACAAGTCATCAGCCACAGCTACCCGGAAATTATGTGGGTACCGGACATCCAAACTCTACTCCTCATGTTTACATGGCCAGTGCTTTATCCAATAAGACAGCAGCTCAACTCCTGATAAGGTGTCTTTAGATACAAAAGAACATGACTAGATTTATTATCTTAGGGTTTTATATCTCTGTGTAGAAAAGAATCCATTGAAAAGCAAGAAATAATCCTTAAGGACTTTTCTTTTTATTTTTTCCCCTGTTTAGTTATCTTTCTTTTCCTTTCATCCAGTTGGGGATCAAGTATTCAAACACATAAATCTATTGGGGACATTTTACATTCAAACCACCACACTATTGACTATCTGTTGTCTCTCATCTATCTATCTATCTATCTATCTATCTATCTATCTATCTATCTATCTATCTATCATCTATCGTCAATTTGTCTTCTACCTGCCTATGTATGTTCAAATCTGGAGCTCAGAGAGAACAGGAAAGGATGAACTTGGATTTGGTATGTAAATGGTACTCAAACTAACCCCAGTCACAGCATATGCACAGAGAGGACTTAGCGATGAGTTCAGACACTCTCTGTATGTGGATCTTTGGCAAAGAAAAAGGCAAGAAGGAAACTAAGAAGGAAGGGCCACAGGATAGGAGGAAAGTCAAGTGATGACACTGAATTCCAGAACTGAAGATATTTTTGTCACATCATCCCATTTGTCTTTCTCTACTGGCTTTTCTGGCAGTGTTCCTAGAAGTTCATATCACCTTTGGGTCTACCTTTTCAAGTCATGCTGGAGTGGTCTTCTTCCAGCAAAAGGCAGACAGGACAAAATCAGCTTCTTCCTGCATGTAGGGTGCAGCAGTTCTTCAGCCTTTAAACAACAGGGTGGTGGGAAAGAGAAGGATGAGCTGCTTGTTGCCCTGAAATTTCTTCCTTTCTTAGGAGTGTTGGTCTAGCCAAGTCCCCCTCCCAACCACTTCCTGTGGCAGCCTCAGAGCAAGGAGGACACAAGTTCAGTTTTACCTGTTCTGTAGAGGCTGTGGCATCCTGGCATCCTTTATGATGCTCTGGGTATCCTGCTGCCTTTCTTTTTATCATTTTATTTATTTATTAGACACAGAGGGACAGAGGGGAGAGAGGGGGAGAGAGAGAGAGAATGGGCACGCCAGGACCTCTAGCCACTGCAAAGGAACTCCAGATGCATGCTCCATGATGTGCATCAGGCTAACATGGCACCTGGAGAATCGAACCTGGGTCCTTAGGCTTCGCAGGCAAGTGCCTTAACCGCTAAGTCATCTCTCCAGCCCCTGTTGCCTTTCTTAATGGGCATGCCAAACACAGAGTGTCAGATAAAGCTTCTGAAAGGGACATCTTGCTTTGTGAACCCATGACATGACACTGACATGACTCTGGAATTAGAACATTAGGGTCACTACCCCCCTCTCTTTTTTGCTTTACTCATTGTTGTTTTGAAAGCTTTTACTTGTGCTAAAAGGCATCAGAGGCAAGCAGATCTTGCACACCCAAGGCCAGGGCTCCAAGGACTGTCCAATACTCAGGCTCTTTCAGTAGAAGAGTTGTAGGTGACGCTAACAAGCTTTGATAGATGAGGGTGTCGTTTCTCTTTGCAAGATCAAGTTCTGGAATCAACTCAGCCCCCCGGCTGACAGACAAGAGGGAGCCTCTCCCCGGTGTTGCTCAAGGGCACAGTCTGGGCTCCTCAGTCACAGGTGGTGCTGGGCAGCACTAGGTGGGTTTTTACCTGACCTGACGTTAGTTGGAGAGTGCCTGTCCGTTCCCATCTTCAGGATCTTTTTGTCAAGGGAAGACAGCAAAACCTGCTACCCAGTGAGTGGTTTCCTGTTGGTAGCAGCAGTAAAATGTTCGATGTAAAATTTGTCTCGGAACTCCAGGAAACTGTCAAATCGGGGCATTTGCAAGTGGCGGACACCTAATCAGCACATTGCTGCGCTTGGAGGACTCAATGCTTGTTAGCACAGTGGCATCTCTGCTGCTTCAGTTCATGCTGTCATATAAGTCTTTTATGCGGAGCCTGTCACTTAAAGGTGACACTTAAAACATTGGGAAGCATGACAATTTTAGGCAGATGCACTGATGTATGTGCATTTAATGCAGAACTGTGAATGAAAATTGAAAAACACAACACCCTTCATTTTTCTGTTGTACTAACCCTGACTTGTAAATAACACATAGAAAAGAGAACATAGGAATTTTTTTGTTTGTTTGTTTTTCTGAGGTAGGGTCTCATTCTAGCCCAGGCTTTCCTGAAATTCACTATGTAGTCTCAGAGTGGCCTCAGACTCATGGTGATCCTCCTACCTCTGCCTCCCGAGTGCTGGGATTAGAGGCGTGCACCACCACGCCCAGCGAACATAGGATTTTAATTCAGGGATCCAACTTAGAAATGATAGTTTTTTTTTTTTTTGACTGTTAAATTTTCCTTGTTGAAAACATTCTAAGCTTTTGGAATGCTGGTTAGTGTGTGGGTATGTGTGTGTGAGGAAGAAGAAGGAGGAGGAGGAGAAGAAGAAGAAAAACATCAGAAGCAGATCTAGAATGCCCCAAATAAACAGTGAGATGGTGAGGAAAGTATAGGACAGACATCCCCATTCCAAATGGGACTTCCAATAGGAAAAAATAAAATAAAATAAAGGAGGACCAGGTCCCAAATAAGTTCAAAACCCAGCAGTGCAAACAGTTAATAGTAAAGCTTGAGAATCATCATTGCTGAATTTATTATATTTCACTACCAGGGCACCCCAGAGTGGGAGGCAACACCCTATGACATTGCTGGGTGGAGCCTATATATCATGTCAGTTCTCATAAACTGAAATCGTATTCCCAAGGCTTCGCCCAGCCGCCAAGCACTCCAGAGGCTTTACACGTCTGAATTCGAAGGAGCGGTTCCACTCCCTGCCTCCACTGTGGAGGTCCCTAGTCGGGCTCTCTATCACAGTCTTTGAAAGTGACGTGGAGGAAACCAGGCCTCTAAACTCTTACACCATGCATGTCTGCAGACTCACCATTAGATACGCTTATTAGAGCCTCTAGAGTGGGTAGTAGACCTGCTTGAACCATGGCTGAGACTGCCAAGGAGCAAGGAGTTTGAATATGGGGCGCAGAGAAGTGAGGAAGCCCTGGGCCAGGAGCCCCAGTGGTTTTCCTGGTAGTCTAAATCCATCCATTCCCTCAAGCATTTCCTTAATGCACTCAAGTCCCTGGAATTCCATGCTTGTTAGGGAGGTGGGGGCTGCTCCCAAGACCTCTGAATGTCTTCTGTCATCCTCCTGTTATTTTATTTTTTAGTTTTTGGTTTTTCGAGGTAGGGTCTAACTCTAGCTCAGGCTGACCTGGAATTCACTATGTAGTCTCAGGCTGGCCTCGAACTCACAGTGATCCTCCTACCTCTGCCTCCCGAGTGCTGGGATTAAAGGTATGCGCCACCATGCCCGGAACATCCTGCTATCTTGATGGATACCACCTGGCTTCCACCCATCCACAATAATCTCTTGACCAAAGGGTTGCTTAGTCACATGCTGGTTCTCTGCCACTTCTAGATCCATGCCCGTAGGACTCCACATCTGCCACAGAGAGGCTAGCTAACTCATGTCGTTGGTGACCCCTTCATAACAGCTAAGTAATGGGACCTGGTCCAGGTGTCTGTCAACAGGAACGGATCAAGAAAACAATGAAATTTCATTCAACCATAAACAAAAATGAAACCATGACATTTGCAGAAAAAAAAGGATGGATCTGGAAGTAATTGTGTTAAGTAAGTACTGCCTGACTCACAAAGGCAGATTCTGAAAGCTTTTGCTCATATGTAGAACCTAGGCTTTAATTTTTATATGAATGTATATGTAGGTGTGTGTATAGGTAATGAACATGAGAATGGAAGAAAGAGGGGAGAGATTAAAAGAGAAGGCGAGGGCTGGAGAGATGGCTTAGCAGTTAAGGCGCTTGCCTCCAAAGTCAAAGGACCCAGGTTCTGTTCTCCAGGACCCATGTAAGCAGACACACAAGGTGGCACATACGAGTTCGTCTGCAGTGTCTGAAGGCCCTAGTGTGACTTCTCTCCCTCTCTGTCTCTCAATTAAATGAAATATATATATATATATATGTATATATATATATATATTTATATTTATATATATATAATATATATGTAGTTAAAAAAAAAGAGAGAGAAGGCGAGAGAACATCAGACATGAAAGCAGGATAGAGAATCGTGGGTGGAGGAAGGAGACCAGCAAGATGGGGTCAGGAGGACAGGCAATTAGAGTGGGGAGGGGGGTCTATATTAAAAACAAAGGTTAGTGGTAAGACCCTATTGCTGAAGACACCATATGTAGCTGACACGTAAAATGGAACAGCATAGCTGGAAGCCAAGAGAGTCAGTCCCCAGACAGTCAGCATGTCTAGTGCCAGAAGGTGCTACATGGGCAACTGGGGGAAATGACCAAGATCTGTCCAAGCAACTCATGGTCTAATCTACTTAGCAGCAAATAACCTGTTGTGATGCCCACACAAGTGCAATAGTGGCACACAGCCATGGTGGGGAACCAACTGCTCTTGATTTGGCTAACTGATCCCCTCAGTGGTACAAGACCCATAGCTGGAGCTGGGAAACAAGTCAGAACCATATCCAAACATAAACCCACTCTCCAATATCAAGCTACCATCAATCATGGGCTACAAGAGGGCCTACACCTATTAAACTCTCTATAAAAAAAAAAGTAAAGGCTATCTCATTTGTCCTGGTGCTAACTTACTCTCCATAGGAGAATTTGCTTCTCTTTTTCAGATACATGCAAATCCTAAGGAGAGAACCATCCCATCATACCTCAAAAGGGCCCTGGATGAAACTAAAAAAAATTGGCGAAACAAGCAAGGGTGCTGTTTTCCTGGTGAACCAGCTACCAGCACAAGGGGGAAGGAGATCAACACAGAGAAAAATCAACTCCTACCATACCAGAGAGCCAGAGCCCCAGAGGCCCCCAACACCTCATCACTGAAGCAGACCAAAAATGAACCCAACATGGCTCAGGGAAATTTTGTGGAAAGAATGTCAGAGCCACATGTTGGTTCATGATATGCAGAGACATTTATCGTACCAATAACTGTGGGCTAACTCCACAATGCACGACCCATATACCTCAACAAGGAAGGGCCAATGGGGAGGGGGTAGGACATGGGTGAGCCTATAATAGTACCAAACTGCCTGTATTTGCTGAATACCAAACTAATAAAAATAAATAAATAAATAAAAACAAAGTGTATATATATATATGTAATATTATTATATATATATTATACATATATATATATATATATATGTATAAATGTATAAATGTATAAATGTATAATAGAACCTGTGGCTTTCTATGCTAATTTTAACAACTAATATATATATTTTTAAAGTTTGTTGTGCCTTGCCTTTGCTTTTATTTTTTTATTTTTTATTTTTTTAATATATTTTAATTTTTTTTTTAATTTATTTGAGAGCGACAGACACAGAGAGAAAGACAGATAGAGGGAGAGAGAGAGAATGGGCGCGCCAGGGCTTCCAGCCTCTGCAAACGAACTCCAGACGCGTGCGCCCCCTTGTGCATCTGGCTAACGTGGGTCCTGGGGAACCGAGCCTAGAACCGGGGTCCTTAGGCTTCACAGGCAAGTGCTTAACCACTAAGCTATCTCTCCAGCCCGCCTTTGCTTTTATATCCTAAACACATTTTGTGGTTCTTTCATGACGAGGCTGAGAACTTTTCAATTCCTTATGTCGTATTTCCCCTTCCATGATAAAATCATTTCTTTCTTCTCTTATTTTACCATACACAGTTAAGAGGAGCTGCACAGTGCCCAGACGGCTTCATTACACAGTACTTCCTCTGCCAGATACCATAGTTCATTGTTCTATTTTCCCCATAGTCCTAGGACTCAGACAGAATCTAGCCAAGTTCTTTTTTCTACTCAACAATCCTTTAACAGCCTTTTCTCCTGTTTTCAATACCTTGTTTCTTGTTCCCACCTGAGAGCCCATCATGGGTAATCTTGTGTGTCACAACTACTGATGGCCACTAAAGAGAAGATTTCCACTCAGGAGGCTGAGGCAGGAAGATCACAAGTTCGAGCCTATCTGGACTACAGAGTGAGTTTAAGGCTGGTCTGGGCAACTTAATTAGACCTTGTTTCACAAATAAAAACAGTCAAAATTGAATAAATAAAAAAAAAATTAAGCCAGGCATGGAGGCGCACGCCTTTAATCCCAGCACTCAGGAGGCAGAGGTAGGGGGTTCGTCATGAGTTCAAGGCCACCCTGAGACTACATAGTGAATTCCAGGTCAGCGTGGGCCAGAGTGAGACCCTACCTCGAAAAACAAAAAAAAACAAAAAGCAAAAAATAAAGAAAAAAAACAACAAAAAAAATTTAAAGCATAGGGATACAAAGATCAGTGGCAGAGAGTTTGCCTGCTAAGTACATGTGAAGTTCTAGGTTTAACTCCCAGGAAGAGACATCTGTATACAAATAATGCACTTTCCCTACAGCTCTTTTCTTCTGAGCCAATACCAGAACTGCCTTAAATGCTGTGGTCCTGGTGACTCCTGATCTAGTGCTTTCTTCAAACTGGTGTCGCTGTCTCCTGCTGTCCAGTCCCAAAGCCGCGTCCACACAGTGAGCTCTGGTAACTGTAGATTACAGCTCTTTCCCCCGCTTTCCACTGTGGTTCATTTGTGCGGCAGTAACCACAGACTACCCGAGATGGGAACGTTTATGAGCAGCAGGCGTTTATTTCTCACCGTTTCTGAAGCTGGCTCAGCGAGATCAGGGCACAGACGTTAGCACTGGGGAGACCTGTGTCTTCACACCATAGAAGGCAGTAGACAAAATAACGCAATGCCACATGAAATCTCCTTTTACATGAACGTGAGTCCCATTAAAAAGGACACAGATTTCCTGTCCAAATCATCTCTCAAAAAAAAAAAAATTCATTTCTTTGGCATTGCTTGAATTTTAAAGGACAGACATTTAAGCCATTCTACAGCCTTACCATTTATGTCCTACAATTTCTTTTTTTAAAAGATTTTTGTTTATTTTTATTTATTTATTTGAGAGCAACAGACACAGAGAGGAAGAGGCAAAGAGAGAAAGAGAGGGAGAGAATGGCTGTGCCAGGGCCTCCAGCCACTGCAAACGAACTCCAGATGCGTGCATCACCTTGTGCATCTGGCTTATGTGGGTCTTGGGGAATTGGGCCTCAAACCAGGGTCCTTAGGCTTCACAGGCAAGTGCTTAACCACTAAGCCATCACTCCAGACCCTACAATTTTTTTCTCTCTCAGTTTTTTTTTTTTTTTTTTGAGGCATGGTCTCACTTTAGCCCAGGCTGACCTTGAACTCACAGTGAAGATCCTCCTACCACACCCCCCCCAAGTGTACCAACAAGCCCATTTAAGCCTTCCCTTTCTGTCACACCCGTGCACAGGCCTATTGTCCCCCAATGTTACACTGTAGGGATTTACAGCCAGCACCCTAAAATCAGCCTTTTTTTTTTTTTTCTGGGCTTACCTTCTCTGACCGTATTTGAGAATGGCTTGCTTGGATTTCCGTACCCAGACAAAATGTTGCTTTTGTATCTTTCTTCACATTAAGGAGTGTTTCTTTCTCCTTACTGATCCATATTTGGTCAATGATGGCTGCTGTGTGTGGGGTTAGATAGATAGGTAGGACTATCCCCCCCACCCCCCTTTTTTATTAGTTTTGTATGTAGTGTATACAGTCAAGTTGGTACCATCATTAGCCTCCTCCCTGTCCTCCCCCGCCCTCGTTGGGGAATATGGGTTGTGCATTGTGGGGTTAGCCATCAGTTATGGGTAGGAGGCAATGTCTCTTGTGTATCATGACCCAATGAGTGGCTCTGACATTCTATCTCAGGTATTTTAGTCTTGAATCCAATTCCTGACACAATAATACCTGCAGAGGGCGCTCTCCGAGGCTTCGTCGTTTACGCAGTGTCTCCTCAGTACTCCAGTGTGATAGATCGAACCCCTTCAGGGATGCGAGCATTCACTCAAATTTGGTAGTGAGCTGAGTATTTACTATTCTGAGACAGTTGCTCTATTATTATTTTAACAGAATGACCAAGATGAGGATGTGGTTCATTTAGGAGAGTGCCTAGCATCCACTAAACACAGGGTTTGATTCCTAGCACTGAATAAACCCATCAAACACGAGGACCTGAGTCTAATCCTCAACCCCACATAAGAAGCCAGGCATGGCTGTGCCCACCTCTAACCCCAGTGCTGAGGCAGGGGGACACAGGAAGGATGGCTAGAGCTCCCTGGTCAGCCAGTGTACCTGAAAACCAGGGAACTCAGGTTGTGAGACACTGTCTCAGGGAGGTAAGGTGGAGGAGTGATGGGGGAGGGGGAGGGCACATTACATCTTCCTTTGATTGCTGTGTGTGTGCACGTGGGGCATGCCCATCTGCCTATACAACCATGCATAGTCTACTGCACACACATACATGCACAAACACACACACACACACACACACTCGAGAATTATCAAAAGGCAATGAGGACAACTTCCGCTCTATTATACACTTTCAGCTACTCTTTCTCTCTGTTTCTCTGACTCTCTGTTAAAAGCACTTCATGCTAATAGGATAAGCATCATAACTGCTCAATCAGTCATTTGCAAAGTGTTTCCTTATTATGAACCATCTTCGTTGTAATTCCCAAATGTTCTTTCCCCCCTTCCTTGCCTTCTCTCCTGTGTTCAGGGTGGAATTTTCCAGAGCTGTATATCAGCAATGATGTAATCACCCTGACAACTAAGGGAACTTGTGCTTGTGGATGTAATGTTTCAAACTTTCCCCAGTTTTAATTTCTAACATGTAAATAGCTGTGGATATAACCTGTAGTTTACACATTTTAGGGTCTCCAGTGATTTTAAGAATATAGACTACTAACAACATAGTTTAAGAACTCCTGATGTGGATTACCGATTACATATTGCTAAAAAATCCAAGCCAGGCATGGTGGTGCACGCCTTTAATCCCAGCACCAGGGAGGCAGAGGTAGGAGGATTGCTGAGCGTTCGAGGCCATCCTGAGACTCCATAGTGAATTCCAGGTCAGCCTGAGCAAGAGTGAGACCCTACCTTGGAAAAACCACACACACACACACACACACACACACACACACACACACACACCCAAAAGAGAAATTATTTCTCAGTATCTCTAGTCTCAGGGTTGTGATTGTTATTTAAACTAATGAAAAGCTGGCCTATTTGTCCAGTAAACAGTGAGGATTTTCAACGAGGTGAACTTAGATGGATTCAATACACTGACCATTTTTGATGAACTTTGGGCATGTTACTAAACCTCTATATGTTTCAGCTTCATGCTCTGTAGAATGGGCATAACCCCTGCTATATTCCGTGGTTAATGAGATAACACATTTAAGTTATGTAGAACACTGATTACTATATGACAATATGCAACCCATGTTAAGGTTTATCTGTCATCATTACTTTTACTCATTCGAGTAAAATATTGTGAAAGCATAAGTTTAGAATGGTGGTTAAAATATATTCTACAATTTATCCACATTGCAAATGTCAGGATTTTGTTTCTTTTTAAAGCTAAAGTGTTTGTGTGTGTGTGTGTGTGTGTGTGTGTGTGTGTGTGTGTATAAGTACACACGTGGGCACAAACATATGTTTGTGTGCTTTCTTTATTTGTCTGTTGATGGAAATTAGGTTTATTATTTTGAAAATAATAAGAGCCCAAGAAGTAATTAAATTTGTATATGTATATTTTTGTCTTCATACCATTTGGGAAATGGGTTTATTTATACTTTAAGTGGTCAGAGCAAAGCTGTAAGCCTTTTAATTTCTTTTTTTTTTAATATTTTTTAAAATTTTTACTTTATTTATTTGAGAGCGACAGACACAGAGAGAAAGACAGATAGAGGGAGAGAGAGAGAATGGGAGTGCCAGGGCCTCCAGCCTCTGCAAACGAACTCCAGACGCGTGCGCCCCCTTGTGCATCTGGCTAACGTGGGACCTGGGGAACCAAACCTCGAACCGGGGTCCTTAGGCTTCACAGGCAAGCGCTTAACCGCTAAGCCATCTCTCCAGCCCCCTTTTAATTTCTTTTAACTCTTTACTTAAATTAGTTCGGGATGGAAGGGAAAAGAGTAGTGATAAGGTTTTAAAGACCTGTGCTCAATATTTGACAGCCTGTGTAGAATATGAACAGAACTGTCTGGCATATAACTTCAGCTTACCCACTGGTTGGGCTGTTTGTTTATTATAATTTCAGAAAAGGGGTTAGTCGCTAAGGTCCTTCCCATATATCATGCTCAATTATCTGGAATTGTTAGTAACACCAAAACGTGCTTCCAAATTCATGACGTTGACATATATTCTAATGCACAGT
The DNA here is from genome assembly GCF_020740685.1 of Jaculus jaculus. NCBI lineage: Eukaryota > Metazoa > Chordata > Mammalia > Rodentia > Dipodidae > Jaculus > Jaculus jaculus. Next base: position 20,254,992 of record NC_059116.1, on the reverse strand, counting down.
CCTAGGGTTGCTGTGAAGTGAAGAACTCAAGCAAATGGCCGTCTGTTTGTGTCGGGCCCAGTTTGCTCAGGATAATGACTTGTGACATGGACCTGAAGAAACCATTATAATTGACATAGTCCAAAGGAGCAATGTGATTACAGGCCTTGCAATTGCAGCCTTCTTTTAAACTAATTCCATCGTGAACTTGGAGAATGATGTCATAGCATCTCACGATATGTATCTTCCATGTAAACAAAAAGAGAGCCACTGACGTTGTGCGTGGAGCATCCGAGTGGACAACTTGGATGGTTTTCCCATTCAGAACGTTCATGGTTGAGCTGGGGAAATGGGCGATTATTTGGAATTTGGTTACATCCCTGGGACTCTCTTCTTTGTCCCTTCAACTAGTTTCCACAAAGGAAAATGCAAGTCAAAGTGGATGGTATTGCTTTCTGAGCATTGCCCCCACCCAGAGTCTGATGGCATGCAGTTCTTTGCTTTAAGCCCCATTGACAAGAGAGCCAGTAAGTATATCAGTTTTGCCTCACTCTAGCTTAAGCCCCAAATGAAAGGCTTTGTTTTCACACATTCCATATGAAGGAGTTAAGAAATGCGATAGAGAATGGCTTTGGCCAGAAGTGCAGGACATCCTTCCTCATTCAGCCCATCTTTCTTCAGGGCTACTTTTATCCCAGCCAGTGAGGTAGATGAAGAAAGTTTGTGCTTTATTGGTTAACTTACTCATTTCTGTGACCAAATTCCTGATGGGAAGCTCCCTTAAGGAAGGGAAGGCTTACAAACCTAGAAGATAAATTCCACCATGGCAGGATGGAAGTTCGGCAGCAGGAGTGGGAGGCTGGCTGGTCATGCTGAGTCTACAGTCAGGAAGTGGAAGGTGAAGCCTGCCGGCGTCCCGTTGACTTGCTGGTTGATGCATTCCAGGACCCCAGCTCAAGGAACGGTGCGACTCACAATCAGGGTGGCGTCTGACCACCTTAACGAATGTAATCTCAAAACCTCTCATGAAAGCTGGGAGTGGTGGCACGTGCCTTTAATCTCAGCACTTGGGAGGCAGTGGTAGGAGGATTGCCATGAGTTTGAGGCCACCCTGAGACTCCATAGTGAATTCCAGGTCAGCCTGGGGCTAGAGTGAGACCCTACCTCGAAAAAAAAAAAAAAAAAAAAAAACCACCAAAAAACACAAAAAAACTTCCTCATGGACATGTACACAGATTTGCGATTTTTAAACTCCATCAAGTTGCCAAGATTAATAATCATACCTTCCAAATCACAGAAAATCAGTGCTGTCTGGCTGGCATGAAGATGTCAGCATTTTCAGTGTCCTGATGGGATGAGGGTCAGCCAACCCATACACTCCTTTCCCTCTTTCTCCAAAATGTGGGCTAATGGCTAATAATGTGTTCTTAACCAATTTACATTACCATTTCTCCTGGGGGTAGTCCTGGAGTCATAGACTATGAGAAGAAAAGACAGTAGGAAGCTCTGGTATTCCTTGTAGCCAATAAATTTAACTAACCTATGTTGGTTTGCTAATGACAACATATTATAGTCTGAGAGGCTTAGAAGTGACAAAAATTTATTTCTCATAGTGTCTGGTAAGAATCGTCAACTACAGATGCTTGTTCTAACTTGTGCATCTGGCTTACATCTGGGGAATCGAACCTGGGCCCTTAGCTGCTCAGGCAAGTGCCTTAACTGCCAAGCCATCTCTCTAGCCTGAGGGCTTACTTCCTATAGGTGTAGTAGATGCTGACTTTCGCTGGTGGTGTCACTTGGTGCAAGGGCTAAATGTGTGCCCTCCGGTCTCATTAACATGGAAACTGATCATGAGGACTTTCCCCTCATGAGATAATGGCCTTTGAGTACAATTGTCTTGGGAGTCAGGATTTCCTCACAGAACATTTTAGGAGACAGAAATATTCAGACTCTAATGATACCTCGTCAGATGTTTCTAGTTTATAATGCCCCAACAAGGATCACAGAGTAAGTGCAGCATCATTATCCACAAGGAAAATCCCTTTTCACTAAGGGAAGTTGGAAATAGGTAAACCATTAGCAACCCTTTTCAGGGGATAGAGAGATGGCTCAGAGGTTAGAGGGCTTGCCTGCAAAAGCCTCAGGACCCAGGATTGATTCCCTAATAAAACCAGATGCACAAAGGGGTGCATACATCTGGAGTTTGTTTTCAGTGGTTAGACGCTGGGGAATGCCCATTCTCTCTCTCTCTTTCCCAGATAAATAAATAAAATATGCTTTCAAAAAGTAATCCTTTGGGGCTGGAGAGATGGCTTAGCGGTTAAGTGCTTGCCTGTGAAGCCTAACGGCCCCGGTTCGAGGCTCAGTTCCCCAGGTCCCACATTAGCCAGATGCACAAGGGGGCGCACGCGTCTGGAGTTCATTTGCAGAGGCTGGAAGCCCTGGCGCGCCCATTCTCTCTCTCTCCCTCTATCTGTCTTTCTCTCTGTGTCTGTCGCTCTCAAATAAATAAATTAAAAAGTTAAAAAAAAAGTAATCCTTTGCATTGGTGTTTTTAAATTTTTTTTGGGTTTTGAAGGGAACATCTCACTGTTGCCCAGGCTGACCTGAAACTCACTATTGTAGTCTCAGGGTGGCCTTGAACTCACTGTGTTCCTCCTACCTCTGCCTCCCTAGTGAACCACATACCCAGCCTAATCCTTTCCACTGGACGATACCACCCCTGCTTTGGTCTTTCACTGTCACTGAATACTTGTAAATACAAGAAGTTTTATTATGATCTAAATATCTGCTGGCTTGGCTTGTACTGAATCCACATATGTGTCCTACAGGACCTTCAAAACATTTTTTCCAGGATTGCACTTGTGATGTCTGTTTTAAACATCCATCACTTGGATTGTCTCCCATATCATTGTCTATAATCAGATAGCATTTTTGCAGGCAGCCATCACTGAGATGTGTGTGTAGATCTGCCCCTCTCATTTTATCAGTTTAATTGTCCATGTATCTTGCCATTCCACTTTTACTTACCTGAGAATTCCACTTCTTCCTTTCCATCTTCATTTTTGCTTTAAAACTTTCTTTATTATGCAAACTATCTCCTCCTAATTATTGCTTTCTTCTAAACTTTCTTCCAACATGCTACCTTATAGTCAGAAGTAATGTCTTTTTGAAAAATATTCTATTTATTTATTTCAAGGGAAAGAGAGAGAGAGAGAGAGAGAGTGAAAGGGGGGGGGGAGGGAGAAAGGGCATGCCACGGCCTCTAGCTGCTGCAAACAAATTCCAGAGACATACACCACTTACTTTGTTCATCTGCCTTTATGTGGGTCCTGGGGAATAAACCTGGGGCATTAGGCTTTGCAGACAAGCTCCTTAACCGCTGAGCCATCTCTCCAGGCCAAGAAGTCATGTCATTATGTTATAATTTCTTCCATGATTCCTTTGTGTTGTAAAGGAAAGAAGTGGATTGGCATTTAATGAGCACTTACCATATTTTAGGTATTATGCCAGAAATGGGAATTGTTCTGTTCCATTTAATTTTGATAACCGCCCTGTGACCTGCTATAACAGTGTATTTTGCAGCTAAGGAAGCTGAATTTTAGAAGAGGGAAGTAGCTTGCCTTCAGTCACCTAGTGTGTGAATGGAGGTTCAAGAGGTTGACTCTGTTCAGCTGTCCCTTTTCTCCCCGATCCTCTTGTAGAACCCATTTGCAGACTTCGTCCATCCTGGTCCTTATGACTCTGTCGGTGTCTGACATTCCCTTCATCACCTGGCTCCTTCACTCTCTGCAAGCTTCTCGGCAAATAATGACATGAACTTCCTCTTATAAGCCTTCCCAGATTTCCCCCATTTCTACTGTACCACCTACAAACCATCATTAGCAGACAACATGCTTTGCCATTTTACACTTTGTAAACATTGCTTTTCTTCCTAGCCTAGGAAGTCACTAAGGGAGGAATCTGTATGTTTTCATCTGAGAATGTTAATTTTGATGTCAATTTTATTACATATATGTGTGTGTGTGTGTGTGTGTGTGTGTGTGTGTGTGTGTGTGTATGTAAGAAAGAGAGATAGAGATAGAGAGAGAGACTTGGCACGCTTGGACCTCAGTCACTGCAGTCAAACTCCAGACACTTACGCTACCTAGTGGTCATGTGCAACCTTGCGCTTGCCTCACCTTTGTGCATCTGGCTTACATGGGATCTGGAGGGTCCAGCATGGGTCCTTAGGCTTTGCAGGTAAGTGCCTTAACTAGCTAAACCATCTATCCAGACCACTTTGAGCATGTTTAGAACATGGACACAGGCATGATGAACACTTGCCTGGATGGTGACTGATAAATAAGACTATCATAGGAATCGTAACTTTTCTAGTTATGTTAAATTACATGTTAGCACACATTTGCCTCTTGTCTTCCCCAATTTATTTACTAATAAGGAAACACTAATGTGGTCCCTATACTGAAAAATGTACCAGATTGACTAAAAAATCATTCTCTATATAGTATTATGCTAAATGAATGAGTTTCACTATATTACTGATTCCTGAAATTTCATATAAAAGGTAAATATTTTTCTCCATAGCCCATTTCAACCATTTGATCAGTTTGGTTCATTCAACTTTTGCATAGCATATATGTGTGGTATCATGCAAGGCAGAGGTATTAAGAAGATGCCAAACCCCTTTCCCCTAAGGTGCCTTCATACATTTTAATAGGTGATAATTGTCAGTGCCTATGCAATTATTTTTATAATATACCAATGAATGAAACAAATAGTTTTCTGGCATCATGCAAAGATATATGCTTACCATATTACCTATGTCTTTTATGGGTTAGGCTATGATTCCCTGGGTTATTGAGATGCACTCTGCAGTTGGTGCACAATAGGGAAGAAATGGAGATTGCTTCCTCTATGAATTAATATAACTCCCAACGTCTGTCACATGTGAATTCAAAGCTATGTTAAAAGATTATGGACTGGAGAGATGGCTTAATGTTTGAGTTTCTTGCCTGCAAAATAACTACCTGGGTTAGATTCCTCAGTACCCATGTAAAGCCAGGTGCACAGTGCATGTATCTTAAGTTTGTAGTAGCTGGAGGCTCTGGTGCACCCATTCTTTCTCTCTCTCTTGCTATATCTCTTCTATCTCTCTGTACAAGAAATAAGTAAAAATTTAAAAATCTGAAGTTTTGAAAAACAGATTGTTCTTATTTTTATTTTTAAATTTTTTTGTTTATTTTTATTTATTTATTTGAGAGTGACAGAGAAAGAGGCAAAGAGAGAGAGAGAGAGAGAGAAAGAGAGAGAGACAGACAGACAGACAGACAGAATGAGGGCACCAGGGCCTCCAGCCACTGCAAACGAACTCCAGATGCGTGCGCTCCCTTGTGCATTTGGCTAACGTGGGACCTGGGGAATCAAACCTTGAACCAGGGTCCTGAGGCTTCACAGGCAAGCACTTAACCACTATGTCATCTCTCCAGCCCCTATTCTTTTTGTATAGATAACTTATGATAGGACCTAATTTGTTTGTCTAAAACAAATATTTAAAGAATCCAGAGCTGGAGAAATGGCTTAGTGGTGACGGTGCCTGCCTGCAAAGCCAAAGGCTCAGGTTTAGTTCCCTAGGACCCATGTTAAGCCAGATGCACAAGGTGGCGCATGTATCTGGAGTTCTTTTGCAGTGACTGGAGGCCCTGGCATGCATATTACCTCTCTCTCTCTCTATATATATATATCTACTTACTTCTTCCTCTTTCTCAAATAAATAAAAGATTTTTTAAAAAATTAAAATAGTTGGGCGTGGTGGTGCATGCCTTTAATCCCAGCACTCGGGAGGCAGAGGTAAGAGGATCGTCGTGAGTTTGAGGCCACCCTGAGACTCCATAGTGAATTCCAGGTCAGCCTGGGCTAGAGTGAGACCCTACCTCAAAAAAAAATAAATAAATAAAAAATTAAAATAAAGAATCTATAGAATCCAACATTTCCTTTAATTTTGGACTATAATTGTTTTCTACTCTAACTTTAAAAAAAACCACACAAGCAAGTTGACATTGCTTGCTTTAGTTTTATGACATAGTATCTTAAATATTATCAGAGGAAAAAGTAATGAATTATTAGTATTAAATAGAAGTCATTGTGAAGAAAATATTATGGATTTTTAAGGAAATCCTATAAAAGGAACAAGCAATAGGGGGAAAATTGTCCTTTAACATAAGAAAATGGCCACTCACAACTGTAATGTAAGGGTCTCAACCTATGGTTTAACTAATTATGTGGATTATGTTATGTGCTCCTTCTTGGGCACATATTTAAATGGTCTTGACTCACTAGCACCTCTAAATTGTAAACTATGTCTGGACAAGAAGCATTACTGGTAGATGCTCAAAAACACTTGGTGAAATGCTGGTTTAGTATTGACGCTAATATCATTCCCTAAGCTTTTCGAAGAAAATAGCATATTTTCAGATGGTCAATTTCTTTAGGAAGAATAGATCACAAACTGAGTAATTTTCCTTTTATGTCCTTTTTATTGCCCTTTCCTTTACAGGCAGGCACCAAAGATAAAAGGGTTGTAACTTTCATTCTCAATGATATAGCTGACAGCTGATGGTGATACCAGCTAACATGTGTTAGCATGACTTGTGAAAGTCCCAAATTGCTGGCTGTATTGTAGATCTTACAATGGAAATCAATGAGTTAAATTAGCTAGAACAAATCAGGTGACAAAGGGCAATGATGAATGGCAGGAAGAGAAAGAAACCACGATTTCGAAACTACAGCCATGGCAGCCAGTTCAGCACAGTCACACAGTGAGATTCATTAGTTGACTCATGATATGTCTTGAGAATGGTGGCCTAGCATTTTATTGTTTGCTCTGGTGAAGTTCAAAGGAAGGGTTCTTATTGACACTTCAGAGTGAAACAAGTCAAGATCGCATTCAAGTCAGAGCTATGGAGAAAGTTACTTGCAAGACATTTAGGAGACAGCTGAGTAATTGGGTCCTTATCAGATGGAAAAAATGATGTATCACCACTTGAGTCAATATTTTACTTAGAAGGTCACAAAAGACAGTGGGGGGCGCAGGGTTAAAACTTGGTCTAGTAGAATTTATCGATGTGCACAAGTAGTTCTCCTTCTGGCCCTGTTGCTAATTTCCCTTAAATGTTCATGTCTTGGAAACTTAATCCCTGAATCCATTTTGCAAAATATTTATTTATTTGAGAGAGAAAGAGGTAGATGTATATAGAGAGTAGGTGTGGCAGGACCTCTAGCCTCTGTAAACAAACTCTAGACACATATGCGATTTTGTACATCTGGCTTATGTGGGTCCTGGGGAATTGAACCTGGGTCCTTAGGCTTTGCAGGTGTAGTAGACAGATTCAGGTTCACTGAGATGAACTTCCAGACCAGGCACAGTGATGGAGGAAGGGATATTTATTAATGCTTTACAGATCCAGGGGAAGTTCCATAATGGCAGAAGAAGCTGGCCTGCCTTCACAGGTCCAAACAGAGAGAGAGAAGGACAAGCCTGACAGCCACACAGCACAGCACAGTTCAGGAACTCCAGCCAGGCACATTTTGCATATCTTTAGATTGAAATCCCAAACCCACCACCACACCTTAAGATTGACCTAGTGACATTGCCTCCAGCCAGGTAGCTGCAGATGCAAACTACAAACTAATAAAACAGTGAATATACTGGGGGCCATCTATTCAAACTAGCACAGCAGGCAAGCACCTAAATGGCTAAGCTATCTCTCCAGCATATACATATATATAAAATACATACATACATATATGTATATATGTATATTTGGTTTTTTGAAGTAGGATGTCACTCTGGCCCAGGCTGACCTGGAATTCACTATGTAGTCTCAGGGTGACCTTAAACTCATGGTGATCCTCCTACCTCTGCCTCCCGAGAGTGCTGGGATTAAATGCGTGCATGTCCACCATGCCCAGCTTAAAATGAATTCTTGATATTTCCTGATAAAACAAAGTTTTGCAAAGTCATGCTTATTACCAAAATATTCATACACATTGCTACCTCTGAACTACAATGCCACATATAGAATGGTCCTCTGATAAACAGTGAATATGAAAACACTTCATTATATAAACTTTAATTTGAGAGCTACTGGAAATATGCCAGGCTGTAAGGATTTAAGGATACCAAGATATGTAGTTACATTCCATTGAATGGTCATCAGACTGGGATTCATCACACTGTCTCAGGATATCTGGATCCAAATCAGAGGACTTCAAAACATATTTTATAGATGATGGGAATGGAAAACCTGCCCATACATGTTGACTTGAAGCCTCTCTCTTCTTCCCCTTCTAGCTTCAAACAGAAACAACAACAGTGGATACAGACATATTACTAGGTTCCTCAGGCAGTACTTTGGAATGAGCAGTGACCTCAGACTGATGGGAAGAAAAGGCCTTCGATGCTGGAAATGCCTCTTTCCAATGGGCTCTTGACGTATGGCCCAAACCCATTCCCACTCCTACTTGAGTACTTACCATAAATCTGTAAACGTGTTTTACTGGCAGGAAATCCAGTACACATTTTCAGTAGAAGCTCTAGAAATGTGTTTTTATGGTCATGTGCTTGGGTAAATTTGAAATCTAAGGGACAAAGTAAAATATGAATGGAAATTGCTCTTTTTATTTCCAACTTCCTCTTACTCATAAATTTGTGTCCTGGAACATGGGAGTGGCCATGGTTATTTAAAGGATCTTCCAATAAGAAAATTAACTTGGGACACATTTAGTTGCCCTTGAGTGGGATATATTTTGTGGCTGGGGGTATGATGTTTAGCAGTTATGTAATAGCATTGCTATATGAATGGTGAGAACAAGGCTCTACATGCGAGGCCATCTTCTTTTTTGGGGGGGGGGATTGTATATTTTTATTTATGTATTTTGTTTTTTTTCTATTTTTTTGGTTTTCTGATTTTTCTTTTTTTTTCTCTTTTAAATTTTTATTAGTATTTTCCATGATTATAAAAAAATATCCCATGGTAATTCCCTCCCCTTCCCCAACACTTTCCCCTTTGAAATTCCATTCTCCTTCATATTACCTCCCCATCACAATCATTGTACTTACATAGATACAAAACCAACCTATTAAGTACCCTCCTCCCTTCCTTTCTCTTCCCTTTATGTCTCCTTTTTAACTTACTGGCCTCTGCTATTAAGTATTTTCATTCTTACGCAGAAACCCAATCATCTGTAGCTAGGATCCACATATGAGAAAGAACATGTGGCGCTTGGCTTTCTGGGCCTGGGTTACCTCACTTAGTATAATACTTTCCAGGTCCATCCATTTTTCTGCAAATTTTGTAACTTCATTTTTCTTTACTGCTGAGTAGAACTCCATTGTATAAATGTGCCACGTCTTCATTATCCACTCATCAGTTGAGGGACATCTAGGCTGGTTCCATTTCCCAGCTATTATAAATTGAGCAGCAATAAACATGGTTGAGCACGTACTTCGAAGAAAATGAGATGAGTCCTTCAGATATATGCCTAGGAGTGCTATAGCTGGGTCATATGGTAGATCAATCTTTAGCTGTTTTAGGAACCTCCACACTGATTTCCACAATGAGGCCATCTTCTTAGGCATGTGACCCCTGTGATTTATATGATGCCCAGCACTTGAAAGGGTCCTTCAGTAGCTTAATGGTGTACCATCAATTTTCTCAAAATTGTACAGATTTTTCTCAAACAAAAGATTTCGCACAGTATATGGCCAGATTTGAGAGCAAAGATGGATTCACAAACATGTATGTGTAGGTGCACAGAATGTGTGCCTCAGCTCATCCTAGCATTATTCAGGACACATGTTGACTCTTAAGTGGTTTAATAAGCCAGTACTGTTAAGTGGTTATATCGTCTTTTTTAATCTTATCACACAGGTAGCATTATTTAACTATACATGCTAATTTGGACTCTTTACATGGTATTTTCAGAATAATGAGATCATCAGTGCACTATAAGACAGCTAAAAAATTATTTCATGAGTAAAAAGATATTTCAAGGTCTCTACAATAAAATTTCAGGCCTGGAGGGATGGTGTAATAGTTAAGGCACTTGTCTGCAAAGCCAAATGACCCAGATTCAATTCCCCAGGACCCATGTAAGCCATATGCACAAAGTGGCACACACAGCTGGAGTTCATTTGCAGTGGCTAGAGGCCCTGGTGTGCCCATTCTTTCTTTCTAAAATAAATTTTAGAAAATTTAAAAAAATAAAATAAAACTTCAAAGACTTCTTAGAGTAACTTGAATGTTAAAGAGATGCCAAATGTTCCTTAAAAGGTTGTTAAGGGCCAAAATGCCATTTTAACTAACAATGTGAAAGGTTCTTTGGAAATAAAAGTCCTTTACACTTTTGCATACATATATATGAATTATGAGGTGTCAGGACACTTCCACTTGCTTGTCCAGTAACTAATCATGTGTACACACACACACACACACACACACACACACACATGCTGCATGTATGTGGTGTACAGTTACATGATATCTGCAAAATTATCCATAACTGCATTCTTAAATCAAGAGCTTATTCATTAACCTTTTTTCTTCTTAAAGAATCACTGTTTTCATGGACACTAGAATCCTCAAGTTTGGCCAAATAGGCCAAATGACCAAATGGGTGCAACAGTGGCATGTCTGCTCTGGGGGAAACCAACTGCTCTCTAACTGGACTGGAACTCCTCTCTCTGGGAGGGAATACATGCCTGATACTGAAAACCTAATCAAACACCTATGGCAGGGGATGTCATGAGCCCTAGGAGTGTAAAGCCTGCTCTTTTCTGGATAAATGCATATATTATTCTCACCAAACTGCTCTATAAGCACTCCACTTAATGTTCATAGTCATATATTAATGCTACTCTCACTTTTGGTTAGAGAAGCTTCTCTTTTCAAGTGGTGATGACCACTGGAATGAACCAAAAGGCAAAATATTGCTGAGAAGTGATAGAGGAGTGTCCAGCACTGAAACATGTCTGCCACACCCTCCAAGGCTCAGGGTCCACTGCAGAAGAGGTGGTGGAAGGAATGTAGGAGCCAGAGGAAGGGTGCCATTCCTTACAATGAAACTGTCCAGACAGAAATGGGCCTTGATATCTATGATGTCGTGGTGTGTAGCAATACCTTCACAAAACCCTCATAATAGGAGAAAAAAGACAATGACATCAAAATAAAAGAGATATTAATGGAGAGGGGGGAGATATGATGGGGAGCGCAGTTGTGAAGGGGAAGGTGGGGGATGGGAGGTAAATATCATGGTTTATTGTCTGTCAGTATAGAAATTGTCAATAAAAAGTTTTTAAAAAAATCTCTGTTTTCACTATTACCTGAAAATAATTTTTCTTATGATGAATTTTAGATGCCCAAATAATTCTATTGACGTTATGCTTTATCTGAATTTTATCTCATGCATTTAAGTAAATCTGTTTTAATATTGCAGTCATCTACTTCTAAACCAAACATGTGTGGCTAGAGAGATTGCTCATGCTTGCTTGCAAAGCCTGCCAGTCCAGGTTTGATTGCCCAGTACCCATGTAAAGCTAGTTGCACAAAGTGGTGCATCTATCTGTAATTCATTTGCAATAGCCAGAGGCCCTGTGTATGCCTATGCGCACTTTCTCTCTCTCTCTCTCATCACATGTATGCATGCCACAAATAATAAATTTTGAAACATTAAAAGTAAAGAATGGAGGGCTGGAGAGATGGTTTAGTGGTTAAGCGCTTGCCTGTGAAGCCTAAGGACCCTGGTTCGAGGCTCGATTCCCCAGGACCCATGTTAGCCAGATGCCCAAGGGGGCGCATGCGTCTGGAGTTCGTTTGCAGTGGCTGGAGACCCTGGTGAGCTCATTCTCTCTCTCTCTGTCATTCTCAAAGAAATAAGTAAAAATGAAACACAAAATATTTTAAAAAAGTAAAGAGTGGAAACCGTGAGGAAGCATCACAATGACAACTTTGAGGAAGGTCATGCGGGGAAAGTGATGCTGAGGTGATCTCTTTGAGGGTTCAGCTTGAGCTGCTCCTGAAATACGACAAGCAGAGATCCGCCCAAAGCCTGTGGGAATATAGTTCTGGTGAAAAGAGCTGAAGGAAGAAGATATTAGTGAGAATGCAAAATTAAACATATGATGGACTTTGAAAAGAAAAAAAGAAAAGCAAGACTTGATTTTGTTCACTTTAAATAAAGTCACTTTCCTGTGGTTAAGAAACTTTTGTGTATGGAGGAAGAGTTAATTTTTATTTTTGAGAGAAGATGCTAGACTTAATTTGAAGTAAGACAAGCCTGGCATATTGTTAAAAACTACAAACTCCGGTTCAAGGCTCGGTTCCCCAGGTCCCACGTTAGCCAGATGCACAGGGGGGCGCACGCGTCTGGAGTTCGTTTGCAGAGGCTGGAAGCCCTGGCGCGCCCATTCTCTCTCTCTCCCTCTATCTGTCTTTCTCTCTGTCTGTAATTCTCAATTAAATAAATTAAAAAAAATTAAAAAAAAAAAAGCTACAAGAGAATAAATAACGCAGTGTTCAGTAGCAAGGTGAACACGGGATAAAGGGAGGCAGACATTTTTCAGGTACCTGCAGAAGGGATACCAATCCCCGAAGCGAGTGACATCAGAAGGAAGAAACTGTGGGACAAGAAAAACGAATGTAACAGAGCAACTTGGGGCCTGATTATCATTGAATTGTGCGTGACTGGAGAAGCGGCAGAGATGGCAAAGTATCATGGGATGGAACCTGGTTTAAAAAATGAGGATGAAAAAAAAAAAAGATCCCAGATTTAGAAAAGCAGCAGCTTTCGTAGGCAGTTCCAGTATGGACTTTGGAAGGCAGGTGTATGGAAAGTCAGGCTTGAGGTTAAAAGAATTCAAGCATTTGTAGGAATGAAAGTTAGTAGACGTGAGGCTGGGGAGATGGCCTAGCAGTGAAAGGCACTTACTTACAAAGCCTGCCAGGCTGGGCTCAACCCCCAGCACCTACAGAAAGCCTGATGCAAAGAGGCACATTCATCTGTCATCCCATACAACAACGGGAGCAGAGCGCAAAGCCAAGGGACAGGTAGTCTTGACTTTTATTTGCACTGGGGCCCCTCCTTTGCAGCAGCAAAGAAACGTTCTCCCAAACAAAGTAGAGCACAGACACCTCAAATTGTCCCCTCACTGCCACACATGTGTCATGGATCATGGGCTCATTCACATACACTCCCCAAATAAACAAAAAAGAAAATTAGATGGTGCCTTTTTTTTTTTAATATCATGCTAGCATTCTGCATGTTCAGAGGAAAGTGAGAGTTACTCATAAGGCAAAATTCCCCTTGCTAGGCTGGAGGGATGGCTTAGCGGTTAAGGCATTTGCCCGCAAAGCCAAAGAACCCAGGTTCGATTCCCCAGGATCCACGTTAGCCAGGTGCACAAGGGGGCGCACACATCTGGAATTTGTTTGCAGTGGCTGGAGGCCCTTGGCGCACCCATTCTCTCTCTCCTTCTCCCTCTTTTTCTGTCAAATAAGTAAATAAATAAAAATAAAATATTTAAAAAACAATTCCCCTTGCTGAAACAAATGTCATGTGTACCTGGGAGTTGTATAGGAGAGATTAAAACGGATATACATTAGAAAGGAGGAAATGCCACTTTTTCTTTGTCATGCCCATCTTGACTCCACAGGGAGACTAAGATGTGTGAGAATGGAGGGACAGAGCCCACCTGGGTCCTTGTCTTCTCTCAGGGAGAAAGCTCTGGGTACCTAAAAGCTCTGGGCAGGTTGGGCCAGTGGATAATGGGAAGCTGGCATCAAGTGGAGACAAGCATTATTCATGCTGTTACTCAAGACAATTGAAAGGCTCAGAAGTTACGGGTAAAATAGCAGAATATGTGGAACTGCCCTCTGTCACAACTGCCTGGAAAAGAATGCCCATTGGCATAACTGGTTCTATTAGTGTGGTAGAAAATGCTCTGTGCTAATAGCAATCTCATCAGAAGATCTCAAACTTTCTTTGTATAAACATTTTTTTTTTTAAAAAAAAACCTCTTTGCAGATTCTCAATTCAAGTTCAGAAACTTTAGCCAAGGAAGACTTGACTATTTTTCTTTTTTTAAAAAATTGCAAGCACACGAATGGTGTGTGTGTGTGTGTGTGTGTGTGTGTGTGTGCAGAGCCACACCAGAGTCTCTCGCCACTGCAAATGAATGCCCATCCAGCTTTATGTGAGTGGCTGAGGAATTGAACCCCAGCAGGTAGGCTTGGTAAGCAAGCGCCTTTAACCATGGAGTTATCTTCCCAGCCCCGCTATATTTCTTTCTCCTGGAATTCTTTACAAAGTATTAAGAAACATTAATTGCTTGATAATTTAGTTAGGGAATTTGACTGAGAAGAAGGTTGAAGTGGGTTTCATACTCCTCCTGTGACACACTAGCAGAGGGACTGAGGTAACTTATGTCCTTAGCTTGTCTCTCCATGTATATGGCTGCTGACAATGGACAGAACATGATAATTGCAGTTCTGGGCTTTTATAGTGAGTTCAATCCTGATGCATGCTGGGATATAATCATCCTCCAGAGGAAGGATTTCCTGACTTTTAATTCAAAAATGTATAATTTCTCCCATGTCAACCTGAAGATGTATGGTTGAAATACCTCCATAGAATCATGTTTTCAGAAATATTTTGTTTTATATATTTACTAGAGAGAGAAAGAGGAAGGGAGGAGGGGAGAGAATGGGCATACCAGGGTCTTTAGCCACTGCAAATGAACTCAGATGCATGCGCCACCATGCTCATCTGGCTTTAAATGGGTACTGCAGAATTGAACCTGGATCCTTAGGCTTCACCAGAAAGTGCCTCAACCACTAAGCTGTTTCTCCAGCTCAGAATCATGGCTTATCCTTCACTTTGGTCCAGACATGTAACACTGATGTGTAAAATATACACACACACACAAAGCTGAAACAATATGCAGCGGGACAAGAAACTCAATGCTGTTGTGTAGGGCAAAAGCTGTGGATGTTTGTGGCTCTGGGTCTTTTAAATCTATCAGGAGAGCCAGGATTATATCTATGGGCAAAAGAATGCAAATGTTTCATATATATCCAAAGGTTAGGCTCAAGAATGAAACTAGGGGGCTGAGTTTGGAATAAGCTACTCTCAAACATGAGAGGAAACTGAACATCAAAAATATGTTTACTGGGATGTAGCTTTCAGCAAGCTGTCAACAGAGGGATGTGGGAAGACATGGACTCAGCCTTAGATCCAGGAAGCAGTTTTAACCCTCTCCTGGCTCCTCATTTCCACAAACCACTACAGAGAAAAGGTGTACACTCTATCAATAGATCTTCTGACATTGGAGGAAGTCTGGGTGGAGGCTAACTAGAAAATGCTAGAACTCTACATGTAGCAATTTGTACAGAGACAGGAAAAGGGGGCATAAAGAGGTATAAAAAGTCTTCAGACAAAATAACACAAACACCAATCAAAAACCAAAACAGGGCTGGAGAGATAACTTAGCAGTTAAGGTGCCTGCTTGTGACCCAAGTTTGATTCCCTAGTATCCACAAAAGCCAGATGCACAAGGTGGCACATGAGTCTGGAGTTCATTTGCAGTGGCTAGAGACCCTGGAGTGCCCATTCTCTCTATCTGCCTCTTTCTCTCCCCCCCCCTCTCTCTCTCACAAACAAATATACAAAAATATATTTAAAAAAAAACACATGATCTGTAGAGACTCTTTATACCAAGATCTGAAAATTGACTAATCAGAGGCGAGGGACATGATGGGGTGTGTCGGTTAGTGGGTGAATCATGATGTTACAAAACTGGACATGTTCTCATCCCCAATTTTTGAAGATGTGCCACAACATAACCGGCAGCATATGTGACAGAGTGTCCATGAGTTCATAGTATCTAAAAAGCTTTTATTGCCTAGTCATATGATAGCCATCCTAACATCGTGGCTCAATGCATCATCCACATGCCTACAGTGAACAAATCCACTGCGCTGCCATTACTACAGAAATGCAGCACATGTAATTTTATATAGTATGGAGTTGCTTGATAATAAGCACATGTGTTACTAAGGTAGTCTCCATATCATACCTTTAGCATTATTTTAGTGGGCCTCTACTTTAAACAACTTTTTGTTCATTTCTATTTATTTATTTGAGAGCGACAGACAGAGAGAAGAAAAGGCAGATAGGGAGAGAGAGAGAGAGAGAATGGGCGCGCCAGGGCCTCCAGCCACTGCAAACGAACTGCAGATGTGTGCGCCCCCTTGTGCATCTGACTTACATGGGTCCTGGGGAATTGAGCCTCAAACCTTGAACCAGTGTCCTCAGGCTTCACAGGCAAGTGCTTAACCGCTAAGCCATCTCTCCAGCCCATGTGCTTCTACTTTATAAACTTATTGTTAACTCGTGTGTCATGTTGTACTCACAGCAACTTCAGACATCTCAGAGTTGTATAAATATACTTTATGATATGAAGAAATGACAAAAACCTTAGAGTGAGTCTTCTTATCTTTCTTATCTACCTATCTCTCATCTATCAATCATCATTTATCTGCTTGTTAATCCATTTGTATCTATGTTTCTATCTACCTGCCATCTATGTATTATCCATCTATCTATCTATCTATCTATCTATCTATCTATCTATCTATCTATCTATCATCTATTAATCTATTTAGGTATTTAGCCATCATCTCAATCTATGTGCACAAATGGCATCAGGCAGGTTATTTAGTAGCAATTTCTAAAAAGGCTTCGTTATCACTGGAAATTATCATTCCATGCCTTTTACTGGTCCTGAAGTTTCCCAGAGGACAGATGTGAAGATGGAAGACAGTGATTTTCCTAATTCTGAGTAGTCCAGGATAATGTGTACTTTTGTGCGTTAGCATTCAACAATGTTTGGAAAGTTAAAACCAAGGGCCAGGGGAAGGCTCAGTGGTCAAAGGTGCTCACTTGAAAAACCTGATAACCTGGTGTGCTGTTACCGGGCACTCATGCTGTGTTTTTACTTATCTTTCCTATGTTCAGATATATTCAGGCACACAAATACCTGTGTTGCAGTCAGGTTCACATTGCTGGTAGAAGTCACCTGGCCAAGAGTAGCTTGTGGGAAAAAGAGGTTTATTTTGGCTTAGAGGCTCAAGGGGAAGCTCCATGATGGCAGGGGAAAATGATGGCCTGAGCAGAGGCTGGACATCACCCCCTGGGCAACATAAGGTGGACCATAGCAACAGGAGAGTGTGCCAAACACTGGCAAGGGGAAACTGGCTATAACACCCATAAGCCCACGCCCAAGAATACATTCCCTCCAGCAGGCATTACTTCCCAAATCTCCATCAGCTGGGAACTTAGCATTCAGAACAACTAAGTTTATGGGGGATGCCTGAATCAAACCACCATATTCCGCCCCTGGCCCCCATAAACTGATAACCATACATGATGTAAAATGCAATGCATTCAGTCCAACTTTAACAGTTCCCATAGTTTTTATTAATCCCTGTGATGGTCAAATATCCCCATAGTCCACGGTCTTTTAACTGAGCCATGATACCAAAACATCCCCCCCAAAATCCATAATAGCACAGAATAAATATTCACACTGCAAAAGATGGCATTGGGCATAGCAAGGAAATAGACAATCAATACAAAATTTAAAACAACCAGGGTAAACATCAAACTGTACTTCCAAGTCCAACAACTCTAGTCAGTGATCTCCAAGATTGATAATTCTAACCAGCAACATGTCTCTGGCATTCCAATTCTGCCCCTCCAGCTAGGCTACTCACAGTCCTGGAAAACTTCATCGGGGCCGGCAGCTCTCCTTAGCAGCCATCTCGTGGTCCCAGCATCTCCACTGGGTCTTCACTGCAAGCCATGGTTCATCCTCATGGTCCCATGGGGTCTCCATGCAGGCATCCAGCAAACCTGCTTCACACTGCTCATGGCCATTTCCAAAACAGAAGACCATGTTGCAAACTCAATGACCCTCTCTTTCCAGCATTTCTTATACTCTACAATATCAGGTAGGGTGCCAATTTGTTAATCCAGGGGGAAATAAAACAGACTTCGAAGAACAGGACACTTCTTGAGCACTCAGGTCTCTCCAAAAGAGTCTACATTCTTCCTGTTGCCTCAGTGCAGGTCAGATAGCCCAGTCTCAAAGGTTGTAATCTCTCAGTTGCAGCTGAACAGGCAAGAGTTCACCCAAAGATTTTTCTTTCTGTGCCATATCCCTCTGCTCACACCAGTTCATTTCTATGCAAAGCAACCCTGCACAACTTCTCAGGACACGGGCATAAGGGCAAGCTTCTCACATAAACTGCAAGCCCAGTCTAAGCAAAGCTCTTTCTCATCCTCATTAGCCAAACCTCACAGTTCATTGTTCTCATTGCATTCCGGTCTTTCAATTCTGACCAGACTAGTCCATTAAGCTGTACTTAAAGGCATCTCTTAGGCCAAGGTTTCAAATTCTTCCACATTCCTCTTGAAAATCAGCTCCAAAAGGCCCAAGCCCCACTCCTTGGTACCACTTTACTGTTGCAGTCAGATTCACATTGCTGGTAGAAATGACCTGACCAAGAGAAGTTTGTGGGAAAAAGAGGTTTATTTTGGCTTCGAGGCTTGAGGGGAAGCTCCACAAAGGCAGGGGAAAATGATAGCCTGAGTAGAGGGTGGACATCACCTCCTGGCCAAAATAAGGTGGACAACAGGAACAGGAGAGTATGCCAAACACTGACATGGGGAAACTGTCTGTAACACCCATAGGCCCGCCTCCAACAATACACTGCCTCCAGGAGGTGTTAATTCCCCAATCTCCATCAGCTGGGAATTTAGCATTCAGAATAACTAAGTTGATGGGGGACACCTGGATTGAACCACCATTACCTGTGATTGTGTTCCAGCTGTTTATATACTTAGCACAAGACATGCTATCCAGATGTGCAGTCGCAAAGCAATAGGCCACGCCATATACCCAGATGTCCTTTATTTGCAAGCATACCCTATGATGTTTATCCAGTGAAGTCCCCATTGACACATTTACCACAATTTATCCCTATTGTTAAATGACGTATGATTTAGGAAGGGTCCGTTAATGATAATTGCCCATTTTTTTTTTTTTTTCTTGGAGTGGTGCTCTTTTTCTTTATTCTGTGAATGTTATTTGGAATCATGTTATTTTTATAGCTTGATGAATGTTTTTTTTTTTTTGCATGTGTGTGTCATGTTGTGTGGTATGAGGGTGTGTCTGTGGTGCATGCATGGTACATGCCCATGCGGCATGCTAGGAACTCACGTGTTGTGGGGTACGCTCACCTGCAGTGGCCGGAAGGGAATGTCAGGGGTCCTGCTCTGTCACCCCACCACTCATCAGCCTGTTCTTACTTGAGCCAGAGTTTGTAACTGACCATGGAGGTTGCCATTTTTCAGTGAATTTCTGGTCTCTGCTTCTCAGAAGGGCTGTTATTATGGAAATGCATGGCCACAGCCCGCTGTTTACGTGGGGTCTACACATCAGCCTCTCAGGCTTCCTCAGGCCCTCACGCTTGCACAGGAAGTGCTCTTAACTTCCGAGTCGACTCTCCAGCCCTTGATGAGTAATTTAAAACAATTGTTGTAGCCAACTTTACAAAACTTCATTTTATAATCATAACTTCTTTGTCTTCCTTAGGACTATAAAAATATTGTCATGTTTTCATATAGACAATTTGTAATCTTTGTAGTTACATTTAAAACATTAGGAAAGTATGGCACACTTAGAATCAACAATCTGGTGATAGGGGATGATGACGACAAAATAATATCTAACATGTTTGCAGCTTTCTATGCTCCAAACAATGTATATGCAATATTAGCTATTTCAATTAATACTCAAAATCCTAGTTCATGAGTTAACTTCTCATAGTGTCTGAATGTTACAGTTGGGTAACCAAACTTACAGCAATTAAGCAACTCAGTCAACATTACAATGTTAAGCCAAAATAGTTGGCTTTTAATCCATATTTGATTCATATAAAATCATTTCCTTTACCCATAAGGTGTTACTTTTGCATTGTGTTATGAGCATGTAAGGACCAGCATATGGTCCAGGGCCAGTTTAGGATAAACAAGTTTGTTGTGAGAGTAAAAAGTGCAAAGTCAAAGCTTGTAAAAAAACAAAACTAAGACTAAGCTGTGTGCGGTGACATAGTAGAGATTAGCAGGTGTGTGTGTAACTCTAGATAAGTAGTGGAAGGTATAAAAACCCCAGCTGCTCAGCAACCGTTGGCTCAGTCTTCCCGACACTATGACTGACTGAAAGGTTACTCAGCAGTCCGGACCGAGACCTCCGCGAGATGCATTACCGATCTGAATTCATCTGCCCAACACGCTGTCCGAACGATCAAGACTCGGCTTGAAACACCGCGAACTGAGAAAACACCGCGAACCGAGAGAAAAAGTCGAAGCACGGACTCCGCGTTGTCAGGTCGTAAAGCATCCGAGACGTTGCAACCCAAGTCTCGCGTTACTAGGTCATAAAGCGTCCGAGATGTAGCAACCCAAGTCTCGCATTACTGCAACCCCAGTCTCGCGTTATCAGGTTGTATACATGTTAGACTCGTTAGAAATATTCTTGTGTTAGTAGTGATGAATATAATTTGGTTATATATTATATTAGCTATAATATTAGTTGTGATAGTTTGGACTTGCTTGTGTGTGACTTTCATCCCAGTAAACTCCTTTGCAAGTATACCAGTGTCTGAGTATCATTGACCTTCGTGGGCAGAATCCTCTCAACCAATCATCTTTGAGAGTGCTTGCGACACATTGTATGTAGATAGCCTATCTCCTAAGTCCATGGGAAGAGCTTTTGGAAAAAAAAAAATAATGTGATACAACTTGGAAAGAAGATACCATGTATTATATATTCTTGTGTCTATTTCTGCCCATGGCTCTTCAACAATTATTCACTTTTATCTCTGCATAATAAATCACAGATTGCATTTTACAAAAAAAATGAATCCAAGTGCACAGTAAAAGTAACTTTTATCTTCTATATTGCTTTTTATTGGAAGACCGTTTAAACAATTTAAACAAGCAGCACTAGAACATGGCATCCACTGGGCATTTCTGTTAAATTTTAATATTATCTGAGTAACAAGAAGTCGTGCTTCAGTTCTGACAAAAACAAAAGTGAAAGTGAACTGACTTTAAGTAAATTTGCAGTGTTTAATTTCAATTATGGTGGTGACAAATTTACCACAGAGTGCCAAATTTGCATGGAAAATGAAAATGACCAAGGAGTAGTAACACATCTGTCAAAGTGTGGGAAATTTATGACCCAGATAACTTTTAGGGTACCATCAATTTTCAGAAACATGAAAACTAAAGTAAAACATTCCAACCCAAAGAATCATGTCTTGTGCTATACCCTATTCTTTTACTGAAAAGAAGTGTATGCATGTATGTATGTATGTATATATATATATATATATATATATATATATATATATATATATACACACACATATGTACCTATGTTTGTGTATGTATTTGTATATTTCTGCAGAAGAAAAGTGATTTTGGGTATACGGCCGTGGTGGTTTGAATTAGGTCCCCTATTAACCCCTCAAGTACTGTGAATGCTTGACCCCCCACTGGCGGTGATTTGGGAGGTGGAGCCTTGCGGGAGGAGGCATGTTGCTGGGCGTGGACCTTGAGGTTTATTCGCCTGAGCTTGCCAGCGCTTGTTTGGCTCACTCTCCTGCCGCTGCTGTCCGCATGATGTTGGCAAGAAGTTGACGTCCAGCCTCTGCTGTACCATCTTTCTGCTGCCACCCTGGAGCTTCCCCTCAAGACTCGAAGCCAAAATAATCCCTTTCCTCCCGCACATTGCTTCTGACTGGGTGTTTGTCCCAGCAATGTGAGGCACATGAAAGCCCAGTGACACAGATGTTCATTTTCTTTAGAAAATTGCCCAAAGGCTATCTGAGCATCTGGGCACTGCTGCATCGTCCTAGCCAGTGTTCTACATTATTGGTTCCTGCATCTGTCACCTTTGCCCTTCTGCAAAAGGTGAAACTTCAGCTCTTCCTTCATCCAGGATTCAACTGAGAAAACAAACCAGGTGATATTTAGGGATGTCCTTTCTCATAGTCAGTAACATAATTAGTAAGCAACGTGTGTTGACTGTACAAGGGTTGGACTGAGCTGTCTGGATTGTTCATGCTTATAGGATCTCTACAACCTTCTTTCTGCCCCCTCACTTGTTTTGTTAATCTACTTGGACTTTTATTTCTCAGTAGTCCCTCAAAGCCTTATGAAATAAGAGTTCACCTTGTGCTTATATTAGGGTCTCCCCTGACATTACCATATCAGGACCTGGATCTGCTATGTCTAATCCATTCAGGTGGACCAATGCTATTTATTAGTTTGATATCCACATTATCATTCTTTTAAAATGTTTAATTTATTTATTCATTTATTTAAGAGAGAGAGACAGAGGAAGAGGCAGAGAGAAAGAGATAATGGGCATGCCAGGGCCTCCAGCCCCTGCAGATGAACTCCAGACACATGTGTCCCCAAGTGCATTTGGCTTACCTGAGTCCTGGGGAATTGAACCGGGGTCCTTAGGCTTGGCAGGCAAACCCTTTAAGTGCAAAGCCATTTCCCCAGCCTTTCACCTTATCATTCTGTCCCAGACTATGTGCTCACCCTCTACTCAGCTTTGTTTTTTTTAAATTATTAAGTTATTTTATTTATTGAGTGAAGTACAGAGCCAAGAAAAGGCACCCACATGGCTAGCGATCCCATGCGAAGGTTCTGGAAAAAGCATGGAAAGAAAAAAGAAAGTTCAAGGAGCTCCTGTCATGTGGGGAGCTGGAGGGGATAAATGAGCCCATGTAAAGAGGGGCTGGGGTCCCTCCCAGCTGGGCCTGGACCAAAACAGCCCAGGCCCAGTAGAGGGAAACACTCACCCACTGCTGGAAGTTCCCAAGTGGTCAGAGAGGTAGGAGGATCACCATGAGTTCAAGGCCACCCTGAGACTACATAGTGAATTCCAGGTCAGCCTGAGCTAGAGTGAAACCCTACCTTGACACACACAATCACACACACACACACACACACACACACACACACACAAATAAAAACGGAGAGACAAATGAGGCAGTGTGAAAAGGTTTAACACATAAATAATTGGTGTTCTGGAAAGAGATGAAGAGAATAAAGATGTAAAAACACTGCTAAAGGGCTGGAGAGATGGCTTAGTGGTTAAGCGCTTGCCTGTGAAGCCTAAGGACCCCGGTTTGAGGCTCGATTCCCCAGGACCCACGTTAGTCAGATGCACAAAGGGGCACACACATCTGGAATTCGTCTGCAGTGGCTGGAAGCCCTGGTGCACCCATTCTCTCTCTCTCCTTGTCTCTTTCTCTGTCTGTTGTTCTCAAATAAATAAATAAAAATAAACCAACTTTTTTTTTTAAAAACACTGCTAAAATGTCTGCTATTTGCCAGCATTTTTTTTTTTTAAATCGGCATTGGATTGTTTTAAATGCATCTCAGGTACTTGGAAAGTTGAGCAAAGATTTAGAAAAATATCATAATGGGCATCATGTTTGGGGCTGTAGAGATGGTTTAGTGGTTAAGGCATTTGCTGTGAAGTCTAAGGATGTAAAACCAGATGCTTAAGGTGGTGTATGTATCTGGAGTTCTTTTACGCTGGCTAGAGGCCCTGGCATACCCATTCTGTCTACTTCTGAAATAAATACACAAATAAAATATATTTTAAAATACGACAAAAGAATATCATGCTTATGCTAATAAACTCAGTTTTCAGGAGGTTTAGATAGGAGGATCATTATGAGTTTGAGGCCAGCATGGGCCTTAGAGTGAGTTAGTTCCAAGTCAGTCCTGGTTAAAGTGAGTCCTTGCCTCAAATAAATGAAACAAAACCCTGAGGGCTGGGCTTCATTTAGTGCAGTGGTAGACTGCTTGCCCAGCACGCCAGATAAGCTCACAATGACCACAAATTCCAGCAAATGAAATTCAACAGCCCTTCATCTTTTTGGTCATTACCATCTAGTCTGATTTATCACAGTGATTCAAGGTTGCTTCAACTATTCAATTCAACAAGTGTATACCATGTCAGAAGGAAAGACAAAATCAGGTGGCTAGCTCAATAAATGGAGAGAAAGCATTCAATAAGAGCCAATATCCCTTCAATGGTAAAATTTCTGAGAAAATTAGGTATAAGATATACATAGAAGGCAATATATCACAGATCAATGTTCAATGTCATACTGGAGAGAGAAAAGCTGAAAACACATTAGCTGATACCTGAAACAAGATAAGGGTGTCTTCTCTTACCACCCTAGACAAGAAAAAGAAATCATTGATGTACAAATAGCACTATACCAAGCTCTTGTTCGCAGATGTTATGAGTCTACATTTAGGAAAATCCAAATGTTCCATCAAAAGATCATTATCTTAGAACTAAGTTTGAAAACTCGGTAAAATCATAACATACAAAATCAACATACAAAGTTAGTGGGCCTGGGGCTGAAGGCTCAGGCAGCGAAATGCATGTCACGCAAGTGTGAGGACCCAAGTTCGAATCCCAGCACTTATGTAAATGGTGGCACATACCTATAACCTCAGTGCTCAACAGGTAGAAAGAGACGCTCTCTGGGGACAAGCCATCTAACTACGCCGGCTGAACTGGTGAGCTCTGGGTTCAGTGAGAGACCTTGGGTCAACATTTAAGCTTGGGAGTGATTAAGGAAGACACTTGGAATCCACCTCTGGCCTCCACATGTATTTGCACACATGTGCCCCCATACGTGAGTGCCCATACCCATTTTGAACATGCACATACATACGCAAATCATATATACACACACGTACTGCAAAACCATACCAAACCTGCTGTGCTATTCATCATGAACTTTCTAAGAGATTATGGAAGCAATCCCCATTCACAGTAGCTAGCACTCGGGAGGCAGAGGTAGGAGGATCACTGTGAGTTCAAGGCCACCCTGAGACTACATATTGAATTCCAGGTCAGCCTGGGCTCAAGCAAGACCCTACCTCAGAATTAAAAAAAAAAAAACAACACCCCTCCCCCCCAAAAAATAGTGGATAACAAGTAGACTTGGCCACGTGCTATTCTTGAGGCCATACGTTGGAAGTTCCCAAAGCTGGTGTTATGGTTAAATTGTGCCCCACAAAGAAAAGCTGATATCCTGCACCCTAGAACCACAGAATGAGACCTGATTTAGAAACGGTCTTTGAAGGTATAGTCAAATGAAGATGAAGTCACTAGGATGGGACCTAACCCACCATAAGTAGTATCTTTATGAAAATAAGAGACTTGGACACAAATGTTGACATGCATTAAAAACTTCTGTGAAAATTGAAGCTATGCTGCCATAAAATTAAAAGAAAGGGCTGGAAGGATGGCTTAGCAGAGACCCTACCTCAAAAAGCAAGCAAGCAAGCAAACAAACAAAGAAAGCCACTTGGGAATGGATACCCTGTGTAATAAAAATTTTAAACCCTCAATGAAAGAAGATGCAAATAAATAGATTATTTTCTGTTCATAGATTAAGAGTGAAAATTGAGGGCTGGAGAGACGGCTTAGCGGTTAAGCGCTTGCCTGTGAAGCCTAAGGACCCTGGTTTGAGGCTTGATTCCCCAGGACCCACATTAGCCAGATGCATAAGGGGGCGCATGCGTCTGGAGTTCATTTGCAGTGGCTGGAAGCCCTGGCACGCCCATTCTTTCTCTCTCTCTCTGTTGCTCTCAAATAAATCACAGTAAACAACAACAACAAAAAAAAAAAAAAAATAAAGAAGTGTCTTCCAAACAAAACAAAGGTTGGCAAGTGGAAAAGGGTAGTTGAGAATTCTTTAAAAAAAGAAAAAGTGGGCTGGAGAGATGGCTTAGCGGTTAAGCGCTTGACTGTGAAGCCTAAGGACTCCAGTTCGAGGCTCGGTTCCCCAGGTCCCACGTTAGCCAGATGCACAAGGGGGCGCATGCATCTGGAGTTCGTTTGCAGTGGCTGGAAGCCCTGGTGCGCCCATTCTCTCTCTCTCCCTCTATCTGTCTTTCTCTCTGTCTATCACTCTCAAATAAATAAATAAAAAATGAACAAAAAATATTTTAAAAAAAGAAAAAGTGAAAGTTGACAAAATTAATCCACATTGCCCAAAGTTTGTCAGCTTCAATGCCATCACCATCAGAGTTCCAGTGGTATTATTCCTAGGAAAAAATATACTGAAATTTATATAGATGCCCAACGTCACAATTGGAACAAATTGCAGGCAACACTGTCTCTGAAGTCGTGACCCTGCAGGGCTATAGTAACCCAGGCTACAGATGTGGTCATAAAAAAACCAAAACAAAACAAACAAACAGCCACAAAGGCCAGGGCATGGTGGCACACACCTTTAATCCCAGCACCCGAGAGGCAGAGGTAGGAGGGTTGCCCTGAGTTCAAGGCCACCCTGAGACTACATAGTGAATTCTAGGTCATTCTGGACTAGAGTGAGACCCTACTTCAAAAGAACAAAAAAAAAAAAAAAAAAAAAAAGAAGAAGAAGAAAAGAAAAGAAAAGAAATGAGCAAGAGTGCTACTTCCTTGGCGAACCTGGTACCAGCACAAGGGTGAAGGAGATAGACACAGAGAACACACAACTCCTACCAAACCAGATATCCAGAGACACAGAGGCTCCCAAGACCTCATCACTGAAGCAGACCTAAAATGAACCTAACATGGCTCAGGGAAATTTGCGGAAGTGGGGGCAGAAAGAATGTTCGAGCCACATGTTGGGTTATTATGCACAGAGAAATTGCCTCTTACCCATAAGTGATGGCTACCCCCACAGTGCATAACCCATATTCCCCAAGGAGGACGGTCCCTGTGGAGGGGGAGGACAGGAAGGAGGCTAATGATGGTACCAACATGACTGTATACACTATGTACATAACTAATAAAAAAACAGCCAGGCTGGAGGGATGGCTCAGTGGTTAAGGTGTTTGCCTGCAAAGCCCAAGGACCAAGGTTCAATTCCCCAGGACCCATGTAAGCCAGATGTACAAGGGGGCGCATGTGTGGAGTTTGTTTGCAGTGGCTGGAGGCCCTGGTGTGCCCATTCTCTCTCCCCCTCTCCTCCTTTCTGTTTCTTTCTCCCTCTCAAATAAATAAATAAAATATATTAAAAAACAGCCACAAAGAACAATGGAACATAATAATTCATACACCTACAGCCAATTGATGTAGAAGTAGGTTGCTAAAACACAACTATACTGAAGAAAGAATAACTTCATTTACAAATGATGTTGGAGAGAACAAAATTTGACTACTATATTTATACCAAATTATACATCTATAAAACCTCATATTGAGTAAAAGATGGAAGGTAAGAGCTAAAACTACAAAATTACCAGGTGTGTGCATAAAGGAAAACACTGCAGAACACCGGTACGGGTGAATATTTATTGGGTAAGACCCTAAAAGTACATCTGGCTTTAAGTAGGTACTGGGGAATTGAACCTAGGCCAGAAGGTTTCACAAGCAAGTGCCTTTAACCGTGGAACCATTTCCCAGCACCAGTATTAATTCTAACCACCATGTTGTACAATAGCTGCCCATAAATTATTCATCCTGTGGGTTTAATTAAAATCAACATTTCCCTATCCATGTCTACTCCTTTCACAACCATTTTACTCTATACTATGAGTTGAGCACTTTTAAATGTCACATATGAGTGACATCATTTGGCATTTGTCTTTCTGTGCTGTCTCACTTATTTCACTTTGCAAATATCCTCCAGGTCCATCCAAATTGAAAATGGCAGGGATTCCTCCTTTATGGATGAATAGTGTTCTTTGGTACATATTCATATACAGATTGTTAGTGAGGTCTGTCTATCATTTACACACAGTATCGAGCCAGCCATGATCGACATAGTTGAATTCCACTCCATGCTTATTGTGACTAATGCTCCTGCAAGCATTGGATTACAGATATCTCTTTGGCTTACTGTTGTTTTATTTCTGCTGTTATATTCTATATTCTGGCTTTTGCATTTATTTTTATAAGAAATGGTGGCTGTACGTATATTGTTTTAAGTCTGATCAAGACTTAAAAAAATCCTTGGACTTTTCAGAATTTTTAATATGGTCATCGTGATTATGATTTTCTTATGTGGGTTCAAACTTTTCTTAAGTTATTATCTTAAGTAACTCAAGGGACAAATGTTCCATGGCTAAGGCCTGGTGAACCACTACTATTGTGTAGCAAGGAAGAAGAGTTTGGCATTTGTGAGATTTTTATGTCTCAGGAAGAAGGGAGGTTTGGAAATTGAAATCTTAAGAGTTTTATTCCTTGCCTGAGATTTTCTGAGATTTGCCATTAAACTTAAGATACTTGTTTGGAAAGCTAAGTAGCTAAGATCTTGTTCCACATTTGAATTTAGGAATTCTCAGCCCTTTCTTTGATTGCCTTTATGAGGTTCAAAGGCATTTTTCTCTTCTGTGGATGAATACACCTGGGGCGAATAAAATCGCTGTGATGACTGTGTGCAGACATTCTGAAGCCAGTATTAGAAATATCAGACAAAACCTGCAATCATTTCATAACATTAATCAGGCTCACTCCCGTTGAAACATGGATATAGCCTCTCAGGGGGTCGTCTCTGACTTTCCAATAGTCAATCATGTTACTGTCTTGGTTTGCACCTACCATTTTTCCACCCCCCCCCCTTTAAACCAGAGCAAAAACTTTTCACTTCTCCTATGCTAGATTTATTTGCATGCTTGTTACCATGCTTTTTCTTCTGCCTGCGTTTGCTTGGTGGATTCATGGCAGGGTGCATGTAGCTCTGATATATTTCCAGCCACCCACAGGTCTTCAAATCATTTGTGGCAGTTGTTAGACTAACGAGCCCATGTGCTGTGGCGTTGTGTGCTATAAAACTAATCAATGGAGAGTCACCCATCTTGTTATCTTTCTAGCCAAGACATTAACTGTCTCCAGTTAAGGCTGGGCACAGTTTGTCCCTCCTGAGTTATTAGAGAACCGACAATGTTTCTTCCGCAGGCACACTGCGGGAGAGGGTGCATAAATATGACCGTAGCTAAGATGATGGATCCTCTCCCATTGCATTGGATTACCTTGTTCCTCCTGCTGGAGACATCCGGAAGTTATGGGACTGCTAAATTATACCAGCATTTTTCTAACGTCTGTAATTGTTACACGACATCTTGACCCTGAGTTGTTAGTACAAGGTAGCCCTTGGCCTTTTGTAATTCCAAACACTGTTCTGTCATATTCTAATCTAAGATCATAACTACATTCCCTAGCTCTCCAGTGAACTTGGTGGAATTTTTGGTAACAACCCCTATGCTCTGTATTACTATTAGAGTCCTATATAGTTACCTCCCCAGCTCTGTGATAATTGTTGGCCTCATCCAGTGTGACAGATGCTCAGCTGAGGCTTAACGATGCCAATGGGTTACCCTTGCAAGTGTACTGAATTCCAGGACCACTTAGAAAACAAGACAGATATCACTATTGTCTTCAAAGGGTTTGCAAAGATAATCAAAACTGTCCCCATTCTACTTTTGTCCTTTTGTGACTTGGTGCTTTCTCTCTCCCTCTCTCTCTCTAAACAAGTGCTTATCTACCTTTTCTTCAAAGGTTTCACTTCAGGCCAAAGCACGGAGGGTCATTTGAGATGGCATTCCATGGGATTCAAGACTGCAGGGAATCCTGGCTTTGGAAGTTCAAGGGCTCTGCACCCATAAGGAGCCATCCACTAGAAGGAGTTCATTTCCCTCTTTCTTTGGCAATAGCTCCAGTGGCTGAACTGTAATGAGAGAGGTGAATATTAACTTGCTTTCCAGGAGTTATGCCTTCATAAATAATCAATCCATGACCTCAAGGTTCCATATCAACCCAAATAGGTTTTCCTCCATCTTCTCTCTGGAATATATTGAATTGACATTAAATTTTTAAAAGGAAAAAAGACATATCCAGATGGGACCTACCCACAGAAATGCAAATTTTCTAGTCTCTTTCTTTGAAAGTATTCAATAAAATTTTTATCATTTGCTTTTGTGATCTATAATATGATTTTTAGAGCAGAAATGGCACTGGGCTTTAACATACAAGGAATATCTATCTCATCAGGAAATTGTTGATTTTATTTCAATAATAAAATCCCTAAACCGTTGAGTTAGATAAGATTTACCATTTACTTGATATAATCTTAATTTATTGTGATACTATATACTATGTAAGTTAACAATGCGTCTTTTATTTTCTATTTGTACTATAGATTGCTCTTAAATGTGAAGCATAAGATAAAACATCCAAATGTTTAAAAAATGTTGATTCTTTTTTCTTTTTATCAGTACTGGAAGCTTATACACTTTATTCTAATAAGCTGCCTGATATGTAGATGTCTATTTTTTTCAGGCTTCATGAGTTCTGTGTTGACTCACTGAAAAAAAACTGTGAAAGATTATTTGACTTTTTCATGCATTGTTTGCTCAGTTAATGGAAAAGGAGTAGATGTATTTCTTCCTTTTGTCTTTTACTTTTCATATTACAAAAAAAAATATCAGTGAGAATACATAACATCATTTTCCCCAAAATATTGAACTTCCTATAAAATTTGTCATTATTTCATTCTATGAAAATTACTAGCTATCAGAAGCTATTAGTATTAATTATTCATTTGTTGTGATGCTAGGGAAATTACTTAACTATGAGAAAAATAAACTTCTAGAAGGCATTTTAAAATTTTCTAGTTAGGCAAGTCTGGGATTGTATAAACATCAAGAAAAGTTTTCTTTATCTTGGGCACTTCTCAAAATAAAACTGTAAAAATTACACAGGCAGATTGGCAGCTTCAGATCACCAACAGCTTAGAACAAGTCAGTTAAATTTATCAGCAGATCCAGCTGTCCAGGATCCAATCTGGAGGGCAGAAACCACAGCCTGCCATGCAGTGGCCACTTGGGGTGCAGTTGGGTTCCAGTTGAAGATACTATCACCTCCTAATTTTTATTTATTTATTTATCTGTAAATCTCAGCCCAATTTCTTTTGCTTGACTGTGGTGAAATAACTGAGGATGTTGAGAATCTCTCATTTAAAGATACTTGATTTCCTTTGACTTGATTAGTTCATAGATATTCACGACACTGCTTTGTTTGATCTTACAGGAATGGGTTCATCTTTTTGTTTGCTTTTGGAATTTGGAAAGGAGTTGAGTTCCTATTTCCCTCCCTGTGGAAATAGCAGAAATATTTTGGTGACGATGCCTTCCAAAAAGTTTCATTAAAATGCAAATACTAGCCATTAATGCAGATCAAAACCCCTCTTTCCAATCAAACTATCCAACCAAATGGCGACTGGGGACCAGCAGTCTTGGCTTTACCAAGATGTTTCCTCTGTTGCTGCAGATGGCATGCATGTGGCCTGCAGGGCTCACCTGCCACAGAAGTCTCTCATTTCTTTACATTGTCTGCATCTGTAATTTAGGATGTTCTAAATTCACATCAGATGATTGCTGAGAAAGAAAAAAAAATAGATACTGAAGATTTATTTATTTTCCAACTATTTTCCTTTGTATCAGTGGATTCTCCTACAAGGCAGCCCTGTTCTCTGCTGTTATTTTAGTGGCCACACTGGTGAATTTGGATCTGGCCTGGCTCACCTGGTATTATGTCTGCTCAAGCCTTTTTTATAGTCCCTTGTTTGTCCAGACCTAACATTTATGAGAACTGCCCTTTTTATTACTTGTGTCACCTAATAAAAATACTGCCGTAACTTATTGTGAAAAAATTGAGGGATATTTTTCCTTGGAAGCTAGTTTTAATGGCACACATATGCAGGGAAAGAAATGGACAAGTCCCTGTTAAGAGCAAGGGTTATGACATTTACTTTTATATATATATATATATATTTTCTTACATCTTCTAGTATAATGAAAAACACATAGCAGGATACTAACAAATCTTTAGTGAATCAGGAGGAACATTCCAGGCAGTGTGCCTGATAT
Organism: Jaculus jaculus; assembly: GCF_020740685.1. Taxonomy (NCBI): domain Eukaryota; kingdom Metazoa; phylum Chordata; class Mammalia; order Rodentia; family Dipodidae; genus Jaculus; species Jaculus jaculus. The sequence goes on along the minus strand of NC_059116.1, from coordinate 20,222,919 downwards.
GAACTGACAATGGCTTTTCTGAGATGCAATAGGCAGCCTCAAGGTAGGTTTTCAATGTGCAGAGCAGTGCCTGGGGTGTGTTAACACTTTCTGACATACCATGGTGTGGTATAGCTCAATCAATCACAGGTCAACATATCAGCCGGTCATATTTCTCACTTAAACTGATATTTCTCAAGAGTGTCTAAAACATAATGATAATCAAGATAATCTCTAAGAAGCTAACTATACGATGTCCTTAGCCAGAATCTGGTGTACTTATGCACATAAAAGCTTCTAGAAGCAATGTTTCTGATTCAGGTTTAAGAAAATTGGGGTGGGAGAATAGGGGAAGATTGTTGGTATGGGAATAGGGAATCAAAACTGAGGGGGTAAGAAAAATTCATATATAAACATACTACTTTGTAAGACAACTATTTATATAGTGACTTTACAGAAAGGAGCTTAAACAGAGATACTCTATATGGGTGTGGCATACTTCCCTATGAATTTTTTTAAATTTTACTTATTTATTTGAGAGTGACAGACACAGAGAGATAGACAGATAGAGGGAGAGAGAGAATGGGCGCACCAGGGCTTCCAGCCTCTGCAAACGAACTCCAGACACGTGCGCCCCCTTGTGCATCTGGCTAACGTGGGACCTGGGGAACCGAGCCTCGAACCGGGGTCCTTAGGCTTCACAGGCAAGCGCTTAACCGCTAAGCCATCTCTCCAGCCCTCCCTATGAATTTTTTGACCAAGGAGCCTATTGGGACTACCAAAACAACATAGGATATTGCCAGTATCCTTGGTTGTCCACCAGAAATAGACAAAAAGACCCAATTGCTGAAGATACCACCCACTGTGGCTACAGGATACAATGGGCTGGAAACTTCTTCCCCACTGGCTAGCTCTCATGCCAGAAGGTGCTATGCAGGCTGCTAGAGGACCAAAGTCATCAACAACCTCACCCAACTGCTGACCCTGTGCTCTCCACAACTGACCTTCCAGGAGAGATGAGCCCGTGCTTTAATGATGGCATGACTGCTAAGGGAGAAAGTAACTGCTTTCTGATTGGATCTTAGGCCTATTCCACAGGAGGGAATTCACGCCTGATACTGTTTGCTTGGTTCAAAGTCCTTGACCAATCGCGGGCTACAAGAGGGCCCACAGTTATTATATTCTCTCTGAAAAAATGGTTATCCCATTTATCTGGTGGTAACTTTACTCTCTGTTGGACAATTTGCTTCTCTTTTTCAGATAGATGCAGATCCTAAGGATCTGTATTCACCTCATCATACCTCAAAACGGCCCCAGCTGAACCTAAGAATAATTGGGGAAACAAGCAAGAATGCTGGTTTTTTTTTTTAATTTTTATTTATTTATTTTTTTAAATTTTTTTTTTTTTTGGTGAACCTGGTACCAGCACAAGGATGAAGGAGATCGACACAATCAACTCCTACCAAACCAAATATCCAGAAGCTCTCAGGACCTCATCACTGCAGCAGACTTAAAATGAACCCAACATGGCTTAGGGAAATTTGCAGAAGAGGGGGCAGAAAGAATATCAGAGCCACATGTTGGCTCATGATACACAGAGACATTGCCTCTTACCCATAAATGATGGCTAACCCCACAATGCATGACCCATATTCCCCAACTAGGAGGGTCCCTGCGGTTGGGGGTGGTCAGGGAGGAGGCTAACAATGGTACCAACTTGACTGTATTCACTGAGTACAAAACTAATAAAAAAAAAAAAAAAAAGGTCCTTGACTAGAGAGGTCACAGGCTATAATAGGAAACTTACTACAATTATTATGCCAAATGAACAGGTTGTCAAAATGCCTTCTAAACACTTAAGTTTCTACCCATAGATTAGTGCTGCGCTGAGTCTTGATCCTGGAGGTCTCATTTTTCAGTGGTTAATGCAGAGATGCCTAGCTAGTAAAACTGCTGAAAATCAAGGAATATGCTACTCTTGGGCCTAAAGAGGTCACTGATAACACCTATTTCAAAGCTAAGAAAACATTAAGAAAGTGAGTTCAGGAAGACTATCAGGAAGGAAGGAGCATTGTAGAATGGCATTTGCTGGATATGACATAGCCATTACACTCATGGACTCACAGTGGCTATGTTTTCCTGCGCCAGTTGAGTCTAGCAACTATCCATGAGAGACGGAGAAGGGCCTATTGGCAGTTACCAGTTGCTGAGGGAGGGGAAACCGTATTCGTCAGTGGCGTATCCACTGGTAAATTTTCATAATCCAGTCACTAAGTCCCTAACCATGTTCTTGTAAGCAACCTCAACTTAACTCAATGAGCCTCAGGAAAAAAAAAGGGGGGAAATATTTTTGATAAATGTTAAGTTAGACATTTTGTTTCTAAAAGTATTACATGTGTAGATTTCTGCTAATATTATTTGGTTGGCCAGTTTCTCTAATGCCTAGATTAGTATGTATGGACAAAATCCTTAGGTAATAGACCGAGTATTTATTTTCATTCAAGATGAAGCTTTTTGAAGAATAGGTAGCTGTCAAATGTAACATTGCTTTTCTTTGTAGTTTCTCTCAATTTAGGAAATTTTAAACTATACAATGTTGTCACGGCACTTGGAAGAAAGTGTACTACAGACTGAATGTTTGTGTCCACCCCAAATTCATATGTGGTGACTCCCAACACACAGTGTGATGACATTATGAGGGGTACTTTGGGAGAGAATTTTCTCATGAGTGCACAGTCAATTATTTCATTCATTTCTATTGCATCTCAGAATGAAAGATGGGCCATGAAGCCAGGCTTGGTGGCAGACACCTTTAATCCAAGCACTCAAGAAGCAGCAGTAGGAGATCACTGTGAGTTCAAAGCCACCCTGAGACTACACAGTGAATTCCAGGTCAGCCTGGGATAGAGCAAGACCCTACTTCAAAACCAGCCCCCACCCCCACCCACAAAAGAAAAGAAGGCCATGAGAGATCTCTGGTCTTTGCAGCGAAGACTCTAAAGAGACAGGTCTATGTGAACCAGTAAAAAGGCAGGTCATAGTTCACCGAATCTGTTAATGCCTCCATTAGACTCCTCAGCTTTAAGAACCATGATAAGCAAACTTTGGTCATCTGTAGAGCTCCCAGGGTATGGTGTTCTATAATAGCAAAACTGATTAATCAAAAACTACATATACTGGCCTTCAGATTTTATAAGTTTATAAAGGTTCTCATATAGTATGTCACCCACAATGTTCTACTGGTGTTTTAAACAAATCTATTTTTAGTGCCATGGTGAAAAGAGGGATATATGTTACTATAGTAAATCTATTCTCCCAAGTCTCTGCATTTTAGTGATTTGTAATTACAATCAAAACCCATTAACGTTCAATGCACCAATATCATGTGCCAGACACATGGTAGACATTCCACATTTTATTATATTTAAAATTTTGGTGGAAGAGTTATTATTCATCTTCAAAATATAGTTTTAATGCTGATTAATATTGTTTTCCTGTAAACTGCAAACAAAACAGATTAATTGTGGCTACCCTAAATGGGCAGGGGAAAAAATGAAGACATTGTCTGTTCTTTATACCTCTGGGTAATAGCACACAATTTTTTCCCAAATGAAAATACAAGCTTAATGCTTGTAAGTTTAATATTTGTTTTGCTACAGTACTTTGGAAACCATCAAAACATGACTTCTATATGACCCACCATGAGAATGGGTTTGAGAACCACTGTTTTAGGTTCATGTTTTCATTTCTCACGTAGTTATTGAGTGTTTTCTGTCTGGTAAGCACTATTTTCAGAATAATTGTTAACACAGAGCTCCAGAAAACAAAGCAAAATTTATATTATATTGTATGTATATATAATATAGAATATAATACAATATATTTAATGTAATACCTTGCTCTCATTTTTTTCTTTTTCTTTTTTGATTTTTGTTGTATGATGGGGGTCTCACTATGTAGTCCAGGTGACCTTGAACTTGCAATCTTTCTGCTTCAGTAACCTACATTTGGGGATTACAGATTGTCCTACCTTTGGAGCTTTAATTCTAATGGGTCAGATGACCTAATGACCATTCCACAAGTGAATGGAGGAGTTTTCAGTAGTGATAGGTACTGTGAACTGATACATGAGAATCACATTCATTTTTCACTAGCTTTCAAATATATTCAAAAATAACACCAAATGTGTAATCTTTTGAACTTACTTGTAATTTTATAACAACTTATAATTAACTTTGTTAAAACTCATAAGTGCTTTATAATGAAAATTACCTCATAGTTTTAAAGTGTTCACTCATTCTGTCATGGAAGACAAAGTATATATCTTCCTTCTACTCCTTTTAGATTGATTGACTGAAGCTCTACAGATTAGACAAGCATAAAGCACATGAACAGACGAAAAGCATACAAGTTTATTTAACGTAAGATTCATGCCACAGTGAAAACTTCTTAAAGAAATATAGACTTAAAGGAATGGTAAAACCTAAGTATTTGAAAAAGTGTGGAAGGCAAAGGGGACCATGAAAAAAAATGTGATCGAATGGAAGGTTTTGAGCTATGAGTAGTGGACTGGACGACCTCAGGACAGCTCGGTCATTAAGATCGGCAGCATCATCTATATTTTCCTGTCCTCTTGCAGTCTGCTTCAGGGGAGACCAAGGAGGTCAGAGTCCGTCCAGAAGCTTTAGTGGCTCTCAGAATGCTTCACTTGAATTATTTACTATGACAATCAGTATGTTTAAGAGTATATTCTGAATTCTGTTAACTCTTTATTCATTCATTCAGTCAGCCATTCACCCACTTCTTTTATGCTTTTATTCTGAATGACTTTCAAAACATATGTACTTAGAATGTATTTTCCTGGGAGTTCAGTAGAATACACAGTGCAAATTATATCAGAAAGACAATTTTATTTTATGCATAAAATGAATATATTGTTTCATTCATCACTTGAGAACACACACAAAGAGATTCTATTTGTAAAATAATTGTTGGCTGTATGCAGGGATTTTTTTCATGAAACTTTTTCCTTTCAATGGTGTTATATTCACACACATACATATAGTCATATTGGAATTTTACTTTCAGATATATGTACTCTTTATATCTGACAATCTTCATTATATATCTCTGATCAAAAAATATGTTATTTATTTATTTATGAGAGATAGAGAGATTTCAGATTGAGAGAGAGAGAGAGAGAGAGAGAGAGGGAGAGAATGGGTATGCCCGGGCCTCCAGCCACTGCAAATAAACTCAAGGCACATGTACCGCCTTGTGCAACTGGCTTACTTGGGCAGTAGGGAATTGAACCTGTGTCCTTAGGCTTCTCAGGCAAGTGCCTTAACAGCTAAGCCATGTCTGTAGCCCTGTCTCTGATTTTTAATATTTGTTTCTGTTTAGTACTTATTACTAACTCGAGGCCAGTGTTAGATTTTTATGAAAAGCATTTGTCATGTGTCATATATTAAGTTGACATTTTTGATATAGTAAGTTTATTAAATTCTACACACTATTAATTCCACACTGAGTATTTTTGAAAACCAGTACATTTTCATGTTATTATTGTGCAAATGTATGATATTTATTTGCTTGACTAAGGCAAAAATAAAAATGAAATCATTATACATTTCTCTGGCATGTGATAAGATGCATTTCTAGGCCCACTTCTTCATATTTGTTTTAAATGTTGTTCACACTTGAAATCCTATGACATAAATCTCCAGTTGTCCTTTCTCTTTCTTTATGAGTACTACCAAATAATTTAGAACAATAAATTGTTTGGCATGTGTATTGGTTTGCCTGGGCTTACATTATTCAATACTGTAGCTTGGTTGACTTAACTGAAATTTATTTCTAATAGTTGGGAAGGCTCAAGATAGAGTTGCTAACAGGACAGGTTTTATTCTAAGGCCTCCTCTCTTGGGTTGTAGGTAAATTCTAGCTATCTCCCTGTGTCTGTCCTATGACCCTCATTTATGGACGTATACTTAGGGAGAGAGACAGGAGTTAGGGAAGAAAGGACTGGTGGGAGAGGGAAATAAGACAGCTAAGGAGAGGGAAGGGAATGATGGAAGGGAGGGGAGAATTGGCTCTCCTGTCCTTTCCTTTTGTAAAGACACTATGATATCAGTTAAAGCCCCACTCTTGTGACCTTACCTCACTCTAATTATCTCCCAAAGGCCTGTCTGTAAATGTCATGCAGTCTCACTATGTGCTTTTTTATCCCTTAACAGTATGTGTCTTCAACAAAAACATTGGATATCAAAGTAATTATGTGTAAATATAGACCTACAGACCTATCCCCATCCATTTAGTAAAATAGTCTGATAACAAGGTAAGTTGCCCAGTTACTTTTCTTTCTTTTTAAAAATACTTTATTTTTACTTATTTATTAGACATACGGGGGGGGGGGGGGAGAATGAGCACGTCAGGGCCTGCAGCCACTGCAAATGTACTCCAGACGTATGCACCACTTTGTGCATTCTAGCTTAGGTGGGTTTGGGGGAATAAAACGTGTGTCCTTAGGCTTTGCACGTAAGTGCCTTAACTGTTAAGCCATCTCTCCAGCCCCCAGTCACTCTTTTATACTGAAGAAAAGATCTAGCGCCTTGAGTTAGAGGTGGGATCTGAGAATTGAGCATGTGGACACACCGGGCTTCTTATTCGCTGTCAATTCCCTTGTTGTTGCAACTGACAAGCCATCAGCCAGTACCAGCTCCCTGTTAACTAGGCAGAGATCCCGGGATGCCACTGGGATTTGGGACTATTTTCCGCTGTCACCGTATAGCTCAAACCCAAGATTCCCTCTTCACATCATTTTACAGTGGCCAAATATGGAACTGTTACACTAACATTTTTAAACAGGCGAGTTCTGTTGTTGAGACCAAGCCACGGTCTACTGGAAGGCAAATTCCTCCAGCGCTTTGTAAACTGTGAGTAGACAAAAGCACTCAGTATGGTGATTATTGATGTAGATTGTGTATATAGTAGATAGTGATCTCATTTGAGTCATTCTGAAAAAAATATCTCTGTTTTCTTTTTGCATATCTCATACTATCACACAATTGCAGCAGCTTCCTCAGAAAAGCCATCCCAGATCCTCCATACTCAGTTCTGAGTTCTTCATCACTGGGCACAGGTTTTGTACGGGTCTTCTTCACAACTATTTCATGGCTGTGATAACCCTGTGCCCTTGTCCCTCAGTGAGTATAAATGCTAAGGTACAAGGAAGCTTTGAAGGAGTTTGCCAGGTCTAAATGCACAAGCTACTGGAAACTTGAAGAGAAACTGGGTTAATTTACAACCTACTATTCTTTTAAAGTTATTTAAAAAAGAAATTTTTGCAAGGGGAGAAAGAGAGAGAGAGAATGAAAGAGGGAGAGAAGGGATTGTGAACCAGGCCTCTTGCCACTGCAAGCTAACTCCAGATTCATGCACCACTTTGTGCACCTGGCTTTACAGAGGTACTGAGGAATAGAACCAAGGCTATCGGGCTTTGCAAGCCACTGCCTTTAACCCCCGAGCCATATCTCCACCACTGAACCTACTGTGCATGTGTGTGTGTGTGTGTGTGTGTGTGTGTGTGTGTGTGTGTGTGTTAAACAGTGTCTTATATAGCTTGGGATTACCATGAACTCTCTTTGTAGTTTAGGATGGTCTTCAGCTCCCAATCCTCCTCTTAAGTGCTGGGATACAAGCTTGTGTCATTCTGCCCAGCCGCCAATCTAATAACTCTTAAAAGAACATTTTACTGGCCAGTTCTCACCTTCAATTACAGGATGTCAATTCTTCTGTAAGGGCTTCAGTAAGAAAGATATGAAATCTAAATAGATTTTCATATTTGGTATGTTGACTTTACTGATAACTTGAAAATTATATAGACAACATGTTTAGGCTGGAGAGATGGCTTACTGTACTTAAGGCAAAGCCAAAGGACTCAGGTTTGATTCCCGTCAACCCACATAAGTCAGATGCACAAGGCACATGTGTCTGGAGTTTGTTTGCAGTGGCTAGGGGCCCTGACATGCCTCTCTTCTCTCTGTCTCAAATAAATGAATAATAATAAAAATATTTTTAAAGTGGTAGTTCTTTTTATTATTTTAAATTTTTATTTATTTATTTGAGAGTGACAGACACAGAGAGAAAGACAGATAGAGGGAGAGAGAGAGAGAATGGGCACACCAGGGCTTCCAGCCTCTGCAAACGAACTCCAGACGCGTGCGCCCCCTTGTGCATCTGGCTTACGTGGGACCTGGGGAACCGAGCCTCGAACCGGGGTCCTTAGGCTTCACAGGCAAGCGCTTAACCGCTAAGCCATCTCTCCAGCCCTTTTTTATTATTTTAAACAATATCTATCTTTCTAAAACTCCATGAATGGTAGAGGATATACTTGAACCTTTGTAACTTAGAAAAAAACTTTTATACAATAATCATTGTACAAACATATGTACATATATATTTATATTTATAGACATAGTGTAATAATTTCATACACCTATATAGTACACACTGACCAAATTAGAGTAATTTGAATTTCTAATTCATTAAACATTTATCATTTTTGTGCTGGAAAACCCATCCTACTGTTTTAACATGACTATTTTCCAAACCAATAAGGCAATAAAAGAATTTAATAGTGTTTGTATCAGTGATTTTAGTGTCTCCCAGGAGAGATTCTCTTTTTTTTTGTATTTATTAAAATTTTGAAAAGATTTCTCATGGTGAAAGCTAGGATGAATAAGACAGGTTGCTGTTTTATAAGGCTTAATTCACCTGAGAATTCCAAAGAAATTGCAATTATTTTTGTTAACTTTCCAGGTTAAAAGATGGAAGCCAAAATCAAAACTTCTAGGTAGCATCTTTTCCTATTATTTTCAAAAAATATAAATTTTCTTTGTTTCTTCTCATTTGTTTTGTTAAAATGTTTGTCAGAGCTATTTTGAATTTTTTGAGGTAGCTTTTTTTTGTTGGAATGGGCAAAGGCTGCCAGACTTCAGCAGTGGGTAGAGGAGCCTTTAGGGAGGACAGACATGGACAGCACACATTTCTTCTGCTGCATTTTTTAATGAAAAATCTAATTTTCTCTCTTCGTGTCACCTATCATGTCATTGGCAAGATTTGGGACTTCTTTTTCACTTGTATTTTTTTCAAAAGATGATAATATAACATCTGACACTATTCTGGCAACACTCTTCTGCCTATAAATATTTGTACAATTCACTTCTTGGACAGAGGATAAGGATGCTCAAATGTGAAAATCGGCTCAAGCCATACTTTCCAACTTAGCAGGTGAGTGTTGCACTAGAACACATTGACTTCTGTACCAATTGTCCATTGGTTTAGTCACTACTGGGGGAAGTTGTGGTAATTTTTCTCATTTTAACACCCCAACTTGCCCTTCTAGTATATTTCCCATTCCTCACTTCTCATCACATTTTACTATTTTGTCAGCTTCAATTCATTTTACTAATCCCAAGTTTCTTTTGCTTTTATTTATTTATTTATTTTTTAAAATTTTTATTTATTTATTTGAGAGCGACAGACACAGAGAGAAAGACAGAGGGAGAGGGAGAGAATGGGCACGCCAGGGCTTCCAGCCTCTGCAAACGAACTCCAGACGCGTGCGCCCCCTTGTGCATCCGGCTAACGTGGGACCTGGGGAACCGAGCCTCGAACCGGGGTCCTTAGGCTTCACAGGCAAGCACTTAACCGCTAAGCCATCTCTCCAGCCCTTCTTTTGCTTTTAAATATGTAGCACCTCTCCTACAAGTGAAGGGTACACATAAGAAAAATTCTAAGGGGGCACATATGTCTGGAGTTCATTCACAGTGACTGAAAGGCTCTGACATGCCCAATCTCTCTCTGTCTCTTTCTCTCTCAAAAAAACAAAGTTAAAAAACATAATGAGGGAGTCATTCTAGTATAATTAATTTGAATATAATTAATTTGGAATAATATAAAGAAAAAAAAATCAACTCATAGAATTGATGTAGGTCAATGATTTGGAGAGACAGATGAACCAGGTAGCTTTCAAATGGTAAAACAGAAAACAATCTCTAATGGCTCCCTGTATAATGAAGGTTTATATTGGAGATATATATATATGTATATATATATATAATCGATGTACACCAGTAAATATGCTCTAAGAAAAGTAGCAAGGACTTCAAATTTCCAGAGTTCAATCCAGATATACTCTTAGGACAACAGTCAAAATATTATATTACAAATTGACAAATTATCTACCAAATTATATATGGAGGAACACTTTTTGCTAAATGTTTAAAAATGACCCACACTTGTTAATAATTCACTTTAGCTTTTTTCCCCCAAGATTATCACTAATCTTCATATTTAATTTGCAGCTATGTTCTGCCTTATTTAAGCATTTAGACAATCCTTTCCCAGTTTTGACCTTAAGGTTCCCCTATTTCCTGCGTGGTAGATGTTTTCATAATGGCTCGATGTATACAACTATTGTCTGATCTTTCTGGAACACAGGTTGCCAAGATCAGAATGGAAGGTAAGTAACAGGCTCCACAAGGAGGACTTATTTGCATTCCTCACCTGAAACTACTTAGCAGAGGCATTCAACCATCTATAACATCTTTATTCACACATATGTCATCCTAAAATTTTACAGATTTTACAAATATCCTTTTTCTTCTGAGATTTTAGTAGAGATAGGAACTATTTTCATCTCCTTAGATAAAAAGCTGCAGGATATAAGAAGCAAAAACAAAAGTAATTTCTCATGGAACCATATTTAAATCAGCTATGAAATTAATGTACTGATAGTGCTATTGGAGGTCAGTTAGTCAAAACACAAAGTTACATTTTGTCTACATTTTTAGCTGTTGTTCTGATTGGGAGGAGAACAAAGTAGCCTTCATTATCTCAGAAGTCTATAAGCAAGGCAAAATGCTTAGAGATAATGATCATGGAGACTTGGTTTATAATTATTCCCAACTTTCCGGAAAGAAAAACCTGTTATTTATTGCTGTCTTTAAAATACTTGAACTCCGAAGGTGCATCTCAAATAATAGGGTGCAAAGTATTGTTTATCTTTTTCCATGTCAGTTGAAAAATTTCACAATTTCATCAAACACTACCAGCCAATCTTTCACTGAGATCGGATGTACAAGACAGGAACACATTATGAAGAAGGAGGTGATCGCATTGGTTTGTGTGGCTGATTCATGTATTTTAATGGTACCACATTGTAACAGTTAGTTTCTTGTGGCTGAAACAAAAAACCCATCCTCTGAAGCAACTTATGGGGAAAAAACAGTTGATTTCAGACTTATAGTTCTCAGGGGAAGTTCACCATGGCAGAGGAAGAACGGTAGAGCAGAGGCTGGGAATCGTATCTTATCACATATCAGCTTGGAAGAAGCAGCAAGAGAGAGCTTGTTAGTGAACACCCGGTCATACTGGACTCATAATCCGCCAGGCTTTCACCCCATGGGACACCTCTACCAGCAAGGCTGAGCCTCCCAAAGGCTGCACTAGCTGGGGGTTGAATATGAGGCTTAATCACAAACAATGAGGCAGTGGGGACATCTCATATTCAAACCAGCATTTCTACCTATTATTTTAGTGTATCCCAATATTTATGGTCCTGACCATTTAAGAAATGTATTTTTCTTTGCAAACGACATTTCTTTATTAATTTATTTGTAAGGAGAGAGATAAATAGGGGAGAGTGTGTGTATGTGCATACCAGAGCCACATGCCATTTCAAATGAACTCCAGAGGCATGCAGCATGCCATTTGTGTATCTGGCTTTTATGTGGGTACTGGGTAATTGAATTTAGACCATCAGACTTTGCAAACAGGCACTGTGGACTGCTGAGCCATCTTTCTAGCCCAGCATACATTTATTAGTATTCCTCAATGCTCTCATGTTTGATCAGGTTTGTGCTGAATTATACTTTTGTTCATGCAACAGTTTGACCATGATAACAAAATAAATGTTATTTGCTAATATGTATGACTCTCCAACTCAGCTAATATTATCAATTGAGGTTCTCTGGTCACAGAACTGAATTATTCATTGGGAGTGCTGAAACCTACAAGGCAGCTTTAATTTAGGACTTAGGTCATGTTATGTAATACTTTAAATATGATGAAATGTTTGTACAAATGATCCAAAATGGAGCCAAGTTAAATTTATAGTTATGAGATTTTAAGAGTTTTAATGTAGAGACTTATAAAGGTTGTATATAAAATTATAAAGAAGGTTAAATTCCATTAACCATGCTGATGTTTTTATCTGTCAACAAAAATGTAACATATTCAAATTCCATGATAGAGAAGAGACTTCTGGTGACGGATAGTTAGGAAAACATGACACAGAATGAATTAATTGAAATTTCATAAGAAATGCTGAATTTGTGGTCAAATGTCCATAAAAGTTATCAGATATTTAAAATAAGAGACATGATTGCAAAAAATACTGATCATATTTTTATGGTTTTAAAGTAATATCCTCAGTGTAGAAAGCACAAAAAATTATATTTATGATTACACACCTGTTTTCTCATGTTGTTGGAGACCAGAGACAACAGGCTAAGTTAAGAATATAGCTCATCCTTTGAATGAATTGATTGCTATAAATGATTTATTTTCAATAAAAGGATCCAATGTTACAGACACTGCTGATTGAGATCATGTTGGTTCTTTTTGAAAATAATGGGTCAATTAGTCATAGGATTTATATAAGGTGCCTTCGGCATGTACCAAAGGTTATTTTAATAAAAAAAGGATTTTTATGATATTGATGGTGAGGAGGTGCTTAGTACCAATTTTAACAAAAAGGATTATAAGGAGTTCACCACTGAAAATTGCATCTCATATTAATAAAACAATGGATTAAAGGAGAACTGCTAGAATAGATTTAGAATGACTGCAGAATCAAGGAAGAATTAGGGAGCTTTACTTTTTTATTTTATGTTTTGTGTGTGTGTGTGCATGTGTATGTGTGAGGGGGTGGATGTGGAGGTCAGTGGTGATATTACTCTCAACCCTCTATTGTATTGAGGAAGGGTTCTCAGTTGGACCCAGGGACCATCAATTTGGCTTGTCTAGCTTGCATCTTAGCCTAGGAATACCTAGTGTCTGCCTCCCCTACCCCACACACCTTGCCATGTATGGCTATTGCAGGTGATGCCACACCTAGTGGCATTTATGTAGGTGCTGGGGATCGAAATTTAGCCCCACACCTGTGAGAGATCTTTGCTTCTGAACCATCTCTAGAACCCTAGTCAGAGTTGTTGTTGTTGGTTTTTTAATGCTATAAGGATCAATGGGCAACAGTTAGTACTCAGAAACAGTTTCTGTACTCTGTTGTTCATACGATGCTTAAAAGGCAGATTTTTTAACATTTTATTTACTTATTTATTTGAGAGCGACAGAAAGAAAGAGGCAGAGAGAGATGGAGACAGAATGGGCCCTCCAGGGCATCAGCCACTGCAAATGAACTCCAGATCTGTGCGCCCCCTTGTGCATGTGGGTAACGTGGGTCCTGGGGAAACGAGCCTCGAACCAGGGTCCTTAGGCTTCACAGGCAAGCGCTTAACTGCTAAGCCACCTTAAAAAGAAGATTTAAGGAAGCCCTTGTTGCTCAACCCTGAGTCTCAGAATTCAGTTCTCAGACTCTACCTAGGAAAGCTGGCAAGTTGGGCTAGTGAGATGGCTTGGCCTTCAGCATGAGGGGCCAGAGGAGGCCTGAGAAACCTCTTGAGCTCCATCCCCAGGACCCATACAAACATCTGGGTGTGGCCACACACATCTGGAACCCCCAGGCTTGTGGGAAGCAGAAACCAGAGAATCACCAGGGCTCATGAAGAAAGGCTCTGGCTCATATTAGAAAATGGGGGGACGAGTGATGGAGTGGGTTACCTAACATTCCACTCCGGCCACCACAGGGGAGTGTGTGGGGTGCTCATGGGCACACACACATACAAAATGCCAGCCCCCCCACCCCCCACAGAAAGCGGAAAGTCACCATGGGCTTCTTAATGCCCATCTTCTGATGAATAAATGGAAGTCAGACACAGGCTCATAAACTCAGCAAAAATAGCAGAACGAGATCAAGAGAAAGCCGGACACAAACGAGGTGGAATAGGAAGGACAGATAGGAATATTACCCTCGGATGTCCCCACACGTGTTCCTGCACTCATGCATGTGAACACACGTACACAAGTATACACACACAATTTTCTTAAAAGTAGACTTAAATTATTGTCACAGTCCCCGTGTTTTTAAATAAAAGCAAAGCATGGTACTCAGAAAGGTATATGATTTATTGAAAAAAAGCACATTGAATGGTGTCATTGTGTGCTGTCATCCATGAATAAGGAATTTCTTTCACAGATTATTTATTCATTTGTTTACTTATTTATTAGAGGGAGCAGGGAGAGAATGGGCACCCCAGGGCCTCTAACCATTGCAAACAAACTCCAGACGCATGTGCCACCATGTGCATCTGGCTTACATGGGGTCTGGGGAGTTGAATCTTGGTCCCTAGGCTTCCTAGGCAAGTGCCTTAACTGCTAAGCCATCTCATGATTACAGAATTTCTAGAGATTTAAAAATTTAAAAATCCCTTCCAAGCTGGAATTAAGTTCCATTTTGCATTAGATGACTTCTAATACACACATTATGTGTGTGTGTGTGTGTGTGTGTGTGTGTGTGTGTGTGTGTGACTTGTGAATAGATTGTTGCTCACAATTATATTTTTTGAATTTGTTGTTGGAAACTTCCTTATAGTCATCCAATTGTTAAGAGAAATTTCTTGTAAAAACCTTTCACATTGAATGTATAGAACTTTCTGAAATTTAGCTAAAAGGTATAGGCCTCTCTTTATGAAATAAACTGCTGAGATTGACCCACTGCCTAGTGAGGTAAGGAGGCACCTGGAATGCACTTATGTAAAAATAAAATATGAATTTATATGTAGATGTATATGAATTTGACAGTATATAAAACTATAGAGACTTTCACTGAAATTTATTTCACAATATCTAGTACAGATAATATCTAGTGAAAATTCATCCTCATGAACCTTGTCTTTTTTCCTCAAAGAAAATTATTAATGGGAAAATGGAGAACAAATAAATACAAATTCTGGAGCTATAATAAATTAACATATGCATCTTTATTGTATCCTTTATAATAAAATAGAAACAGGAGGTAAAATATCTTCCTGAATTCTATGAACCAGTCCAGAAAACTCGCAAACCTGAGCAGGGTGTTGTGGGAACTACTAAAAGTTAACCAGCTCTTTAGAAGTAAGTTGGACATCTAGCATTACGACTGGCATCTGAGATGGGCGATTCTTGTCTGAAGGATGGCCTGTGGTCAGCACTGACTATTATAGTCCCTTCTCACTCTTATTCCAGAATGCTACAAATCTATATTGCATTGCTTCTGATTTTTCAAATAGTATAGGGATTTACAGAAAAATAAGTGCCTCTGAGTACAGTTTTGTTATATACCACAGTATCAAAATTTCATAAGGAACATAAGAGTGGGGTATATTTATACAGCTCAAACTTTTATCTCTATTTTCTTATTTTGTTTCAGATTTTCTGTAGTTGCTCTCTACTTTGGGAGATTTATTGGAGCTTTTGGGGTGATTTTTAGACTGCAAGAGAAAAACTGAAAAATCATTTTATGGACTTTTAAATAAAATGTATTTTCTCTATTTATAGATAGCATTTAACAATTAAATTAGTTTACTACCTAATGATAAAATAACATTTAAAAGTATTATAATTTAACAAGGTATCAACATTATTTCCACACACTCATGTAAATTATCTTCAAATGTGTATTACTTAACTCCACTCTATGTTTTCTCCTACAAAATGAATCTGAGTAGACATATTTATTATCTTCTCTGAATCAAGCTTTCCCACTCAGTTTTGTGTTTTTGCTTTGTGGGAGTTTCTCCTGGATATGGCAGATCACATTACTTTTCCCCCATTCTGTCTCCTATTAGTACTATTAGATTTTTCATTTCAGTGCTATTTTTTGGATATTTCTTTGATCATATGGAAATGAATGAAATAAAGGCCATGAGATGGTGTCCTTGCTTTTCCTCTTACACTATCTTTGACACCAAGCATAATGTCCTTTGCATAGCCACGGACACATTGATATTTGTGAAGTGAATATTGAAGGATCCTCCCAGTTACTCTCTAATTTTACTATAATGCTAGTTACTGGTGCCTTTATTCTCTCTCATCTTCCAACCCTCTCTAACCCATTGTTGCCTAGTGTTACAAAACTAGGTATGTGTCAACCATTTGTTGGCTTTCCCTAAGAACTTCAACTCTCTGTGGGATGCATTAGTTAGCTTAGGCTATCGATACAAAACACACTGGACTTGACCCTACCCAAGTTTGTTTCTCACAGTTGTGGGGTTTGGAAATTCAGAGGTTAAGGTGCTATCAAAGGCAAGTGCCATCCTGAATTTCCTAGTTTATTCTCTTCTCTTGACTTATACTGACTGCCTTTTCTCTGAGAACACCAAGGACCACCCCTGTTTTCACTCTTTCTCTCAAATGCCCCAACTTGACTCCGTATACAAACATATTGTCAGTTAACAAATTTGGGGGAGATACAAATATTTACTAAAAAAATATGTAATTAGGTCTACATAATATTTAGGCTTAGTTGATTATGTTTAGATACCTATTTTTCCATCCATTATTATTTTGAACTTAATTCCTATGAATACCTATAGTCATAATTTCTTATACTTTTACTTCATTTATGTTTAAATTTCTTTATCCTGCTATGGATGTACATTTGTGTTACCTTCATATTTAGAAGTGTTTGATGTGTAATTTTTCTTTTCGTCTATTTGTTGAGCATAGGCAGTGGTGTCGCTAGAGTTTATGGGAGGTTTAGAATTATGTGGGGTTGTGTCTGACACAGTGACAACACCTGAGATGTCAGAATTAAAAAGGCCAGTGAGGGAAGATTGCTGCAAGTTCTAGGACAGACTAGGCTATGTAGTGAGCCCTTGTTTTAATAAACAAACAAACAAAATAAATCAAAAAAGGAATCACTTGCTTTTAGTTGTGTATGATTAAATATATTCTGTGTCACTAAACTGTCTTCTAAAACATTTGCTACAGTTTTTTTTTAATCAGAATCATATGCAATTTTAAGATTATTCCCTTATCTGACAGTTTTTTTTTCTTTTTTTGCTACTGTATATGATGCCATTAAACACAATAAGATTTTCTTTTCCTGGTATGGAGAACCTGATTAAGACATTGAAGGTAAATTTTGCATTGTTATATCAACAATACAACATTCATATTGCTTTATATCCTCTCTAACTTCCTTTGCTTTTATATTTTAAATGTTTATTCAGTCTCATGGAGGAGTTAATAACTGTTATTTATGTGTTTAAGGACAGTCATGGTTCCATTATTTTGAGATGCCCACCCTTGTCTATTTCTGATAGTTTTCGCTTATATTTTTGCTTTTTGGTTCACAGGAAGTTGATATATTCTTGGCACATTGGTATAATCTGTGTTTAATCAATATTTTCTACAGATTTTTTGTTTTGTTTTTGTTTTTTTGAGGTAGGATCTCACTCTAGCATAGGCTGAACTGGAATTCACTCTGTGTTCTCAGGGTGGCCTCAAACTCACGGCAAACTTTCTACCTCTGCTTTCCGAGTACTGGGATTAAAGGCATGCACCACCACTCCTGGATTCTATGGAAAGTTTTCTATTGAATTCTTGTTCATGAGTTCTATTGGGATTTTTAAAAAGTTTTTATTTAACAGAGAGAGAGAATGAGAGAGAAAATAGGCACTCCAGGGTCTTTAAACCACCGCAGACAAACTCCAGATGCATGTGCTACCTTGTGCATCTGGCTTACAGGGGGCTTGGAGAATTGAACCTGGATCCTTTAGCTTTGCAGGCAAGTGTCATAACCACTAAGCCATTTCTCCAGCCCCTCTACTGGAATTTTTATTAGATATTCATTTAATAAACAGACAAATTTGAGGGCTACCAATGTTTTATTAAACTGAGTTTTTTCTTCCAATGAACAAAATGTTTCTACATTTATTTAACTATTCTTGAATTTTTTTCAACCAAGTTTACATTAATTTGTATTATAATCATTTGCAATTTGAAGATTATTCCCTTACTTGACAGGATTTGTTTTTGGGCTACTGTTTATGTGCTTTTAAACACAATAAGATTTTATTTTCCTGTTATAGAGAATATGATTAAGGCATTTTAGGTAAACTTTGTATTAAACCAGAATACTAAACTCCTATTAAATCTATCAATATAGACTTTTTTCAAAACAATCTTCTCACAAGATCCAACTGAAAGTTTGAAGGATTTTTCACATGTGTGTGTGTGTGTGTGTGTGTGTGTATATATATATATATATATATATATATATATATATATATATATAATTTTTGAAGAGTGTTGTTTCTTTGTAATGCTCAAACTTTTCAATTTTTTTGCCCTTTTCATTACCATGATTAACATTTCCAATTCAATACTGAATAAGAATTGGTTACAGATTTTAATGAGAATTTTAAAATGTTTCCTTTTCTACAGGTAATTGCACTGATCTGTTCCCTGTCACCTGAGGCTTTGTAATTTAAAAAACAACACAGTTTATTTAGCTGACAGATCCAGAGGAACAAGGGCAAAGCGTTGGCATTGACTCAGCCCTGGTAAAGAATACAAGGAAGATGGCGTGGTAGCAGAACTTTGTGCAAAATGAAGGGATCGCATTGCTAGGTGAGAAACAGAAAAAAGCACCCAGTCTTTTTCTCAGAACAGCCTTCACACAAGCCCTAACTGAGGGTCCCACAAAACCCACTTTACTTTCTTCAAAGGTAATCCCACATATAGGTCCTGCCACATTTCACTGTTCCCATCCCGAGGACCAAACCTGCAGCACATGATCACGTGTGGGAGAAGCTCATGTCATATCCAAGCCTTAGCAGTCATGCTATTTCGTGGGTATAAAATGTCACATTGAACATCTACTTGATGGAAATATGACTTGTTCCTGGTATTTGACTTTTACAAAGAAAGCATCTATGAAAATTCATATATAGATCCTCGTATGGATGGGATTTTGCACTGCTCTTGGGAAAAATTAATAAAGATGAAATTACTAAGTGGCATAAAAATTCTTTCTTCCCAGAACCTTATGAGAGTACCAATCATTCCACAAGACCTGATTCTCCCCATTATTTTAGTCTGAGATCATCTAATGTAATGGGTATGAGGTCGTTCTCACTGAGTTCCTGAGGCTGCCCTGGAGTCTAGTGCTTGAATAGTCCAGTTCACAATTTTTTTCTTCATCTGTGTTTAACTTGGTTCTAAATTTATATTTTGAGTCAATTCAATATTTATTTGAAGAACATTGCAAAGCAACCTTTCAAATCAGACTCATTGAATTTCATAAGTTTTATTTAATTAAATTACTTCTGTTCATGTTTTTTAATATGCTAAAAGATTTATTTCACATTGTATTTCTAGATTTCAATTTATTTATTTATTTATCTGTAAGTAGAGAGAGAGAGAGAGAGAGAGAGAGAGAGAGAGAAAGAGAAAAGAGAGACAGAGACAGAGAGAATGAGCATGCCAGGGCACCTAGCCACTATAAATGAACTCGAGATGCATGCACCACCCTGTGCATGCATCTGGCTTTATGTGGGTCCTGGAGAATCAAACCCTGGTTGTCAGGCTCCTTATGCCAATGCTTTAACTGCTGAGCCGTTTCTCCAGCCCCAATTTCTTTTCTTTTAATTAGTTTTGTATTCAGTGAATACAGTCAAGTTGGTACCATTGTTAGCCTTCTCCCTGTCCTCCCCCCTCCACAGGGGCCCTTCTTGTTAGGGTATATGGGTCATGCATTGTGGGGTTAGCCATGAATTATGGGTAGCAGGAAATGTCTCTGTGTATCATGACCCATAAGTATTATAAAAGAGATAGAGAGGTAAGAGAGAAGAGGGAGAGAGAGAGAGAGAGAGAGAGAGACCAAGAGAGAGAGAGAGCAAAAGAGAAACAGAAACAGGAGATGATTAAGGTCAGTTTTCATTATACCTTTTCCAGGGCCTTATGATTCAGGTGTTCCCTCTAAGGGCCTGTTGAAAGTTCAACCATTTGGTCTGTCTTTTAAGATATATAATTTTATGGTACCATTGCCTTTTGAGTCCAGATTCGTCTCACTCACCCCCTCCTTTGCCCTACCCTTCCTGCCACCCACCCTATTGTCCAGTCCTTGAGTTGCTTGCTAGGTAGGTTGGCATCTTGGGTAGATTCAGGTTAGGAGCTGCAGTTGAGTGCGACTATGCAGCGATTATCTTTCTGTGACTGGGTGAGTTCACTGAAAACAAACTGTTCCTGGTTCAACCATTTTTCTTAAATTTTCATTGTGTGACTTACAAGAGAATTTTATTTGAAATCAAAACATGACCAGAAGATGATAATCTATAACTAAAGGGCATCACAGTGGTCTTCAATGCAAACACAAAGGAGCTAGTTATAAATAGAAGTTTTCAGGCTGGAGGGATGGCTTAGTGGTTAAGGCATTTGCCTGCAAAGCGAAAGGATCTAGGTTCAATTTCCCAGAACCCCGGTTAGCCAGATGCACAAGGGGGTACACATATCTGGAGTTCGTTTGCAGTGGCTGGAGGCCCTAGCACGCCCAATTCTGTCTCTCTCTCTCTCCCCTCTTCCTCTATCAAATAAATAAATAAAATTAAATAGAAGTTTTCACTACTATGTGAAAGTCAATGTGACGCACTTTCACAAATTTTACAAATAATTATTGTAAACTCAATAAGGATCTTATTTTTCCTTTATAAAATATATACCAAATTCAATGCAAACTTGTAAGTTAAATCATGCCATTTGTTTGCAGTGAAAAAAAAACCTAATAAATAAGCATTGTTGTGTGCTGGAAAGATGACTTAGCGGTTAAGCGCTTGCCTGTGAAGCCTAAGGACCCTGGTTCAAGACTCGTTTCCCAGGGACCCACATTAGCCAGATGCACAAGGGGCACATGTGTCTGGAGTTCGTTTGCAATGGCTGGTGGACCTGGCGCGCCCATACTCTCTCTCTCTCTCTGTCTGCCTCTTTCTTTGTCTGTTGCTGTCAAATAAATAAATAAAAATGAAAACAAAAGCAATTATTTAAAATAAGCATTGTTGTGCCACTAAGCCATGCTAACCTATCTATGCTAATGTACTTCATGTGACGATAAGATTTATAAAATATGAGTAAGCCCAAATAGCGCTTTCTTGAATGGCTGTTAGGAGGAGTGGTAGAAATTTACTGCTGCCCTCCACATTTAGTCAGACAGCCACCAGCAGGGACTTTATCTAATTGCCGGAAATGTGAGTAAAAGCTTTATCACAGTGGATAATTCTTTGAATTTAAGATTAGTATGACAGCTATGGTACCACAAATAAAATGAGATGTCACATGGAGAAGACATGGGTCTTTGTAACCTAAGCAGTGGAGAAGAACAGACTTCCAGTCACACGGATACATACTGCTCCGGTCGGAATGAACTACAAAAATAAACCATATTTCAAATTCATGATACAATTAGTTGGGGCTCACCACTGTAACTTCCTAAATGGCTGTGTTCTCTCCATGTTTCTTGAGCTCTTGGATAGATGCTTGTCTCCTGCCTCAATTTCCAGGCTAAGAGTTGATTCTATTGTAATGACAGTCAATAATTATAAGGATTATTGATATATTTAGTGTTCTAATTTTTTTGTTTATGATACCAGTTCTGATTCCAGCCATTCTTTTTCCACATCCAAGCTTCAGTAATCCCTCTACATTACTCTAAAGACATCACCCACAAGCCTTTGATGATGTACTAATGAATGGAATAGACAGTTCTAAAAAGAGGGTGCACAAGTGGCCAAGAAATATATGTAAAAACATTTAACATCATTAGGTATCTGCACAATACATATTAAAACTACTTTAGAGATTCCATCTCATCTGTCAGAACGGCTATCATCAAGAAAACAAATGACGATGAAGGCCACCCCGAGACTACAGAGTGAATTCCAGGTCAGCCCGAGCTAGAGGTCCTGCCTAGAAAAAGCAAACAAACAAACAAAAACAAAAGAAAGAAAAGAAAAGAAAACAAATGACAAAGATTTCTGGCAACGCCGTGGCGACATAGAAACAGTTAGTCACTGAGGGTGGGAACGTCGACGGGCACGGCCACCACGGGAGTCAGCAGTGGGCTTTATCAAAAAAACGGGGTATAAGAGGGCCTACACCTATCAAACTGTCTATCAAAAAGGTAAGTGTTATCTCAATTTTCTGGGTGCTAACTTACTCTCTGTTGGAGAATCTGCTTCTCTTTTCCAGATAGATGCAGATCCTAAGAAGAGAGCTGCCACAACATACCTCAGAAGGGGCCCAACTGAAACTAAGGACAACTGGCGAAATAAGCAAGGGTGATGTTTTCCTGTGAACTGGATACCAGCACAAAGGGGAAGGAGATCAATGCAGAGAAAAATCAACTCCTACCAAATCAGAGAGCCAGAGCCTCAGAGGCCCCCAACACCTCAGCACTGAAGCAGACCAAAAATGAACCCAACATGACTCAGGGAAATCTTGCGGAAGAGGGGGCGGAAAGAATGTCAGAGTTACATGTTGGGTCATGATTTTCAGAGACATTTATCATACTAATAACTGGGGGCTAACTCCACAATGCATGACCCATTTTCAATAACAAGGAGGGTCTAATGGGATGAAAGTAGAACATCAACAGAAGAGTTACCTTCTCATTGCTGGGATAAAGCGCCCGACCAGTGAGGCTTTGACAGGAAAGCCTGGGGACAGCGAATCACCAGGCTGGGTCACATCCCCACAGCAGCAGGAAGAAAGAAGCTCACATTCTGGGCTGTGGGATGTATACCCCAGAGTCCATCACCAATGACACACCTCCTCCATCAAGGCTCCACCTACCAAAGACCCACAACTTCCCTAAATTGCCACTAGCTGGGGATCAACTACTCAAAACACACGAGCTTCTATGTAAGGCATTTCATTCAAACTGCCACCCCTACCTTACGACCTGTCTATGCTCCTAAGGCATATCACCACGAGGGCTAAGCTGTACCACCCCAATCCCTGCATAGCCATTCTCACTGTTGCACAACTCACAACAACCAGAAGATGGCACCAGTCTAGACCCTCATCAACAGATGAATGGAGAAGGGAAATGTGCCAAACATATAATTTTATTTAGCAGTGAAGAAAATTGAAGTTATCACATTTGCAAGAAAATGGACAGAACTCCAAGTTATTGTGTTAATTATAACAAGCAAGACTCATCAAAGTAAAAAACTAAATGTTATTTCTCACACGTGGACCCTAGATTTGTGTGTGTGTGTAAAACTAGAAAGTGTACTGCAGACATAAAGAAGAGAGATTGTGGGGTGTGAGTGGAACAGCTATGTCACAGAGACTGCTAGGGGCTACTTGGGGACATGAAAAGTACCAGAAAGAAGGATCATAGGGGTGGAAGGGGGAAGGAGTTCCCATTAGAACAAAGTATTTATGACAAAGTAATAATGAAACCCATTAATCTGTATGGTGTAGCAGACAGCTTCAGGTCACCAACAGGAACCTCCAGACCAGGCACAGTTATGATATGAAGGGGTTTATTAAAGCTTATAGATCCAGGGGAAGGTCCATAATGACAGAAGAGGACCAAACACAGAGAGAGGAAAGAAAACAAACACATTTTAGGACTGGACCCTAAGATCAGCCCAGTGACACCTCCTCTACTCACAAAGCTGGATATTTAAGAAGTTTTAATAAAACTGAATCTATTGGGAGACATCCATTTAAACTACCACAAATGGTGACTTAAAAAGTAATTAAAAACAAAACAAAAGCCTTGATGGCACCTAGAAAATATATTTTAAGTTTGCTAAGCTAGGAATTCAAGGATTTCCATACATTTCACCTCATGATTCTTCTTACTGCCGACACACCTCCCTGTATGCCTGTGTTCTGGCATTGCCTGTGTTCCCTGGCATACCTCTACCAAAGAAAGCTGATAGCAGACTGGAGAGGCTCAGTGGCTAATGTGCTGGCCTGCAAAGCCCAATGACCCAAGTTCAATTCCCCAGTCCCCACATAAATCCAGATGCAGAATGGCACATGCATCTGGAATCTGTTCACAGTGGCAAGAGGCCCTGTCATGCCCATTCTCCTCTCTCTCTCTCCTTGCAAGTCAATAAATAAAATATATTTTAAAAACAGAATGCTGAGGGCTGGAGAGATGGCTTAGCGGCTAAGCGCTTGCTTATGAAGCCTAAGGACCCCGGTTCAAGTCTTGATTCCCCAGGACCCACTTAAGCCAGATGTACAAGGTAGCACATGCGTCTGGAGTTCATTTGCAGTGGCTGGAGGCCCTGGCACACCCATTCTCTCTCTTGTTGCCTCTTTCTCTCTTTGTGTGTTGCACTCAAAGAAGTAAAAATAAACAAAATTAAAAAAAAAAAGAATGCTGCCCTGTGTTATAAAATACCTACTTATGAGACTAGAGAGATGGCTCAGTGGGTAAATCCCTTTTGCCACTCAGGGTTGAATACCTGAGTTCAGAACTCAAGATGCTATGTAAAGGCTGGAAGCCACGGTGGGCTTCTGTAATCCCAGCACACAGACAGCGACATGGAAGGTGGAGTCAGGAGGATTTCCCAGAAGCTCATGGGGCAGCTAGCCTGGCTCACATCACAATGAACAACAAAAAATAAGAAACCCGTCATCAAACAAGATAGGAGGCAAGGACCCACACCCAAAACTTGTCTTCTGATCTTCTCAAGTGCACACACATATGCAAACATCTACACACAACATATACAAACACGCACACTGTACAAACTAAGTATCTGCTTATGTCAAACTACTTAATAAATAACAAGTTCTTATAAATTATAACCAAGTTTAAGGAAATTACTCTCTGTTCAATTAATTATGCATATGATTTATTTTTAACTTTACAATAACATGGTCTTTTTTTTTTTTTTTTTTTTGGTTTTTCAAGGTAAGGTCTCACTGTATAGCCCACGCTGACCTGGGCTTCACTATGTAGTCTCAGGGTGGCCTCAAACTCTCGATGATCCTCCTACCTCTGCCTCCCAAGTGCTGGGATTCAAGGCATGCACCAAGCTGTGTTCTTGCTTTTTAAAAACTACAACGACATTGACTAAATTCACTGATATGACTAGTGTGAGTTATGTTGATTCAACTGTGGTCAAAGAAAATGGAGACATTAAAAAAACCAGGGTCTGTGGAGATGTCCCAGTGAGCGAGATGCTCTCTTTTCAATCATGAAGGCCTGAGGTTGAGCAGCACCCATGTAAAAAAGCCAGGCCTGGTGATGCACGCATTCAAATCCCTTGAGCAGTAAGGCCAGCCAGTCAGCCTAGTTGGTGAGTTCCAATCCAGTGAGAGAGCCCGTCTCAAGAAAGGTATACTGGCTGGGCGTGGTGGCGCATGCCTTTAGTCCCAGCACTTGGGAGGCAGAGTTAGGAGGCTTGCTGTGAGTTTGAGGCCACCCTGAGCCTATGCAGTGAATTCCAGGTCAGCTTGGGTTAGAGTGAGACCCTACCTTGAAAAACCAAAATAAATTAAAAAAAAAAAACAAAAAACTTATAGTGAATCCTAGAGGAAGAAAACTCAGCATTGTCCTCCAGCCTCCACATGCACATGTGGACGGACACAGGCACATTCCCAAAAGAAAAGTTAAAAAAAAAAACAAAACAGATAAACAACAGTAAAGAAAATCTATGTGTGATTTTTGATAGTTTTGCTTATGTATTATATACTATATGCTATAGTGTTTCTGTGAAGGAGATGGAAAGAAAACCTTCTGGAAGATAATTGTTTCTTTTTTTGAATATTTTATTTATTTATTTCAGAGAAGGAGAGAGAGAGAGGGATGCAGATAAAGAGAAAACGGGCACACCAGGGCCCCTAGCCACTATCAACAAAACTCCAGACGCATGTGCCACCCTGTGCATCTGGTTTTACGTGAGCACTGGGGAACTGAATCTGGGCCCTTTGGCTTTGCTAGCAATCACTTTAACTGCTAATACCTCTCCCCAGGCTCATCATTGGTTTTTAAAGTCAAAGTTATCCTGATCCAAATTTTTATAAGCTTTAATCTGTAGTTGATTTTTAATCATATTCTCCTTTTACTAACGCTTAAAATATTTCAAACAAAAAAATAAGAAATAATTTCCAGGACAGTGACTGAGTCTGGGAAGCCGGCCTCCAGCAGAGGTGACGCTGTGTATAGTTGCGCTGACTGGACCACGATCCTGCATCTTCCTGAGGGATGGGGCCTGAGTGTCATGTGTGGGATGGACAGTGGTACAAGATGAGTTTGCCAGGGTGAGACAGAGAATCTCATATAGGAACGGATGAAGCACATCAACATTTAAAGCAAGGGCTAGAGAGGTGGCTTAGTGCTTAAGACGCTCATCTGCAAAGCCTAAGGACCCAGGTTCAATTCCCCAGTGCCAGGGTAAGCCAGAAGCACAAGGCACATGTATCTGGAATTCATTTGCAGTAGCTAGAGGCCCTGGCATGCCAATTATCCTCTCTCTCTCTCTCTCTTTCTCACTAATAAATAAAAAAAAAATACATTTAAAGCACAAAGGGCATGGTGATATGTGCCAGTCAGGCAGCTGAGGCAGGAGGATTGTTAGTTTAAGACCAGTCTGTCTCAAGGACAAAAACAAACAAAGAAACAACCCAACAAGTTTAAAGCAGGGCCTACCATCTCCCTTTCTATACTTTAAATGCAGGCCTCATCTGGCTGTGATGGAGATGGATTCGACATTAATAAGACTTGTACAGTTGCCCATTAGTCCTGAAGCTCAGTTACCTGACTTCAACAAAGCAAATGATGGAGCAAACTTAGAATGTGAAGGGACACGGGAAGGACATGAGGGTAGCTCACTTAAATTTCTAGGTGGCACACTTGGGCGGTCGGAGATAGCAAACTGGACAAAAGTGAACTGGGCACATTTGGTATTTGGGGTCGAAGATAACAGATGAAGAGTCATTAAAATAAAGCAAGCTGGGTGTTTGTTCTTAAGGAACACACAGTGTAGTGGGTGGCATATGGCCGCTGTAGCATCACACTGTGAAAGGCCTGAGGTCTGAGTCCACATCTTGCTCTGTTTTGACTTCTTGATACCTAAGACGTGGTGGGTGCGCGTTTGCTCGAAGAGCTGTGACTGAGAGAGGGGGAGGGGCTGAAAGCCCAGTGCATTGGCTCCTGCATTTGTAATTCTCAACAACTGACATTTGGGGCTATGTCTCTTTGATCCGAGATAGGGTTTTGGGACAGTGACTCAGTATTTGCAGAGAATCTTTCAGGTGGTGGGCTTTTGGTGTAATTTCCACTGGTTCTTACTCACCTACCTTATCATCTCTTTTATGACTGTTTTGAAGGCTCCCTTACAGTTTCTTCAGGCATGCCTAAAGCGCACTCGAGGTTGAATGTATGCACCGCATGATTTTAGATTTTCTAGCCACAGAATGACAGTGGGTCTTTTGAAGTTTCTTTCCCTGCTTCTGGCTAGAATCACAAAAATATAAAGGCTGCTCCTGTGTGCACATGTGTATACACACACACACACACACACACACACACACACACACACACACACAGCCCTCTGCAGAAGAGCTGAAAACAATACTTCATTGGTAATGTTGAAAGATTATTTATTGGAGAGAGGGAGAGAGAGGGGGAGAATGAAAGAAGGAGAATGGGCATGCCAGGGCCTCCAGCCGCTGCAAACGAACCCCAGATGCATGCACCCCATTGTGAATCTGGCTTACATGGGTCCTGAGGAACTGTACCTGGGTCTTTTGGCTTTGTACACATGTGCCTTAACCGCTAAGCCATCTCTCTAGTTTGAAAGATTTTTTAAAATGCCTAAGGGCTATCTATACCCTTTTTTTTAAAATAAGCTTCCAAAGAACTTAGAAGCTACAGACAATATGAATTAGGAAATGTTTCTAAAAGTTGTGAAACACTACATGAATACAAGATATTTTTATTTTTAAATTTTTTTGTTTATTTTTTTTTATTTGAAAGTGACAGAGAGAAAAAGAGGCAGATAGAGATAGAGAGAGAGAGAATGGGTGCACCAGGGTCTCCAGCCACTGCAAATGAACTCCAGACGCCCCCTTGTGCATATGGCTAACGTGGGTCTTGGGGAATCGATCCTTAAACCGTGGTCCTTAGGCTTCACAAGCAAGCGCTTAACCGCTAAGCCACCTCTCCAGCCCCAAGATATTTTTTAAATTAAGTTTTCATAAAGGGTGTATTTCATAGCACATGTTACCCTTTTTTCATGCTAAATTAGTTTACTATGTTTGCTTTTTGTTCATTTTAATGCCTCTAGAATTTTAAGCTGAAGTTAATCATTTAGCATAGAAGTTAAAATCTGTCTATATACATGGAAGGGTCTGACAATATTACTGATCAAATATTCTCAAATAGCTCATGTGAAGCAATGGAAAAACACTGAAAATATTAGCTCTACTTCCTGGAGAAGCAAAATCCAACCACAAGCCAAGTGAACACACAAGGAGGGCCATAATAGCATTTTGATTGCTTTTGCTAATAAACTTTTCCATTTCCTTAAAACAGAAGGATTGCTGGCTCATTTTAATGTGACATTTCTGTTGCTTACAAAGTATTATGTGCTTTTTGGAAAGGAAATTTTTCTTATAATTTAGATCTGTGCCTTGTACAATGTTTCCTTGGACTTACTATTTTCCAAGCTCAGGAGAAGGTTGGTAAAATTGCATTATGACATGTTCCTACAGAGGTTAGGCACATAACACATGTGCCACAATACTTGATAAATGTCTAATATAGATATGTTGATGCAATAATGCTAATAAAGCATTATCTTTGTTTTGGTAAGTATGGCCCCTTGTTAAGATTGCAAAAGGTCCCAGTGATGGTTAGTATTGTAGGCCCTGATTAGAAATATCTATTCCTATCTTTCTAATAGTATGTGTAAAAAGTAACTGAATTTTGAAATAATTGAAACAAATGGGCTGGCAAGGGCAAAACTAGATTAGCATTTTTCTCTTTCTCCTTTCCTTTCTTTTCTCTGCTTTCCCTTTTTATTCCTTCTTTCCTTCCTTCCTTCCTTTTTGTTCTTACAAAGGCTGCATGTAGAACATAGGGTATAGGTAAAGTTAGAGTGAGACAAACATACCTTAATTTTGCAAAAGTTTTGAAATTTCACCAGTTACAGCTCTGAAGTGTCTTGTGACGTTGAAGTCTATTGGCTGAGTACTCAGTCTCCATGGTGCAATCCATGCCACATACTGAGGGGTGTGCGTGTGTGTGTGTGTGTGTGTGTGTGTGTGTGTGTGTGTTATTTAATATTTCCTAGGAAATACATAAGGACAGCTGGTTAGAGAATGACAACTTTATGTCAGTGTTTCTCAAGCTGTAGACTGTTCATCTCAAAGCAGATGAAAAATGTTACTTAATGTGACATTTCCTGCAAACATTTGACCATAAGACTTATGTGTGAAAAATTCTCAGCTCTAGAGAATTCATTTCCTATACTGACAATCATTATTAAATGCTAGTCCAGCCTCTCTCTACAGACTGCTGGAAATTTCATGTGAGTGAAAACAATCAAGTAAGTTAGAGAAAACTACTCTGTGTGCGTGATGATTAAGAACACAGTTTCTTAAAATAGACCACCTGGATCCAAATCCCAGACCTTCCATCTGGTTAGCCCTGTGATCTCTAGCAAATTGCCTAACGTCTTTCATCCATAATTTTTATTGTCTTAAGATTAGAATAACACATACAAAGACATTCTCAGATACTTGTGGAATATGAATGAGTTAATAAATTAAAAATGCATTCAGAGCAGTGCCTAACACATTATATATACCATAGAAGCATTTGAATTATTATTACAATGGATTTTAATAGCATAACAGTGTGGTATCATCTTTGGTGGACATATTAGCCCAAAATTCTAGTCATGGTTTATTAATAATATATTATAGGAGGTTTCACTTTCCCCTTTAAAAGTTCATATGATTAAATTTATGTTTTATATTGCTTATATTATCCATTCTGACCATGTTAATCAAACACTGATTAATTTTATATTTCTGTTGTTATTTCTGGGGTGTGTATCGTACACTTATTAAGTGAATCATCACATTCTGACAGCATGTAGCAAAAGATCCATAAAATTTATTCCTAAGCGTTAAAGTAAAAGTTTTCATTCAGTTACACTAAAATCTGCCACTGACAATCTATCCATTCAGATGGGTCTCTCAGTAAGAGTCTTAAATCTTTTATGCCACCATGAGAAAATGCTGCTTGTGTTTCTACCCATTATCTGGAGAAGTCCACACAGAAAGTGCTCATGAAAATAAAGTAATTCCTGGGCTGGAGAGATTGCTCAGTGGTTACAGTGCTTGCCTTTAAAGCTTAAGGACCAGAGTTTGCTGCCTCATGTAAAGCCAGGATACACAAGGTGGTGCGTGCACCTGGAGTTTGTTAGCAGTAGCTACAGGCCCTGGTGTGCCCATTCTCTCTCTCTCTCTCTTTATAACATATTTTTTTCTGTTTTTTTTTTATTAGTTATGTACACAGCATGTATACAGCCATGCTGGTACCATTATTACCCTGGTCCCTGTCCTCTCCTCTCCACAGGGACCATCATTGTTGGGGATTGTGGGTCACGCAGTCTGGGGTTAGCCCTCAGTTATGGGTCAGAGGCAATGTCTCTGTGCATAATGACCCAACATATGGCTCTAACAATCTTTCTGACCCCTCTTCCATGAATTTCCCTAAGCCATGTTGGGTTCATTTTAGGTCTACTTCGGTGATGAGGTCTTGGGAGCCTCTATGTCTCTGGATCTCTGGTTTGGTAGGAGTTGAGTGTTCTCTGGGTCTGTCTCCTTCACCCTTGTGCTGGTACCAGGTTCACCAAGAAAGCAGCCTTCTTGTTCATTTCCCCAATTACTCTTTTTTTTTTTTTTAAGTCAAGTCCTATGATCAATACTATCCAAGTGAAAGAACTATTGAGTTCAAAGGGCACAGGTGTGGCGTGAAGGAGAGCACTGTAGGACATGGCGACCTAGAGCTGGATCTTTAAGAATCTTTTCAATGTCAACAGCAAGGACATAGACAGAAGATAAGGTAGGAAAGGCTGGTGGATGGAGACTGGGTGCTTTGTGTACAGGGTACCACAAATGAAAAGTGCAGACGGGCAAAGTCCTCAGGTATGGGAAAGGCCGGGTTAGGTGTGGGGTAATGAATGTGGGTGTCTTTTACTCTAGCTGGTCTCTAGGATACTGTTATGAGTTGGGTGCCCTCCAAGGGCCTGTAGTTGGGAAGGTTTGGTCTGGAGCGTGGTGTGTTCGGGAGGTCGTGGAGTCTTTATCAGGTGGAGCTTAGTGAAAAGTTCTTGGGTTAATTAGGGTGTGCCCTTGAGAGGGATAGTGGTTCCAGGACCCAGGTCCCATCCCTCTTGCCCTCTCTCCTCCCTGCTTTTTTTTTTTCTTCCTCCTTTCTCTCACTGTTTTGGTTTGTGCTGTAGCTATTTTGCTCCTACACAGGTTCCCACCATGATATGCCACCATCTGTTGCTTTTACTATAACTGAATGAATGTAACGGGATTTGCATAGATGTAAGTGTATTGCCTGTGAACCAATATTGGGAGCCAACTAAACCTTTTTGCTGTATAAAATCAGTTGCCCTTGGTTATTTTGTTTTGAGCAACACAAAGCTGGCTAATCGAATCTTGGGTCTCTGTTATAATCAGCTCTATATTGCTGTGATGAACTTCCAAACCAGACACAGTTCGTGGGAGTAAGGTTTCATTGGCAGTTCGCGGATCCAGGGGAAGTTCCATAATGGCAGAAGAATCTGGCTCCCTTTCACAGGTCCAAGCAGAGAGAAAATCTCCACCAGCCAGCCGACAAGCACCACAAGCAAGCATAAAAAAGGGCAACAAACAGCAGGGAACAGACAGCCAGAGCTCAGAGTATTCTGCATACTTTAGGCTAGAAATTAGATTCAACTCCAAATACACTTTAGGCCAGACGCCAGGATGTGCCCACAGTGACACCTCTTCCAGCCAGGCAGCTAGAAATCCAAGTTTTAACGAAACACCTGAGTCTATCGCCGGGGTGGGGGTGGGTGGGCATATATTCACAGTACTACAGTCTCAAAATAACTAAGTAAATTGTGCCAACCTTTGTCCGTAAGTCTTACTAAATCATGAACAAAAAATCTTAAATTCTCAAAAAGTTAAGTTTTTTCTCTTAAAAATAAGTAAGATAAAAAGTAAGATGGCCAGTGCTAAAACAGAAATTATTTGTCTTACTATAATGATGGTCTAATGTATAATTCATATAAGGTGAATTCACCCACAAATTCTTGGATCCTATGGATAAATGATAAGAAACTAAAATTTTACTTATGGCATGAATGAGCACATCTTGCCTGGCAGATCAGCTGTGAAGCACACAAGCTAGGTAAGACAATTCCTGACTTTTCTCCCCCAGCAGCCTGCATAACACCTTTCATTACTATGAAAGTTAGCCAGCAGGGAGCAAACTTGAAGCTCTGGTCCAGCTTGATTTCTCTATGTCCTGAAACTAAAGCGTGTGCTTTCTTTAGCAAGAGACTTGATATCTACTTTTGATGTGCAGCCAAGAGACATGGAAACACCCTTTATTATCTTAGAAATATCTGGGGTTTCCATGACCAGTAACTCTCAGAGTGTTATCCCACCATTGGCGCTGGAATTTTGTCTTAACCATCAGTTTTTTCTGGAGGTAACTTGATTCATTTATGTAGGAGAAATTTGTTCAAACTTTTTTTATAACTATATTCTTTTTTATATGTTATTTATTTGAGAATGAGAAAGAGGAAGAGAGAGAGAGAGAGAGAGGGAGAGGGATAATGGCCATGTCAGGGCTTCCAGCCACTGCAAACGAATTCAGATGCATGTGCCTCTTTGTCCTGGAGAGTCGAACCACGATCCTTTGGCTTTTTAGGCAAGTGCCTTCAGTGCTGAGCTATCTCTCCAGCCCTATAACTCTACATTCTTCATTAACTTACAAAAGTCATGAATACAAATATGTAAGTTAAAATTTTTCATTTGTGAACAAAGGGGGTGGGAGAAAAAGAAACAGTAAGAATGAGCACACCAGGGTCTCTTGTCACTGGAAACAAACTTTAAACGCATGTGCCATTTTGGCATCTGGCTTTATGTGGGTACTGGGGGATTAAACTTGGGCCAGCAGGCTTTTCAAGCAAATATCCTTAAAGACAGAGCCATTTCCTCAGCCCCAAAAATGTAACTTTGAAGATTAAGTTGGACTGGCACCCACCAGGAAAAAAAAAAAAAATCAGAAAATCCTTGTACTTTGACCAGGAACAACCATCCCCACCATTCTTTACAGAGCTTTCCTGGAATCCTCACAGACTGGAGGAAATGAACTCTCGTTAAGATGCGTTCCCAGAAATAGTCTCCCATAAAATGTGGTGTGAGCAAATATTACTGATAAAGTTACAGTGTCCATTTAGACGATATTAGGAAAAAGCCAACAGAGAATGGAATCAACAGAAAAAATAAATGGTGTACTCTGGGGAACTGATAACATTTTGCAGCTGCTTTGTAAAGTGAGGAAAGGCAGTAATTGGATGACAAGCATGCATGCACCAGATACCCCAGACTGAGAATAGAAAACTGGAGAATAAGAATGTGTCAGAATGTCACGTAGCATTACTGAGGGGAGATGGTCATGGGCCTGCAGCACACTCATGTGGCCTTCTCTGCTCTGGGCACTTCTAGGACACAGATGAGGGAGATGGACCATCGTGTATGATCTAGGTCCTCAGCTCAGCATTCTGTGCTGGATACAAGCTAAGAGGCTTTGGTTGGTACTGGACAGATCCAAATTAATGTCCTCATACATGTACCGTAAGTACTTTACTGACATTCCCCCCGGCCCACCAACTGCCACTGTACATTTTTGCTCAGTAAACCTCTGGGTTTTAATATATCTTAATAAACAGGGTAACTGGAAGTCAGTCAGGTACAACCAGTAGTAAAAGCTACAAAATCAGAGTCTGTTCAATAAAGTAATAAATAAAGCATGGCTATTGTGCCAGTCGGAATAACGCCTCTCTCCTCAAGATGTGTGGTGGTTTGATTCCAGTGTCCCCCATAAATTTAGGTGTTCTGAATGCTAGGTTCCCAGCTGATGGAGATTTGGGAATGAATCCCTCCTGGAGGCAGTTTATTGTTGGGGGCAGACTTATGGGTGTTATAAACAGTTTCCCCTTGCCAATGTTTGGCACATTCTCCTGTTCCTGCTGTCCACCTTATGTTGGCCAGGGGGTGATGTCCACCCTCTGCTCATGCTACTGTTTTCCCCTGCTCTCATGGAGCTTCCCCTCAAGTCCGTAAGCCAAAATAAAACCTATTTTCCCAAAAGCTGCTCTTGGCCAGGTGATTTCTGCCAGCAACGCGAACCTGACTGTAACACTGTCCATACTCTTTCTAATTCCCACGCTGATGAATGTGTGAACATGTTACCTCTCACAGCAGAAGGGATTTATACATCCAACGATTATTATGGGTGTCAAAGTAGAAAATCCAAAAGTACGCTACTTTGAATACAGTGCCTCCCATAGGCTCACGTGTTTGTTACGCTTGGCCTCAGCAAAAATGATATTGCTGGGGAAGGTTGGAGAAATTTAAGGACGTGCAACTTTGCTAGAGGAAGTATGTTACTATGGTGAGCCTTGAGGTGTGGTAGCCTCACCCTGTTTGCTGTTTTCTCTCTACTTCCTCTCTGCTGATGTGACAGTAGGGGACAAGTGTCCTGCTCTTGCCACACTCATCTTACCATGATGGACCCTCCTGTCTGGAACTATAAGCTGAAGTAGACCCTTTTCCTCCCATAAGTTGCTTCTGGTCAGGGATTTTGTCCCATCAAAGAGAAGGCAACTGATTCAAGCTGGTGGAGTCTAGTCTAATCCCATGAGCCCTTAAAGAATAGAGTAGAAATGTCCCCAGCTAGAGTCAGATAGGGTTGGAAAAAGAAGCAGAAGAGAGACATGGAAGAGCAATGAAGCCTGAGGGATTCCGTCTAAGAACAAGAGTCTCACACTGTGTTTCTGGCTCTGAGATGGGGGACCAAGTCAGAGAACCTCTGGAAAGTATGCAACCTCAGTCACAGAACATCACAAAACTAAATTCTGTCAACAACCTGAATGACAGTGGAGGTACTTTTTCCCACGGCAAATATCTTGAGTTCAGATTTAGAAAACGTGGATCAAAGAAACAGTTGATGTAGACCTCTTCTAAGACAAGGTAGTGTGAAGGGAAAATTCAAGATTTATTATATTCTTCAGCCTCAGTAGGGGACTGACGCAGGCTTATGTTAGCAATAACTTTAATATGGCTGTCTTGAGGCAGACAAGTTATAATTCTAGGCAAAGTATACTGTGGCCTGGGGAATCACTGAGATAAAGACATCTAATTATGAAGGCTATCTGGTTATACAGAGACCATGAACATGCTCCTTTTGGTTTTTAAACCTCCCTTGGAGGTTTAATAATTCATTGAAATAGTCTCATGATGAGTACTTGCGCTTTGATAACCCTTGATCTCAATTTTTCTGTCCACCTTGCCTTTGCCTCCATAACTGAGTATAAAACTTATGGCTTATCCATTCAATGCTGTTAAGCCAACCTAGCTTGATTTTCCCCTTCATGTCTGTCAACCTGACACCCCCTGTCATAGGAGATTATGTGATATTTGTTTTTTTTTTAATATGTAGTTTATTTTACTTCAAAATACACTACAGGGCTGGAGAGATGGCTTGGTGGTTAAGCACTTTCCTGTGAAGCCTGAGGACCCCAGTTCGAGGCTCGATTCCCCAGGACCCACATTAGCCAGATGCACAAGGGGGCACATGTGTCTGGAGTTCGTTTGCAGTGGCTGGAGGTCCTGGCGTGCCCATTCTCTCTATCTCTATCTGCCTCTTTCTCTCTCTGTCTATCACTCTCAAAGAAATAAAAGTAAACAAAAAAAATTTAAGAAATACACTACAGAGTCATAGGAATGAAGAGAGCATGGGAATGGCAGAATGGATACACAGGTCAATGGAATAAAATAGAGAAATGGATCCATGCGCTTATACTGAACTGGTTTTCGACAGACTCAACAAGGATACACACGGAATAAGATGAATCTGTATCTACATATGGGCAAATAAAATTAGACCCCTATCTGCTCACATAAATAATAATAAACTCAAACGAATTGAAGACTTAAATATAAGAGCTGGGATAATGGGAGAAGAACACAACCTAGAGGAAATGTTCTCAAGCCTTAGGCTGGACAAGGACATTTTTAAAAAAATGATAGTCAGAAAAGCATAACAACAAAAGCAAGAAGAGACAAATAACATGATGCAGACATAAACTAGGGCTTCTGTACTGAGAAGGGCACGATGAACAGGGCCACCTGCAGAACCAAAATCAATCATGGCTTATCACCTTCAGAACCAAAATCAATCACGGTCCATCCTCTTTCCTTACTGCTGCCTCGTCACATATATTGCATAAGTTAACAATTTCTAGCTTGCCAGGACACCTCCCATATCAGCCGTTCCTCTTAAATTTTGCTCAACTTTAAACTTTCTATAAGCATGACTTATTAGAAGACACCATGAAGGTCTGATTTTGAAACGAATAGAAACAGGAAACTGAAAGTTTAAGGAAAGTTTTGAAAAAAAAAAAAACAAACCCACAAAACTATGTGCTGCAATGTGAGTCAGGAAAAAAAAAAAAAAAAAAAAGTTTCAGGCATGGAACAAAGGACTTTATCCCAGAAAATTTTAGAAAATTTCAAGAGGAACAAAGCCCTAATTTAAGTAACCATTCCTGTCTTTTAACTTTCTTTAAGGTGTAATGCAAGTGAAAAGTAGTTATGCCTCCTATTTTTATTTCCTTACTCATAGAAGTTATTAAATATATAAAGCAATTTGGCTTTGGACATTATATTAAGAGTTTACCATTCCTTTACTGTCTTTCTTTCTTTCTTCTTTTTCTTTTTTTATTTTGGTTTTTCAAGGCAGGGTCTCACTCTAGCCCAAGCTGACCTGGAATTCACTCTGTATTCTAGGGTGGCCTTGAACTCATGATGATCCTCCTACCTCTGCCTCCAGAATGGTGGGATTAAAGGTGTGCATCACCATGCCCAGCTCTTTTCTTTTTAAAATAAACTCACATATATAATTATATATTTTGTCACATTTATTATATATATAATTATATGTATAATGATGGTTTATTATTGTTGTATAACTGTTTCTTCTGAATTGAAACATTCCCCCTGGGGGTAGTAAAGTTCATATAATCTAGAATTCCAATAGAAGGCATTAGGTTGGCAACTTCTGTAGCATTTCCATGCTGCAGTCTTGAAGAAATTCCTTTCCTTCAGGGAACTCCAGTCTTTACGTTTAAAACTTCCAACTTATTTGATGAGAGCCGAAAGTATAATCAGCTTTACTTAAAATCAACTTCCTATAAACATTCATGATAGCTAAAAAATACCTTCAAAAAACAACATCTAGACTATTGTTTGACCAAACTATTGGTAATTGTAACCTAATCCACTCTATACATAAAATCAGTTGGCAGGCTCTGCTATGGCAATGGGGCATGCATACTCATATTCATGAGCATATTTAAACTCCTAGAAAAGACAAGGATAAAGCAGTGTTTTCCAAAATATGACACTAAATCTTGCAAGCAACAGAAATTGTACTTGCCTTTATCTCCAGTAGAGAATGCAAAGTGCTTATATGATGTCAACTCTTCTTGATAACCTGTAAATTAAATACTATAATGTAAAGATCACGATACTTAAAATTCTGTGATAGACTTAATTCATCTTTTCACATGAAAAAGCCTAAGAGAAAAAGAAAAGCTTCCTTGTGTTTATGTAGAGACACAAGCATATATACAAAATAAGGAAAAATATTCATGCTCATAACAATCCTAATTTCTGCTACTTATCATAGTATTTTTTGTTTTGCTTTTTTGAGGTAGGGTTTCACTCTAGCCCAAACTGACCTGGAATTCACTATGTAGTCTCAGGGTGGCCTTGAACTCATAGCGATCCTCCTACCTCTGCCTCCCAAGTGCTGGGATTAAAGGTGTGTGCCACCATGCCCGGCCTGACTATATTAAATGTGGTTTCTGTGTCTCCTTTGTTCTCTGCAAAAACCTAAGCTGGTCTTGGCCCTGTATCTAGAGGGCTACTCAACACTTCCATTGGTGGTCTGACTTGAATTAGATTGCTCTAGTTTGTGACTGACTTTCACTGGAGGGAACACAATGTTCATAGATCTCTGCAAACAAGAAGCATTTCAAAGGGTTTTAGGCTGGGGAGATAGTTCAATATAAGATTCTTAGAACAAATAGTGATTCCCCACACCCCTGGCTTCTGCAGCAAATGGAAGATCACTGTGTAATTCAATATACATATGACCTCTGACCTCTTTCCTCCATGGAAAAATACCAGTAGTCCATCCCAGAACACAGTATCAGTTTCATCCCTTGACTCTTCTGAACATCTTAGAGGCAGGGCACAGAGCCGCTATTAGAGTTCTGAGGCCCTCAGTATGCTTCCCAGTCAACTTCAGGGCTGTGCTCCTCCTGTCTCTCAATATGTTCAAAGTGAGGAGGACAGAAGCAATTTTTCTAAGTCCTCGTTTCCTTAAGCATGTACCTGTGAGGAAATTGCCCTAGACAGTCTATGTAGTCAGGAGTAGACTAAGGAAAATGGGGTTTAGTAAGTCCATATTGTGTTGGGAGTATAAATTATTCCCTCAAAACACAAGGAAAATCAATCTTTGGCTCATTTAGGAGTAAGGATCACTCATGGAGAAACAGAGTTCGCCTACGATCACCTAAGATCATAAAGAAGCTAACAGTTATTGATCACCTTGGTTAGAGATGAGATGGAAAGGGTGAAATCCACCAGCACACTTTCCTGCCATGCTAGAAGAAAATGGGGACTAAAGTTAGCTTTTCATATCTGGGTTAATGTTGAATATGAAATATTCTGGAATCTTTTAAATATTCCCATATTTGTTATTTTTTGTATATGAGATCTCTTATTTTCCCAAAGCAGCAAAGTCCCTATCTTCAGTAAGTCTCTATGCCTGTTTATATTCTATTATTCTTTGAAACATGGGTGAGTGGGTGAGTGGGTCAATACATTTCTATACCTAGGTTTGTTTAGAATACAGACACTAATGGGAAAATGTTGGTAGTTTAAGCTGGAAAAAATTTTTGCTTTATTCTTTCACCCTTTCCTTCTCTCTCTTTCATTCTTTTCTTTTCTCTTTCTATAAACTATTTCTCTATGTAGTCCAGATTAGTCTAGACCTCACCATATAGCCTGGGCTGGCCCCAAACTCATGATCCTTTTGCATTAGCTTTCTTTTTTTTTTTTAATTATTTTATTTATTTATTTATTTGAGAGTGACAGACACAGAGAGAAGGACAGATAGAGGGAGAGAGAGATAATGGGCGCGGCCAGGGCTTCCAGCCTCTGCAAACGAACTCCAGACGCGTGCGCCCCCTTGTGCATCTGGCTAACGTGGGACCTGGGGAACCGAGCCTCGAACCGGGGTCCTTAGGCTTCACAGGCAAGCATTTAACCACTAAGCCACCTCTCCAGCCCTGCATTAGCTTTCTATATGCTGAGATTGTAGTGCATATAGTCCTGCCCTGCCAAGAATGACTTTCAATAATATAAAAGCAGACTGGATAGATGGCTTAGCAGTTAAGATGCTTGCTTGCAAAGCCCAAGGACTCATGTTCAAATCTCCACATAAGCCAGACACACAGTGACACAAGCACACAATGTCACACATGCACACAAGAGGGTGTACAAATCTGGAGTTTGTTCTCAATGGCAAAAGGCCCTAGTGTGCCCATTCTCTCTCTCTTGTTCCTCTCTCTCTCTCTCCAAAAAAATAGGAGAGCAAATAAACACCACCAACAACAATAATAACAGGTCAGTCTGCATGTCTTGGAAATCATTGTGAAAAAGGAAAAGGTTCAGGATAGAGGAAGAGAAGTAACCAAATGATTTTTAAAGCAGAGAAGAGCAAACAAGCTGCTTTCTAAATTTCAGGACAACTAATAGCTAAAGTCCCCTGTAAATAAACAAATAAATATTTCTCAAATAAAACACTTGCTCATTAAAAATCTTGGGTCATTTGGTACAGCTATTAAAACCATAAAAGAAATAAAATCTCTGGGGATATAGCTCAGTGGCAGAACACTTACCTAGCACACACAAGGCTGTGCATCAACTTTGAGCTACACACACAGACACACAGACACACACACAGTCAGACATTAGCTCATTTGTGGTTAGTCACTTGAAAGGAAGATCAGCAGGGCTTTTTAGCTAGATCTTTGAGGTAGACAAAAGACTGCCCGTCTAGCCTCCCTGTGAATTCAATATACTTGATGCTTAATTTATACTATGTGTCTACATGATTAAGTGCAGTTTATTTACAAATATCATCAATTTTTATTTTTTGCTAGCAGCATTGCATACAGTCATGGATATTACCATCCACATATATGTGACAAGAAACACATAAAATATGTTCAGAATTTAACTTCCCATTAAGGAGTAAGTGGACTGTAATCATTATCTGAGTGAAACACTATCGCAATACAGATTGATTCTGGACAATTTATGGGTCATTTGGAA
This sequence comes from Jaculus jaculus, assembly GCF_020740685.1. NCBI lineage: Eukaryota > Metazoa > Chordata > Mammalia > Rodentia > Dipodidae > Jaculus > Jaculus jaculus. The sequence continues at coordinate 20,182,041 of NC_059116.1, read as the reverse complement.
ATTTCCCATAGCAGAAAGTATAGTAATTAGTTAACTCAAGCAGTACTATCTCCTTAAGGGATATCAAATGTCCAGTGTCAATTCTAAAATTAAATTTAACCATGAATCAGACTATGGGTAACCTGCAAATGATTCTGTTAATTATCAAATAAGCTTTGTGTAATCCATACCTAATCAATGAAGGATGCTCTAAGGGAAGCCTTGGTAAATGTGAGTGGAAGTTGCCAGTTTTATAGGAGAAATGTTATTTTTTGAATGTTTTACAAAGTCATAAAAATGGTCAGTAGCTACTTTATTTCTAGTCTATCTTGTCCACTCCAGAACTACTTTGTGCCAAAGTTATATATTCAGAAATAAAAGACTAATTCTTAGTCCATATGGTTGAGTAGCAATGGTTATTAAGGGATTAAATCTGCTATTTTAAATTTTATATTCTTTTTGTATTAATTCATTCACTTACTCATTCTCCTGAACTTTATGTTTATTTGTCTATCTCTATTATTACTGCATACACCATGTCTGATAGATTTCTGCAAAAATGTGTCTGTGAGTTCTAATTGCCAATGGACATGGAAATTAACTAGTGATGTTATGATCTTAAAAGACTTCAATGCCCTATACAAAACACAATAAAACAAATTAAACAAAAACCCATAGACCATAGTGTGAAAACAGAACAAATTCATGCTTCTGAGTTCTGGTAACTTCTCTGCATAATTTAATTTCTATTTTTAAAAATTTATTTATTTACTTACTTAATGGAGAGAGACAGAGAAAGAGGAAGATAGATAGATGATAGATAGATGGATGGATGGATAGATAGACAGATGGACAGACAAATAGAGAGATATTGGGCACACTAGAGCCTCCAGCCACTGCAAACAAACTCCAGATGCATGGGCCACTTTGTGCATCTGGCTTACATGGGTATGGAGGAATCAAACCTGGGTCCTTTGGCTTCACAGGAAAGCACCTTAACTTCTAAGCCATCTCTCCAGCCCCACATGAATTAATTTCTATTACACTTTCTGTTCCTCCCATGCACTTTTGCTGTCTAGCAACTTTCACAATGTAGCATGTCTAATTATGACTTTGCAAGGGCACTGAAAAATGAATGGAAATGTGTGAACTGCATACCAGAAGATACACACTCCTTTGCACTAATTTGGATATTAATTACCCTTGTATTTTTTCCCTGAATCTATGCTCTTCAACATTTCCCAGCAGTACTTCCTTGATTAATGTGAAATTATCCCATGTAAACCTGATATAACAGTAATTGCCCATATTTCTATAAATTTCTATTTCTTTAAGTCTTTTTAACATAGTTCAGGGATTTCATTATCTGAAAGTACTGTGATGGGAAGGTGGAAGTCTTCCAGTAGGGACTAGTTTCAGTGGAGAAGCCAGGACGTTCCAGTAGCTTTCCACTGTCTTACTGTTGTGGCCTGGAGTGGTTTCTTTACTCTCATGGAGTTTCTATTTACACAATTTTAAATTTATAAAAAGTACAACTATATAAGTTGCCCCTTAATATCCTTTATTTTTAACTCCAAATGGCTTCATTTGGGCAATTAAAGTTTCAAGTTATACTGATAACACATAATATCACTTGTATTTTGCCACAGCAACTATGAGATGTAAAATAGCTTGAATTTCTTATATTAAGAATAACTATTAAACTAATATACCAAAGTACAGATAAACAAGAAGGATATAAACATGCAGATTAGATAATCATTTTATAAATATTTCAGAAACCATTCTACTTAAAAGAATAAATTATGCTGTATTTGTGTCATACATAGGCATGGCAGCAGGAGCATTTGTTTTATAATTCAGGTGTGCAGCGACTATGTTGTTTTGCTCTTCCCTGTCATTTTGTTTATGTTCTCTGTTGCAGTCCGGTTCGCATTGCTGGTAGAAATCACCCAACCAAGAGCAGCTTCTGGGATAAAGAGGTTTATTTTGGCTTACAGGCTTGAGGGGGAAGCTCCATGATGGCAGGGGAAAACGATGGCATGAGCAGAGGGTGGACATCACCCCCTGGCCAACAGAAGATGGACCACAGCAACAGGAGGGTGTGCCAAACACTGGCATGGGGAAACTGGCTATAAAGCCCATAAGCCCACCCCCAACAATACACTCCCTGCAGGAGGCATTAATTCCCAAATATCCATCAGCTGGGAACCTAGCATTCAGAACACCAGAGTTTATGGGGGACACCTGAATCAAACCACCACATTCCGCCCCTGGCCCCCATAAACTGATATCCATACATGATGTAAAATACAATGCTTTCAGTCTTACTTTAAACGTCCCATAGTTTTTATCAATCTCAATGATGTTCATACATCCCCATAGTTCAAGATCTTTTAACTGAGCCATAATACCAAAAAATAACCTCAAAAAACCCAGAATGGCACAGAATAAATATTCACACTGCAATAGATGGCATTGGGCATAGCAAAGAAACATTCAACCAATACAAGATTTAAAACAACCAGGGCAAACATCAAACTCTGTAGCTTCAAGTCCAGCAACTCTAGCCAGTGACAAATCTTCAAGTCCAATAATTCTAACCAGCAACAAGTCTCTGGCATTCCAATTCCGCCCCTCCAGCTAGGCTACTCACAGTCCTGGGAAACTTCATTGGGACCAGAAGCTCCTCGGCAGCCATCTCATGGTCCCGGCATCTCCACTGGGTCTCCACTGCAAGCCACGGTTCATCCTCATGGCCCCATGGGGTCTCTGTGCAGGCAACCAGCAAACCTGCTTCACAATGCCCATGGCCATTTCCAAAACACAAAACCGTGTTGCAAACTCAATGACCTTCTTTTCCAGCATTTCTTATACTCCACGATACCAGGTAGGGTGCCAATTTGTTAATCCAGGGGGGAATAAAGCAGACTTTGAAGAACAGGACACTCCTTGATCACTCAGGCCCCTTCAAAAGAGTCTACATTCTTCTTGTTGCCCCAGCACAGGTCAGCTAGCCCAGTCTCAAAGGTTGTAATCTCTCAGTTGCAGCTGAATGGGCAGCAGTTCACCCAAAGATTTTCCTTTCTGTGCCATATCCCTCTGCACACACCAGTTCATTTCTACGCAAAGCAACCCTGCACAACTTCTCAGGACATGGGCACAAGAGCAAGTTTCTCACACACTGCTAGCCCAGCCCAGGCAAAGCTCTTTCTCACCCTCATAAGCCAAACCTCACAGTCCATAGTTCTTATTGCATTCAGGTCTTGCAGCTCAGACCAGGATAGACCATCAAGCTGTACTTACAGCACTGCAAGGCATCTCTTAGGCCAAGGTTTCAACTCCTTCCACATTCCTCTTGAAAATCAGTTTCAAAAGGCTGAAGCCACATAGTCAGGTATCTAGCAGCAATCCCACTCCTCGGTACCACTTTACTGTTGCAGTCCGGTTCGCATTGCTGGTAGAAATCACCCAACCAAGAGCAGCTTCTGGGAAAAAGAGGTTTATTTGGCTTACAGGCTTGAGGGGGAAGCTCCACGATGGCAGGAGAAAACGATGGCATGAGCAGAGGGTGGACATCACCCCCTGGCCAACGTAAGATGGACCACAGCAACAGGAGGGTGTGCCAAACACTGGCATGGGGAAACTGGCTATAAAGCCCATAAGCCCACCCCCAACAATACACTCCCTGCAGGAGACACTAATTCCCAAATATCCATCAGCTGGGAACCTAGCATTCAGAACACCTAAGTTTATGGGGGACACCTGAATCAAACCACCACATTCTCCTATGCTCACTTGCTCCACTGAAATTTCATTGAAACATTATAAAGTTGTGGACACAGTAATACTCGCCAAAGACGCCATTTGGTTTTCCAGTCCTTTGACAAACTTGAGTATCATCAGGGATGCTTGTGTGGTCACTATTTTTGTGAGAGAAGTGTCATGCCATGTCCTGGCTGAAGCTTTGAAGAGAATTCCTGCCAGTGTAGTCACTGTACACACCAGAGCATGGGCCCTTCATTGGGACTGTGTTGTATTCCTACATCTACTGAATGCTGCACAAAGCCACGTGAACCTAATGATTATTGTCCTTCCACATCATGGTCTGGGGTGGGGCTTGTCTTCTCCAAAATTTATGTGGGATGTCAATTTCTTTTTTTTTTTAAATTTTTTTTGTTCATTTTATTTATTTATTTATTTGAGAGCGACAGACACAGAAAGACAGAGGGAGAAAGAGAGAATGGGCGCACCAGGGCTTCCAGCCTCTGCAAATGAACTCCAGACACATGTGCCCCCTTGTGCATCTGGCTAACGTGGGACCTGGGGAACTGAGCCTCGAACTGGGGTCCTTAGGCTTCACAGGCAAGCGCTTAACCACTAAGCCATCTCTCCAGCCCTGGGATGTCAATTTCTAAAGTCACATGTGAATGTATGTAAAATGTGAAGCTAATTATTAATAGATGAGGTTCATCTAATTATGAGCAGATGAAATGATTGGGTTTAGGTTTGGGAACCCCTGATTACATTAATGACTTTATTATAGGAGGAAGGCAGAACCATGTTAGCAAGTTTGCTGTGTTGTGATGTGATGTCAACCACTATGTTATGACTCAGCAAGAAGCACCGCATGCTGAGAAGATGCCATCACTAGGATCTAAGACTCCCCAAAGTTCAAAACCATGAGCAAAAGAAACCTCTGTGCTTCATGAGTGGTTACGTCTGTGGTTCAGTTGTCACAAGAGAATGTGGATCAAGTTACTTGCTGGAAAGAGACTGCTATGCCAAAGAAAGTGAGATGTTGAAAGAATACACAGTGAATTATTGGCTGCCAAGGAAATGGTCATCAAGCTATAAAGATGATGATCTATTTTTTAATAAATGCTTTGATTTTAAAACTGCTTTGGACTTATATTAGCAATCAATTTTTGGACAGGTAAAACATTTTGTAAGCTTGAAACCTATGTTAAAGTGGAAAGCAGATTGGGTACCATATCTGATAAAGTGCTGTGGGAAGAGATGGGAGAATTCAGCATCAATAGTGGATGTTGGTTCCTTCTTAGTTTTTGCAAATTGTTATGAGAAAGATGTTTTTTTTTAGCAATGAAATTGTCAATTTGTAGCTTCATGAAAGGAAATTATGGCATTTGGAAATGCTACAGTTTGAAGAGTCAACTGCCTTAATATGAGCAGCAATACACTTAACAAAACCTTTTTGAGAAACATGTACAACCTTTCAACTAATTAATATTTTAGGAGCAACATTAAACTAAGTATAGAGATCCGTAAAATATTTTCACTGAAACCAGAAGGGGCTTGAGGCACTGCCATCAGGAGTAGAAAAAGGAAGTATTGTAAAGGATTAGAAAGCAAATATTTCACATATGAGAAAAGGGTCTAATAGAAAATGTTAGATGAATTTACTCGCATATCAAAGCAAAAAGAATGGCCTATTTGAGAATCTCTATGAAACTTTTGAAGCAGTTATATTACTAAAGAGGTCACTGGAATAACAGAAACTTAAAAATAGCCGTAGGGCTTTGACATGTTTTAGCAAAAGTTTAGGTTAAGCTCTGGCAACAAACAACTGCAGGAGGTTAGTTTGGTTCAAAACACACTTACTTCTCCTTCACAAGACATGATCACATGATTGACTGTGGCTCTGTCCCATGCTTTCTTTTTAAAACTTTATTTTTGTTTATTTATTTGAGAGAGAGAGAGAGAGAGGCAGAGAGACAGAGAGAGAATGGGCATGCCAGGGCCTCCAGCTGCTGCAAAGTAACTCCAGATACATGTGCCCCCTTGTGCATCTGGCTTACATGGGTCCTAGGGAGTCAAACTGGGATCCTTCAGCTTTGCAGACAAATGCCTTAACTGCTAAGCCATCTCTTCAGTCTGTCCCATGCTTTTATATTGAGTAGCAAGCCATGTGGCAAGTCAGTGGGGTCAAGTGTAAAGGAAACATGGAGATCACATTCTTTCTAGATGCTCATGTGCTCTTGGTCCAAACAATAATGAACCTAGAGAGGTACAAAGAAGAGAAATATAGTTATCTTGAAGTGAAAAGCAGTGAGGACTGATGGATAGTAATGAAAAAGACAACAGGCTACTAATGTTCTGTGGGCAGAAAATTGCACATCCTCCCCAAAATTCTACTTCTCAGTGCCCTACTCAGAAGTGGCTAAGGAGAGAGGCCAACATCAAGGAGTCAGTGACATTCTCTACCTAAATGATAATGTGTTCAGTGGGATTTGGGAACTGGGAATAAGAAGACACTACTGTGTGTAGCCTGTCTACCCACATGAATATTTCATTATTGTATTTCCATTAGAAAGTTGGTGGCAGGTTGTTTTTTAGTCCCTAATATTCTGGACCTAGAGAAGTCACAGTCAATTCTGGACCTAAGAGATTGCTCATCACCCAGACATATTGAACTTTAGGCTATGTCTGTGACTGGATAGAGCTTTTCATTATTTATTTGAGAGAGAAAGAGAAAGAGAAAGAGAAAGAGAGAGAGAGAGAGAGAGAGAGAGAGAGAGAGAGAGAGAGAGAGAGGGAGAATAGGTGTGCCAGGGCATCCAACCAGTGCAAATGCCCTCCAGACACATGTGCCACCTTGTACATCTGGCTTATGTGGGTCCTGGGGCATTGAACTGAACCAAAGTCCTTTGGCTTTGCAGGCAAACACCTTAACTGCTAAGCTATCTCTCCAGCCCCAACTGGATAGGATTTTCATGTGCTCTCCCCAGAGAAGTTGATAAGTGTGGTCTGTTAAAAGAACAGAACAAAAAAGACATATATTTTATTTATTTATTTACTTTTTTTGCCTAGACGAAGAGTCTGTGGTATGGACGATATTGTTCCTCTAGATTTCCAAATTCCCTTCAGATTCCACCCATGTCACTAGTGATGGCCTATGAACTCTGAGCAGTAGCAAAGATTTAGTGTGTGTGTGTGCATGTGTTGGAGCTGATGTGCACAGTATACAAACCCTAAATGAACAACAACAAAAAAACAAAAACAAAACAAAACAAAACAAAAAAAAACCCCATATGTTATGTGAAGTGCCTGAGCTGTGAGAAGAATGGTTGTCTCCAAAGCTGGATCTAGCATATCAAGATGAATTCCATTAACTGATTAAACTGAACATGCCATACAAGATAAAGCTTTCATCTAACACATTTTCAGAAAAGAAAGGCATTGTGGTGGTTTAATTCAGGTGTCCCCCATAAACTTAGGTGTTCAGAATGCTAGGTTCCCAGCTGATGGAGATTTGGGAATTAACGCCTCCTGGAGGCAATGCATTGTTGGGGGCGGGCTTATGGGTGTTATAGCCAGTTTCCCCTTGCCAGCATTTGGCACCCTCTCCTGTTGCTGTTGTCCACCTTATGTGGGCCAAGGAGTGATGTTCACCTTCTGCTTATGCCATTGTTTTCCCCTGCCATCATGGAGCTTCCCCTCGAGCCTGTAAGCCAAAATAAACCTCTCTTTTTTTTCTCACAAGTTCTTCTTGGTTGGGTGATTTCTATCAGCAATGCGAACCTGACTGCAACAGACGTTTTCTTTTCTTCATATTGATGAGTAATAGACTTCACTTTCCCCCCTATTTACCCATGCCCATGTTTCTGGGAGAAGAATAAATAGCATAGGAATAATGGTGAGAGGCACACTGAGAGCTATTCCGAACTATGACAGTGCTGTTTTGAATGTCACAGAAGCAGCGCAGAAAGGGTTGTTTTTGCCTCCTTAGATAATGGAGCATCAGAGGTTATACTCACTCAGGAAAAGGTTGCTGTGAGAATCCTGTGGGAATACCATAATGGGTGTGTGCCTTTGTGAATTCACTGTAATCAATGCAAGATAACAGAGTGTGGGTTCCTTAAGCAGCAGAGCAGTCATTTAATCACACGAATGTGCACAGATCCAAAAGAGGAATTAATCACTCATGATGTTGTGGTTAGGCTTGCTTCAACTGATAAATAATATACAAAATACATTATAATAAAAAATAAGGCAAAGCTTTAGCAGAAACCTCCAAATCAAAATCTAAGAGGTTATTTCTCAACATTAATAATTCTTAACAATATAATATTCCAGGAAGCCCAGTGCTGTTTATTCATGGGAATAGCCATCAGCCAGCATGAAGATAGACTTTACTAATACTTATGGAACTCTTTTCATAAGTGTATGATAGCTTATTGTAAAAAAAACCCACATAATTCAAACTGTGATCTGGGCAGCATCCAAAATAGCTCTCATCAATGCATAGAAAGATGACAAAACTTATTTCTGGTTGCTATTATGCCTAGACTGTGCCAAAGCCTTTGAATCCCAAAATGACTTTAAGCAAATTAACAACCATCTCAGATCTACGTTCATCAGGTTCCACTTTAAACTAATGGTTCATCTGCTACTTGTGGCCAATGTATGTAACAAGTTACTTGTTCTAGAAAAATCCATCAGCAGTTGGACTCAGGAGGCCAGGGATATCATCGTGGAATGCTCTTTTCTGTAGATATGCACTTGATGGGCCTTTCCTTGTGGTTCTCTGGCTTTAGACTTCAAAGACCCTACATGTGACGCAGCAGAGGAAATTAATTTGATTAACTGAGGATCACTTTTGAGAATCACTTTCAAAAAGTACGAGTGTCCCCTCCATACCTCTCTTTCTTGTTAAAATAATAACAAAACAAAAAAAAGTGATTGCGAATTTCTACTTTTTGCTTTCAAGTTTCTTTGGCATGAATTGCATTTCAGAAAATCAAGCTACTTTTGGCTAGCTTCACATCCAGTGAACTGCCTATGCTGCTCGGTTTTAGAATTAGTGATGCTGTGGATAAAACCATCTTTAGGCATGATTTAATTTTCGTAAGTTATTATCTTTCAAAACCTTGAATTTATTCCAGGCCAGAGAAAATATTAATCATTGTAACTACCTAGACCTATCATATGAGCTCGTTGATTAGAAAGTGAAGAGGGAGTTATTTGCATGTTGATACAGTGATCGATTTTGTGCTACTGGTCTATTTCCATTCTTATTTATAAGCAACTATAAACTTTATGTGAGAAATGAATACCTTCTTAAACCCACTTACATAAAATTAATAAAGTTGGGGAGAAAGGAGCTTGCTTAAAACTGCTGGCTCCACATTATATTGCCAAGCGTACAGCTTGCTTTGTTTTCCTCCCAATTATTAACCAGGTACCAGAGAACCAGTGCCTCAGGGTGAGACTATTTGTTAAATTGTAACATCCATTGAATCCCTATGAAATGGCTGCTCTGGTATGTATTTCATGGTCTATTACATATATAGTGGAGCTTGTGTGTATGTGTGTGTGTGAGAGACAGAGAGAGAGAGAGAGAGAGAGAGAGAGAGAGAGAGAGAGAGAGATAGTACACACACACACACAATAAAGACATTTTTATTAGTTAGAAAAAGTATTATAAGGATATGTGAAAATTAGAACCACTGTGCATTGTTGGTGGCAGTGGAAAATATCAAATCCACTTCTGAAAACTCCCTGATCGTTCCTCAAAAAGTTAAAAATAAGACTAGTATATGATCTATAATATCCACTGCTGAGGATTTGTCCAAAAAGAAGTAATCAAGATCTTGGAAATTTATCTACGCTCTCGTGTTCACTGCAATATCATTCATAATAACCAAGGTACAGAAACAACTGAAATGCCAATAACAATGGATGGATGGAGAAGAAAATTTGGCACTTATTTACAATGGAATATTGCTATTAAACCTTAAAAAGAAGTAGATCCTGTCATATTTTTCAAAACATGAGCGAATCTTGAGGATACTACATTAAATCAAATAAGGCTGTCACAGAAGGACAATATCAACAGGATTCCACTTATTTGGGGCATGTGAAATAAACTTTGTTGTTCTTGATGCTGGCAGAAAATACGAAACACTTGACCAAAAGCAGATCATGGAAGGGAAAAAAATAAATTGATTTTTGGCTTACAGTCTTAAGGGGAAGGTCCATGATGGCAAAGGCAATGATGGCTTGAGCACGGGTTGGGCATCAACTCTGCCAACAGCAGGTGGTAAACAGCTGCAGGAGAGTAAGGCAAGCTCTAGCTAGGGGGAGCTGGCCGTAACACCCATAAGCCTCCTCACCCCCACACCCAACAACACCCTTCCTCCAGCAAGGATGCACCTCCCCAGTTGCCATCAGCTGGGAACTAAGCATTCAAGACACATGAGTTTATGGGGGATACCTAATTCACACAATCACAGACTGAGAATAAAATGGGTGGGAAGACAAGGTGTGATCATGTGAAGTTTCACCCGAGCAAGACAAGTAAGAAAATTCTACAGACCTGCATTATACTGACAACTAGCAGACTGTGATATGTACTTAAAATTTTCTTGAGCATAGATCTCTGTTCAATGAACAAAAGCTGAAAAGAAATTCTAGGAGAGACAAAACTGCATGGGAAAGCAGGTTAGAGGTTACTAGGAACCGGGCTCCAAGTAAGTCAGATGATACATTAGCAATCACCACAGGAACTGAATAGAAGGAGAATATTTAGGGTGGTGGAAATTATATATATTTACTATGGTAGTGCTCAAAGGACTTTCTAATCTACAGACTCAGATGAAAGGTCTAGGTAGACTCAATGATGGAGCCTCACTGAGGGGGAGCTGCCAATATCAGTCAGACTGGCTGAATAGTAACCCTGGAAATTCTCTTGTCTCTGCCCTCCACAGGAATTGTGTTACAGGCATGTGTGGCCATGCTTTTACATTAGTGCTAGAGGTTGAACTCCAGCCATCTCAGGTCCTCAAGTTTGCATGGCAATGCCTTTGCTCAGTGAGCCATCTCCTAGCCCCACTTCCAAATGATTTTTTTTTGTTTATTTTTATTTATTTATTTGAGAGCAACAGACAAAGAGAGAGAAAGAGGCAGAGAGAAAGAGAGAATGGGCATGTCAGGGCTTCCACCCACTGCAAACAAACTCCAGACATGTGTGCCCCTTCTTCAGTTGGCTAACGTGGGTCTTGGGGAATTGAGCCTTGAACCAGGGTCCTTAAGGCTTCACAGGCAAGGGCTTAACTGCTAAGCCATCTCTCCAGCCCCTAGATGACTTAAAAAAAAATATATATTTTGTTAGTTTGAAAGAGAGAGAGAGAGAGAGAGAGAGAGGGAGGGAGAAAATGGGCACTCTAGGGCTTCTAGCCACTGCAAAGGAACTCCAGACACATGCTCCACCTTGTGCATCTGGCTTTACATGGGTACTAGGGAACTGAATCTGGGTCCTTTGGCTTTGGAGGCAAGTGCCTTAACTGCTAAGCCATCTCTTCAGACCCTATTTCTTGTTTTGAATGACCCTTGAATATTTAAAAGATCCAAACAAGTAGGCTAATAAAAATGTTTCATATTCTAGAGTTATCTGACAGTTAACTTACAATTAAAATGTTAGACATTTATTTTGCCAAAAATTGTATATGTGTAATGCCTTATGTCAGCTAAGCAGATATATAGATGATCCTACTATTATTAATTACATTATCTTTATTCAGTTGCACGAAGATGATGCCTGAAAGACCTTTAGTTGTAAATATCTACTGCCCCATGGCTGATTAATAATCAGTCTACGTTGTGGTACTTTGCCATTAAAATAAGCTGCTTCTCAATATCTTTAAACCCAGGCCCTAGTATCTGTTGGTGATCCTTGCTTCAACCAGATTTTGTACAGTAGAATGTTACCTTTCTAAGCTTTTCTTTCTATATTTGTGCACTAGCACACATCTTACTTTTTTTCTTCCCCTTTTCTATATTTAGGTTTATTTAAATCACAAGTTAACTTTGTCGTTATGTTTGTTTTCCTTAAGTTTGATATTCTTTTTGGATACTGGATATTTTTACAGGCTGCCTCCTGCCTCCTTCTTCAGGCTCCATTTATTGTTGAGTAACATTGCTCTCTGGAAATACACTTACATATATACACATATATTTATATGTATATGTTTACACGTATACAAAATCATACAATCATTTTGGAATTATACACTGTGAAGAACTTTACACAATTTAAGATATATTAGATTTCTTTTTCGTCTTAGAATAGCATACTAATACATTCAAATCCTCATTTGTATTAATTACTTTTTATTCCAAGTGAATGTTATTAATATGCTATGAATTAGCTTCAGTTAAACCTATTAATAAACAATTTAGAATTCTTTGTTCCTTTCAAATCAATTTTCTTACAAATTTGTTATATTTTATTTACTTATAACCAGAGGGAAAGAGAAAGAACAATGAAGAGAGAATGGGCATACCAGAGCCTCTTGCCACTGCAAACACACTCCAGATGCATGTGCCACTTTGCACATTTGGGTTTAGCTGGGGATTAGGGAATTGAATCTGGGCCATCAGGCTTCACAAACAAGCCTCTTTAACTGCTGAGCCATCTCTCTAACCCTGGCTTAACTTTTTAATGTGTAGAATATAATAAAGTATTGTTATCATTCTACATGAAAACTACATAAAAAGTTCAATTATACTTCTCAGTATATTCTTTATTCCTATCTACCCCTCAAAATATTTTTATGTGTTCTCCTGTCCTTACCTACTTCCTCTCTTACTATTTATAGTGCTTTTTTGTTGCTGTTGTTATTTGTTTTTGGTGGGACAGGAAGCAACAAATCCTGTAAACATGAGCAAGGAATGAGAACGATCTCTTCCTTTGCTCCCTCCTGAAAGTGACAGGACTTTATGGACCACAAAGGCCATGTTAAGGTACAGGCTACTTCCCAACAACATTACTCTGGGCATTACATATATGTCATGGTAAAACTGTGGCTCATGTGGATTTGCACTTAACAATTACCAATCTTTTCCAAAGTCCCATTTGTTGTGGTCATTCCAGAGCAGAGTTGGGAATCATGTCTGGTTGATGGTTGTGGTGCTTTTTAGAGTTCTTCTCTTCCTCCTCATGTTCCAACTCCTTCTTCTTGACCACCTCTTTCCCTCTCTCTCCTTTGCAGTACTGAGGATGGAACCTAGGGATTCATGTATGTTAGCCAAATATCCAACGACTCAGCTGTAGGCTCAGCCTTTTTTCTTTTCACATTTTTAAATTGTTGATGCAACATCTCATTAAGTTGTCAGGAGCTCCTTGAACTTGCTTCAGCTTCCCTAGTAAACAAGTTTTCTGACATGACAGAACATCCTGACTCTAGGACAAACAGTCTGGGACATCACTGTCCACTCTTCTCATAAAGATAGGGTGACAGTCCTCCTGAAATGATGCATGTCACGATTGCTGCTCCATATTGCTAGTGCAGATAAGTGGTTTCTCATTCCCATAAAAAGAAGCATTATCCTAGTTATTGTGACAATATCCTATTTTATGGTACTCTGGCAAAGTTTTCTCGCATTTCAGATCCTTGTGTGCCCTACCTTGATGAAGTAAGTAATGAATAGATGCTTTTTTCCTTAAGTACGTATGTAACTAACTCTGTTAGAGAGATGTCTTACATATGTGCTGATTTGTTTACTGGAATGTGCCGCCGATATCTATTTTGCCAAGTACTCAGCCCTGAAATACCACTTGGGTTTTGTAGAGTGATTCTGAAACATGGACTGTAAAATAAAAGTGAAAAATTGACTTAATATATTGAGACCAACAACCTAGCATAATGTGTATTGTTTTTGAAAGACCCTAAAATATGAGCAAAAAGTTGGTATTATATTGCTTTAAAAAGTTTTAATGGCTTTATTTTCCCCAGTGGAGATTTTTTTTTTTTTTTTGCACTGCATGTTGTGGAAAGATAAAATATTTACAAAGACAGTGAGTGCACCAGGGACATTATACTTGCCAATTTCATCTGTTTCTTTCCAGTTTCCTTTGGAATCCTCAATAGCTAATGTTGCATGCTAACATAATTTCCCACCAGTTGAAAACAACATGTACTCAGATATCTCTCATTTTAATTAAAAGACTCTTATCCAACTAAACCTTTTTGTCAGGACCATCTTTTCCACTCTGTTATGAACCGTCTGTTCTCACTACAGACTAATGGAAAACAAGACAATTTGGGGGTTGATGAGAGGACGATCTTTTTCATCTTTTGTAGATATTGTTCTTTCTTTTGTACTATTTATAAACAGCTAATGAGTTTTTTTTGCATTATGTATTAGTTAGCATCCATTCAATACTATGTATTGCTGAGAATTTCTGCAAAAACTGTACCATCTGTTTAAAAGATGCCATTTGGCTGTACTGTGAATATTCTTTATGCAAAGTAACTTTTGAAAACTGGAAAAGCAAATAAAACAATGAAAATAAAGGATTCTCCTCTATGGATTAGTTATTCCAACACACACACACAAACAAAACCTACTCAAACAACCATTTAAAAGCATCAAGCAAGTATCAAATGACACTATATTCAAACTGGACCAGAAGCCATTGAGGAAAGGCATTATAGCAAAGGGCAAATGAGTCTGAGGAAGGATAATGGAAATTTTGATAATACAGTGTGGACCTTTGATTTCTGGAACATTCCATGATTCTGGCATGAAGAACTGACTTTATGTTCTCTTGCAGTGTTAGCTTTCAGAATTTGTTCTGTGGAAAGTCTCCCTGACCATCAGGGCTCCAGGGAGATTCCTACATCCCATCTCCAGGTGGTGTTAGCAGTCACTCTGGACAGTGGGGTCAGTGAGAACAGAATGCTTGCTTCATTGTTGTCCCTGGGCTCCAGCAAGCCTCGTCTTTCCTGTGTCACACTCTACTTCTCCTTTGTGACTTATGCTATTCCATTTTCTGTTTCAGCCTTTCCAACTTGCCTGCTCATGTCCTACAGTACCAGGAACAAAAACACACAAGCAATAAAACTTCTCCCTTCATTTGAGTTCCACATAAAATCTTGTCATTGATATTAAGGTTTTTCCTGTCTACCTGTTATTTTCTCAACTTGATAACATATCTGTGAAATCTTATAGTGATTCCTTCTAATCTGGAAGTAGGAGTTGTGGATAGTGAGATAGATTCTGTCTTTAGTTTAGGCTCAGATTATCACTTTACTTTCCTGAGGGAGAAAAACCATTCAAAATCCAAAATAAATAAATAAGTAGAGGGGGAAAAAAGTGTTCCAAGATCTCTGGCTGCATCTTGCTCCCAGGTCCTTACTGTGATGAGGAAAATAATTGGTTTGGTTTAATTTTTGATCCTTGGCAGATTGCAAGATTTGCAGTTACTTTCAAAGCCTGGCTGATGTAGGTCAATCCTGGTGGGTGGACTACCCAGGTCCTCTTGAGCCTCAGGAGGGGTTTACTCCCTGTAGTTATTTACATGATTTTATGCATGATTTTAGTTTGTTAATTTCCATGAGTACCTGAAACTTGTAACCATGGAGTTCTTGCACCAGGTTCTATTCTCTTTTAAAAATATTTTATTTGGGCTGGAGAGATGGCTTAGTGGTTAACTACTTGCCTGTGAAGACTAAGGAGCGCGATTTGGAGCTCAATTTCCCAGGACCCATGTAAGCCAGATGCACAAGGTCGTACATGCATCTGGAGTTCATTTGCAGTGGCTGGAGGCCCTGGTGTGCCCATTCTCTCTCTATTTATATCTCTCTATTCTCTCTCTCTCTCTCCATATATATAATGTAATTTATTTATTTTGCAAGCAGAAAGAAAGAGATAGAACACAGACAGAGAGAATGGGCACACCAGGGCCTCCAGCTGCTGAAAACAAACTCCAGATGTATTTGCCATGTCATGCATCTGGCTTACGTAGGTAGTGGGGAATCGAACCTGGGTCCTTATGCAAGCACCTTAGCTGCTAAGCCATCTCTCCAGCCCCCCATTGTCTTTTAATTGTATATAGTTTCCTTGCTCAAAGTAAACTTCACAAAACACAAAGATGCACAAAAGCCTACCCAGAAGAAATGGGAAAACCCTCCTGCTTTAGCTTGTATTTAATGGTCCACTACTCTTCTTTAATAGAGTCCTTCATAGAATATTTGAGTATATCTGCGTGTGTACATAAACACATACATACATATATACTGTGAGCTATGAGGCAGCTTTTCAGGCTCAAACTGCATTGCTTTACAGATCTTCTGAGGCTTGTCTCAATTTGAAAGCAATCAAGAATATCTCGGGCCAGTTTGAACCACTGGAAATAAGGAGAATGAAAATTGAAATGAGATTTTCTTTCACACCTACCAACTTGATCAAAATGCTAAGTGCTAATAGGGAACTGGAATCAGGCCACCTGTTATATACTTTGGTAGATTATAAATTGATTGACCAACCTCACAGAGTACCTTTAACGAAGCTGAAGAAATTTTTACCACGTGGTATGTGGTGCTTAATTTCCACCACTGAACATTTAATTGACAGGGTCTCTTACATACACAACCACATGATTTTTTTTTTTTTTTGAGTTAGGGTTTCAGTCTAGTCCAGGCTGACCTGGATTTCACTATGTAGTCATAGGGTGGCCTCGAACTCGTGGTGATCCTCCTATCTCTGCTTCCCAAGTGCTGAGATTAAAGGTGTGTGCCACCATGCCCAGCCCCATGTGATATTTTGATAAGAATGTGTGCTGCAGTTTTTAATGTAAAGATGCAGAGGGCTGAAGAGATGGCTTAGCACTTAAGGTGCTTGCTGGCAAAGCCAAAGGACCCAGGTTCAATTCCCCAGTACCCACGTAAAGCCAGATGCACAAAGTGGCACGTGCATCTGGAGTTTATTTGCAATGACAGAAGTCCCTGGCATGCCCATATTTTCTGTCTGTCTGTCTGTCTCTCTCTCGAATAAATAAATAATTGAAAGAAATATTCTGTGCAACATATCTAGATAAATGTCCCATTGATCAGCTGCCAAGTGGACATCTCAAAAAAGTATCAATGAGTCAGATTATCACTGGGTCCTTCTGGGAGAGACTTCATGGTAGTTTGGAGGGTGGGTAGCTGGTATATGTGGCCCTCAGTGGAACCCTAAGAGCATCATCATTAAATGAACTAATTGGTGCTGAACAGAACAGCTGCACTGTGTTTAGAACTTTGGTGAAGTGTGGCCGGGGAGAACATAAGACACTACCCGGCTTCATGCATGCTGTGACAGGAGGAAGCCTTTTTACTGTCTCCAGAATAGTTCCCTTTTCATCTTCTAATCACCCCACCTGGAGTGAAGAGCATCTCTTGCCATCATCCGTCTATATCACAGCAGTATCTCATTAGAGGTGAAGAGAGATTCTGTGAGATACACAGGTCCCAGGTAAAACACAACGGGTCAAAAGTCTTCCACATAGGCAAGATAATAAACAAGAAACCCAAGTGGTTGAAGTCAACAGACGTTTATTTCTTTTCTTAAAAAAAATTATTTATTTGCAAGTAGACAGTGAGAGCAAAAGGGAATATTGGCAGGCCGGGCATGGTGGCTCACGCCTTTAATCCCAGCACTGAGGAGGCAGAGGCAGGAGGATCACTGTGAGTTTGAGGCCACTCACCTTGAAAAAACAAACAAAAAAGAGTGATTATTGGTGTTCTAGGGCCTTTAGCCACTGCAAATGAACTCCCGATGCATGTGCCCCCGTGTGGCTTTACATGGGTACTGGGGAACTGGACCAGGGCCCTTAGGCTTTGCATGTCAGCACCTGAACCACTGAGCCATCTCTCCATCCTCAAAGGGTTATTTCTGGCAGATGCCTCCTCTGGGTCAGTAGCTCATCTCTTCGTCACTCTCCTCTTGACTCTGTGCTGCAGGTAAACAGAGAGGCCACCGTGTGGTAATGTCACCTGCTGTGACCGGTAACACAGACCTCAGTCTTGGACTCTGAGCGTCTTTGTCCAGAAGCAACATGTTCACCACTTCTCTCACATTTAATCAGTCAAGTCAGGTGTCATGCCCAGCCGACTTGGAGATGACAGGGAGAGGAAGCCATGGGTGTTATGCAGTCTCTTTGATTGGACCCCAGAGCTTCACTGAGCATAGAAAGTAATGAAATGAAACCTAAATGCTGAGGGACACTGTTCGTCCCCTACCAGGGCTACAGGTTTACTTGAAATGCTCTGGTGTCAGAGTGAGTTAGAGTTTCATTTCTGATTTACAAGTGACTACTAGTAAAGTACCCTTTTTAACATCCAGTTGCCTTAATGATGTCTCTTGTAACTTTCTTGTGAGGATTCAATGTACATAAATTAAATTACTTCTCTGGTAACTGGTATGCTCAAAATAAAACATGGCTAAAATCTACGGAACAAATGGGCTTAGAAGAACATGAAAAACCTAAATATTTGGGGGTTTGTTATCACTAGCTTCAGAACAGAAGGTCTTATTGCATGGGTTTTAACATCAGAGCTCAATGTGAAAGGAAAGGCAAAAGGTGGGTCAACCTAAAAACTCAGGACCGAATACTCATAAAAGCTATGGGGAATACGGCTGTGGGCTAGGCAAGGAGCTGGAATGGACTTTGGGAAGCATGCAAGGGCAGCCTGAAGACTGAGGTCGAGGAGTGCTGTCGTTCCATTATTAAGGTCCAGTAAACTTGAGTTATTTGGAACTTTTCTTAAACTTTCATCAAGCCGGGTGTGGTGGCGCATGCCTTTAATCCCAGTGCTTGGGAGGCAGAGGTAGGACGCTACCTCGAAAAACAAAAACAAAAACAAAAACAAAAAAAGCCTTTTCATCAAGCCTAATTTATATAAATTACCAATGGATACAGTAATAAAGCAACATTATGGGTTCTAAAATCCATTTTTGTTTGTTTATGTGCAGTGCCAGGGCTTTGAACCCCATTGCTTTGCACATGCTAGACCAGTGATGTACCAAAATTCTACAACCACTGCCCTCTTTATTGACTTTAATGTTCCTTTATTATCTGTTAGGAAGCAATTGTTGAATTTAGACATAAAGCAGATAAATAACAAAAATTACCACATTTACAAATAATTTGGGAAGTACTATTAATTTTTTATATTTTATAGCATTAAATATTATAATTACAGCTAGAGATTCAAATGTACATTTTACTGACTAAAGGTTGTCTTAAGGAATATTACTGATTAGTACTACTGATTTCCTAAAATTATTTTATGATGCAGACTTTTTGTACAGGAGTAAGTGTCTAATTTCTATTTATTTAGGTCTTAACATTTTGAGGAATGTTAAGATTCACCACAATTTTATTATATAGTTGCTTACTTTCTAAATAAGCACTTCTTCATTTTTCCTGAAGTCAAACATTCAAAACTATAATGATTACTGAGGAAAAAAAATGAAGCATTTTTATTCAATGTCCATCACTAGATTTCTCATGGAATTTAAATTTCTGAGTCAAGAGATTAACCTTTATGGAAATGAGTCAATTGAGTATTTTGCATGATTATAGGTTTTCTACAGCTACTGACTTACAAGTTCATGACTATGGTACCCTCACCTGGAAAGTGTAATATTTGATATTCCTTTGAGTTTAGGAGACTTACGAATGTATGAGCAATAGGCTTAAAACATACCATTTTCTTCATCTATGGATCAGTATAAAAATTAATCATAGCAAAGCAGACTTATGTTTTACCTCTTTAAAGTTGTCATCAACAAAGTTAAAAACAATTATTTAATTATTTATAGAAATATGTGGTTTGGTGCCATGATTTCCATCTACAGAAAAGTAGAAGGTAATGTGTGCCATGCCAACAACATGGGAGGAAGTTATATGCTTGTAATTACATTGAGCATTGATGTGGGCACTGTTAATTGTTCGGCTAGAGTAAAATTATTGAGGACTGACAATCCTTTTGGGAGCTCAACATGATCTGTGAATAATGACCCCTTCTCTTGTGTATCACCCAACAGAACAGGCGAGATGAGGGGACCACACAATTCCTCCTGGAATAACAAACTAAATTCATTCTTCTCTCTTTTCATCTAGATTGAGCTCCTGACTGTATTATCATGTCGTGTCAATAGTGAGATGAGATAGATATTTGTTATATCATAGACCTATTCTGTTAAATGGATAGATGCTGGTGCCAAGGCCATACCCTCTGCAGTTCCTTCTCACCCTAGGTACAGCAAGAGAAAAAGTGGACAGAGTGGGCCACATAGCAAGATCAAGCAAAGCCCTAACACTCTCAATCAGTTATGTAATTGTACAGCAAGTTAGAGACTCTCTCCACTTAAAAGTTTATAAAATTAAAGATTCTCCTGTGTTAGGGAGTCTTGCTATTGATTATCTAGCCTCAGTTTCTTCTGCTGCTGGTGGCCAACATTTATAAGCATGATTTTATTTGAGACCTGTTGAGAAGAGTCAGGGATCTTTCTCCAATTTATTTAACCATACTGAGAAGCAGAGGTAAGTAAAGCAAGGACTGCTTCCCTACGACAAGAGCACAGCTGGCCTAACAATCATCTTTTCTTAAAAAAAAAAAAAATGTGGGCTGGAGAGATGGCTTAGCTGTTAAGCACTTGCCTGTGAAGCCTGAGGACCCCGGTTCAAGGCTCGACTCCCCAGAACCCACGTTAGCCAGATGCACAAGGGGGCGCACACGTCGGGAGTTCGTTTGCAGTGGCTGGAGACCCTGGCATGCCTATTCTCTCACTCTGCCCCTCTCTCTCTCTCTCTCTGTCACTCTCAAATAAATAAATGAAAATAACAAAAAAATTTTTTAAATATTGTGCAAAGGCTCAAACTCTGTGCCTCACATGCGGTAGGTTTACTC
The DNA here is from genome assembly GCF_020740685.1 of Jaculus jaculus. Taxonomy (NCBI): domain Eukaryota; kingdom Metazoa; phylum Chordata; class Mammalia; order Rodentia; family Dipodidae; genus Jaculus; species Jaculus jaculus. The sequence goes on along the minus strand of NC_059116.1, from coordinate 20,161,360 downwards.
AGTGGAACTACATTCCCTAGGTTTCCAAAACAGTTCTTGAGTACATATGAGTTATGATAATATAACAGAGGTTGAATGACTAAGATTTTTTTTAACCTCATCTACTGAAATTATCAATTGAAATGGGGATAACAGTAAGAGATAAGATTATAAACCCTTCAGTTTTCTACATATTTTAGTGAGATCATGACATAAAGTAGGAATTCACTTTCTTGATCTACTATAAACTACTGTGTTATATTAGGAAGAGTTAATAATTTCCCCAGACTTACTGAATAGTTATAAGCTTTGCCTTCTTTGTTAGCAATACAATAGAACATAACAAGGCCATTTGTTTTAAGCTTAATATGTGGAAGGCGTTGCCCAAGACAATTTGAATACTCCCCTTATCATCTTTCCTTAGACTTCTCATATGCCTTTATAGATATGGAGATGGATTCTACTCTGAAAAGGAAAGTCAGTGAATTCTCCAGTGAATGCTACCATTAAAGAGCTTAAGTATAATTTAAATGCAAATATTTTTTCCTGAAACACAGGATCTTTTTAGTAAATGGAAAATCATCAGTAAAATATAATAAATGGTGAAGCCTCTTTTTTTAAAAAAAATTACAGATCACTTGCCCATAATGAGGTAATAGTAGTCAGGTGGGAAGAGAAATCTAGAAAACACTGAGCTAAACTTAACTGCAAAACAAGACAAATTTGAACATTTTAAGGTAAAGAAACAAAGAGAAAGGACCCTCTGAAATTAGAAAGGTCATTTCATGGATATGTCCTGGGATTACCTTTTTTTTTGTTCTGTTTATTAAAGAAATCTGGTGTGTTCAAGGATTTTACCTGAAACATAGAGGCCTATGTTCCTATATAATTTATGTATACACACCAGGATGTTCTTCTGTTAACTGGTATTTGGACAACACATATTTTTTATTCATTTGATGGCTCATTACAGAAATGCACACTATATGACTTTAGAATACCAAAAGAGGAGAAGGTAATTAAGGCATTTTAAAACACTATTTACTATGTACTTAATAACTGAACTTAATCTGTTTTATTTTTGTCTTACCATGTGTTTCTTTCCCTTTACTCTTTCATAAAACGCTATCATATTTTATGGGGGGGGGGAAGCAAAAAATAAATACTGTGCATTCTAAACAATTCACACAGGTCATAAATGTTCCATATGTGTGTATGTGTGTGTGTGTACAGTGTGCCTGTGTGTGTGGGTGTTCACATGTGTTCAGGTGCATTGTGTGAAGTGTGCAGAAGTAAGAGGTTGAATTTGGGAGTCTTCCTCAATCATTTTCCACCTTATTTAAGATAGGACCTCTTGGGCTGGAGAGATGGCTTAGCGGTTAAGGCGCTTGCCTGAAAAGCCAAAGGACCACGGTTGGATTCACCAGGACCCATGTAAGCCAGATGCACAGGATTGCACATGCATCTGGAGTTCATTTGGCTGGAGGCCCTGGCGTGCCCATTCTTTCTCTTTCTCTCTCTCACTCTCTCAAATAAAAAGTATTTTAAAAAGGAAAGGTAGAACCTATCACTTGAGTCCAGAGCTCACTAATGTGGCTAGTCTCTCCAGTTAGCTTGCCTTGGGGATACTGTCTCCTCCACTGGAAAGTACTGGACCTGTAGGTGAGTCACCATGCACACCTGGCATTTACATGGGTGCTGGGGTTCTGAACTCAGGTTCCAAGTGCTTTACCATCCAAGCTATCTCACCAGTTTCCTAGAAGTATCTTATTTAGCTTATAAATTATTTTCAGTACATAAAATGAAACTGGATTTTGAAAATGCTAGTTTTACTCTTCAATTTTTTTGTTTATTTTTATTTATTTGAGAGTGACAGATAGAGAAAGAGGGAGAGGGAGAGACAGAGAGAGAAAGAGAGAGAGAGAGAGAATGGGCATGACAGGGCTTCCAGCCACTGCAGCCAAACTCCAGATGCGTGTGCCCCCACCCCCTGTACATTTGGCTAACGTGGGTCCTGGGGAATCGAGCCTCGAAATGGGGCCCTCAGGTTTCACAGGCAAGCACTTAACCGCTAAGCCAATCTCTCCAGTCCCGACTCTTTTATTATTAAACCAAAAAGAATAAACTCAATGTGCTAATTATATCTGTTTTTTGTCTTCTTACATAGCAGTAGTACTGTTATACAAGTTTGGTTTTCATATCACTCCTTTTGCATATCTTTATTTCTCCTTTTATCACGCTTCAAACATACCTCAGAGACGTTTATCTACTATTCATTATAGTGGGTTAAAATCCTTCAACACATTTAAATGCTGTAGGCTTTTACCTTATTAAACAAATTATAATTGGTGCATGATAAATAACAACTCCGTATTTTACTGGAGTAATGTGATTCTTTAAAACACGTATGCCTTGTGCAGTATTTAAATCAGGTTAAACATACCTAACTCCTCATTCATCAACCTTCTCTATGGCAAAAGCTCAAAATTCTTTCCTCCAGGTTAGGGTTAGAAATACGTAGTATGCTGTTGCTATCTACAGGCAACTTTATGTATTATATCACACCAGACCGTCTGGATTCAAAGTATAACTTAGTACCACTGGTTAAACTTTACCTACCCCTTTCTCAACATGACTGTCTGTAGCCTCTGGTAGCCACGATTCTCTCAACTTTCATGAAAGCTACTCTTTTAGTTTCCATATTTGCACAAGTACATTTGGCACTTGTCTTTCTGTGCCTGACTTATTTCACTTAACATTTTCATCATGGTTGTCACAAACGAGAGGATTTTACTTTTACTGGAAGAAATATAATTCATTGTCTATGTGTGCCGCTTATTTTCTTCATCCACTTACGAAATGATGGACACTTAAAACTTCTTGGAAGCCGGGCGTGGTGGCGCACGCCTTTAATCCCAGCACTCGGGAGGCAGAGGTAGGAGGATCGCCGTTAGTTCGAGGCCACCCTGAGACTCCATAGTGAATTCCAGGTCAGCCTGGACTAGAGCGAGACCCTACCTCGACAAACAACAACAACAACAGACTTCTCGGATATTACATGGTGGTAACAAACATGGGAAAGCAGACATAATTTTCAACATATTGATGTCAATTTCTTTGGATATATACCTTGTAGTGGATTGCTAGAACACATGGCAAGCTTGATTTTTTTAATCTCTGAGATCTCCCATGCTATTTTCCATAAATCCCACTAGGAATGTACAAATTATTCCTTTTCTTCAAATCTTCATCAAAACATGTAACCTTGGGCCCTTTTTATTTGTAATACTATGGCTCACAGTTGTGAGAAGCTGACTTACAGTTTTAGTATGGGTTTCCACTATGATGGGTGATGTTAATCATCTTATCATAGGTTTAGCAATTGACATGTCTTTCCTTTAAAAAAAAAAAAAAAGTCTGCCAAGGTCCTCAGATATCTGTGTGGTGGGCCTGGACAATCATCTGCAAGCGCCAGTCTGGGACCTAATGCCTGTGGGACCTATTATGCTTCTCCCAAGAGCAGACTTAGGACTATTTTCCAAGTAATGTCAGGCGCTCATTTCCCATCTTCCTGCAGGTTAAGACAGGAATCTCCTCCCTGAGTGCTGCTGTCTGAGTGCTGTGAAGGGAGAGTTAACGTGCGTAAAGCAAGAATGTCCTTCCTGCTCTCTCTAGTGCATCGTTTACGTCTCTTTTCACCCACATGTTCATCTGTCACCCAATTTCTTAACCCTTGTGAAGGTGTTTTCATGTGTGGATAGTTGTTCAGATGAATGTTTTCATGAGGGAGGTTGTATCAGAATGTTCACTCTGTCACCTTGGTGGTATCATCACTTTACCCATTCTTTTGTATTTATTTATTTTAATTTTTTTAATTTTTTTTAAAATTTTATTCATTTGAGAGCGACAGACACAGAGAGAAAGACAGATAGAGGGAGAGAGAGAGAGAGAATGGGCGCGCCAGGGCTTCCAGCCTCTGCAAACGAACTCCAGACGCGTGCGCCCCCTTGTGCATCTGGCTAACGTGGGACCTGGGGAACCGAGCCTTGAACCGTGGTCCTTAGGCTACACAGGCAAGCGCTTAACCGCTAAGCCATCTCTCCAGCCCTATTTTAATTTTTGAGTTAGGGCCTCACTGTAGCCCAGGCTGACCTGAAATTCACTATGTAGTCCCAAGGTGGCCTTGAACTCATGGGGATCCTCCTACTTCTGCCTTCCGAGTGCTTAACCACTCTTTTAGGATATAAAAAGGCAAGGGAATTGAGTTATCTTTTCATGAAAGAGACTCCAAAAACATCTATATGATGGGGTCACGTAGGCAGGAAAGGGATGTGATGTTTTATTAGGCCAAAAATCACAGCCCACAGGGGACGGAGTGCACGATGGCAGCAATAGCATGGTAAGCAGAGCGGCTGAGGTGTTAAGTTATCAGAAAGTGTGGGCAGTTTCCAGCGTGAGTTACGGAGACACACATGGATGGTAAGAGGAAAGTAGAGGTGGAAATTTTATTTGTGTGTCTTCGTTTCTCTAAATTTGATACTAGCTTCAGAAAACATCATAAGGGTCATGGCTTCATAAGAGGAGTATTATATTTCAAGTAATGGTGAAAGGAATAGAAATGGTCCCTGAAAGCGGAACTCAGTTATAGTCATTGTGAAAATAAATTCAGCTTTTGTGTGAGGAACACAGACTGGCAGCTAGTATCAAGAAATAGCAGAGGAATTTTTTGTTTGTTTCTTTTTCTTTTTCTTTTTTTTTTTTCAAGGTAGGATCTTGCTCTAGCCCAGGCTGATCTGGAATTCACTTGGTAGTTTCAGGGTGGCCTTGAACTCACAGCGATCCTCCTACCTCTGCCACCTGAGTGCTGGGTTTAAAGGCATGTGGTATCTTCTGATTCACAAGAACTGAGCACTACCTTTGTTTCCAATAGAAGTTGGTTTGCTTGAGACAGAGAATAGAAAAGCCCATTTGTTACATCTGTGTTAGGACAAGAAGGAAGGTGACTTTCATAGATGCTATTTGAAGAGTTGTAATTAATGGAAGGGAATGAACTGTTTCTTAAGCACATAAATGAAATCAATGATAATGCTCGACTGTTTTTAGGATATTGTTTTAATAATAAATTATTAGGATTCGACAACATAGCTTATAAAAAGAAAAATGAGACTGAAAAGTGATAACTGGCTCATGAAGAATATACCCAAATAGCTGCATACATTACACAAAACAAACAAACAGGGGAGGGAATATTTGAAAATGTAGACCGCGCTAGAAGCAGCAGGCCCAGATGGCGCACACAACAGGGTATTCAAGAAAACCAGCTGTGAACTCACCAAACTCAGCTGCTTTGGTCAGTAATAAATGAGGGGCCTCCAAATGGGAGGACCCCAGTCTATTTCATGGAGAAATAAAGCTCACACGACCTACCCAAATGGAATGAAAAGATGGCAATATATTTCATCCAGGAGCCACATGCACCACCACCACCACAAAAATATTCCTGACAGACACATGGAAAGCAAACGTAGTGTAAATCAATAAATGAAAGCACTGAAAATGTAAAATTATATAAAATTGTATGAGCTGTACCTTTCTGCTTTCCCCAAACAAACTAAATCAGTTTACTGTAGACTGTAAACTTAGATTTATAGTGTGCACAATTACAAAAAAGCAGCAAGAATCCCTTGTGATTTAATTCACATTCTTTTTTTTTAAAGTAAAAATCTTGGAAAGCAGTTGAGTATCTGGTAGCCAAAAAATGGGTCATGAATCTCAGCAAAGAAGATATGCACTGTCTTTTACTAAAACTTAACTTTATATCAGCGTGTAGGTTTTTACTTCAGAAAGATTAGAAACATATGTAATGAGAAAATTAGTCGAGCCAGTTCTACTTGACAGTGTGTTATAGTAGATATGTTTTCTGTTTTCATCAATATTTAAAAATAAACTTATTTGAAAGAGAGAGACAGAGGTAGAGAGAGAGCGAATGGGCACACCAAGGCTTCTGGCTTACGTAGGTACGTAGGTATTGAGGAATTGAACCTGGGTCCATAGGCTTCGCAGGCAAGCACCCTAACTGCTAAGCCATCTCTCCAGCCCATATATAATAAAAATAAAATATTTATTAAAAATGAAATAAGAAGCAAAAGAAAAGAACACCCATCCAAAGTTTCCCACTGGAGGAAAGATTACCCAATACCCTAGAGACACCATTGATATTTCTTAACATAAGACAGTGGAGTTGGTCATTGTGGCACACACCTGTAGTCCCAGCAGTTAGGAGACAGAAGCAATACGATTTGGAGTTTGAGGTCAGCCTGGGCTATAGAGTGAGACCCTATATTAAAAACAAACAACAACAACAAAAATGAAGCAAAGAACATATAAGAAATCATGAAAACAATGTGAAAATCACCAAAGAGAAGCAGGCTGTATTTTGGAGGAAACTTCTGTTGCAGGAGGTTTATTATTTGAAGGTTATGGACTTGTCGGGGCTGACTCATTACAACTAAGTATGATCACGCCCACGCAACAAGTTTACCGAGAGCAAGATTATTACTTGCAACAAGGGACAATAGAGCCAACACTTCTCCAGAGATCAAAGAAGATGCTCAAGGTGGACAGGGTCTCCCCTGTGCACATATCCCAGGGCTAAGGGACCCTGCAAAGTAACTGTCTTGAGTTCCATCTCCTGAAGTCGTGGGACCTCCAGTGCTTAAAGCACGGAGACTGGACAGAATCCCCAGTCTCTCCTTATCTCAAAATGTTGCAATCCCAGAATGACCTACAGATATTTAAGAAATCTATTTAGTTTTATTGGCATATGTTCACCACACATACTTCTGGGCTTCATGACAACATTCTTAAGTGTATTGAGTTATTTGGACATGCTAACCTTCATACCCTCACGCTACTCACTGCTCCCCCTTTCTCCTTTCCCTAGGTGTCCCTTTCATTCCCTCAGCCTGCCTTCTACTCTCATGTCATGTATATATAAATGGTTTTATTATCTAGGATTCGCAAATGAGAGCAAAATACAATATTTCTCTTCCTGAGTCTGGTTTACTTCACTCGTCATGATCTCGGGTGGAAACCACTTTCTAACAGATGACATCATTTCATTCTTCTTTCAAGACTGAAGATAGCTCCCTTAGTTATATATTCCACTTTTTCTTGATTTATTTACTGTGGATGGGCTCTTAGCACAGCTTGGCTATTGCAAATAGTGCCAGTATCTCTGTGGCATACTAATTAAGACTATTACTAGTGTATACCCAGAAGTATTATATCTAGGTTATATGGTAGTTTCAGTTTTATATTTTGAGCAACCTCCCCATGGATTACTACATAGCTGAACTTATTCACATTCCCACCAGCATGGTAAAGGGTTCTTTTTTAATCCACAGTCTCACCAGCATTTGCTATTGTTTCCCTTATGATAAACATTCTGCCTGGGGTGAGATGGAATCTCAATGTAGTATTAACTGATAGTTGAGGATGTTTCACGTGTTTTGATGTGTTAGCCATAAGTGCATCTCTTTCAGAGAACTGTCTGTACCCTTATTAGCTTTTTTGATTGGACTGTTGGCTCTTATCACTTAGCTTTTGAGCTCTTTATATATGCTAGATATTGCTCTTCTGTCAGAGATTCAGCTGGAAAAGGTTATTTACTATTCTGTAGGATGAGTCTACTCACTTGTTTCCTTTGCTATACAGGAGCTTCTTAATTTTATGCAAACTCATTTGCCAGTCTAGGTATTATTCCCTAAGCAGCTGGAGACCTTTATTGGAATTATTTGCCTACACCTATGTCTTTATTACTATGACTCTATTATAACTTGAAATAAGATATGGTGATACCCCTTGAATTGTTATTTTTTGCTGTCCAGTACTTTTTGTGATTCCATATGAATTGTGTGATTGCTCTTTCCATTTATGTTAACAAAGGAGTTGGAAGTTTGCTGGAGATTACGTTGGTTTTGTAGTCCACATGACTAGAAGACAGTGTTCCAAAGCACTCTCTCCCCACCCTTTGGGTCTTACATTCTTTCAGTCATATCTTCCACTATGGTCTTTGGGACTTTGAGGAGGAAAAGATGTAAACGTGTCATTTAGCACTGAGTACTCAGAAATCATTTATTCTCAAAGCTTTGGCAAGCTTTGAGTCTCCCCAATAGTCATCATTGCCTACATTTTTTTTTTTAATTCCTGACCAAAGGTCAGAGCAGCACTAAATTTATGGGCATAAACATACAATTTTAGAAGAAAATTTGATGGTCACAGCATATAGTTTTAGCCAAACAACAGAACTGGCTTCCCTCTTAAGGTCTATGACTTTCCTAGTACAGGCACAATTCCCTCCTGTGGAGCAGGCCTCAAATGCAATCAGAGTAGGTGGTTATCCTCTTAACAGACATTCCACTATTGCACCAGTGTGCATATCTTGCATGGTTGGCTGGTTGTATAAATTGAAGGGTTTGCTGGTAGGTAAGACCATTGATGTAGGTTATATATGTCTATATATATAATATCATATATATATTTCATATATAAAAATCATTTTCATATATATATGCTTTTCATAAATTAAAGACTTTATTTTTTAACAGTATTAGGTTCACAGCAAAACTGAACAAAATGTGCAGATTTCCCATTTGTGCCTCTCACATGCTTGCCCTGAGTTTTTCATGATTTGTGTTCTTTCATATTCTGATGGACTTGCAAGTCTGGAATTAAGACATTGGTTGGATTTAAAAAACAATCACTTATGTTCTGCCGGGCATGGAGGTGCATGCTTTTAATCCCAGAACTCATGAGGTAGAGGTAAGAGGATCACCATGAGTTTGAGGCCACTCTGAGACTAGTGAATTCCAGGTCAGCCTGGGTTGGAGTGAGACCCTACCTCAAAAAAAAAAAAAAAAACAAAAACCCACCAAAAACCAAACAAACACACAAAAACAAACAATCACTTATATTCTTTCAGTAGAAATACATGTGAAGATGACCTAGTGAGAGTAGGTTTTAGTAAAGTTGGGGTGTTTCTCCCCACTGAACTTGGGGTATAGCTCAGTAGCTAAACCTTCAGCCCACATGCATTTTCACTGCACCAGGCTAGACTACTAACTCTAGTTTGAGAGTAGAATGCCAACTGTAGGAAAAAAAAATCACAACAGTTGGATATGTCTGTGGTGGTTTAAATGACATGCCACCCAATAGCTCATGTGTTTTCAATACTTGATTCCTGGCTGGCAGCAATCTGGGAAGCAGAGCCTTGCTGGAGAGGTGTGTTGTTGAGGATGGGTTTAGAGGTGTCATAGCTAGCTTTTCTTCCCCAGACCTTGGCTCCCTCTCTTGCTACTGTTTTCCATTTGCTGTGACAAAGATGAGGTTCAGCCCCTACCCATGCCATGTTTCTCCTTACCATCACGAAGCTTGCCCTCGAGCCAGTAAGCCAAAATAAAACCTGTCTTCCTATCAACTGCTTCTGGTTGGGTGTTTTGTCCCAGCAATGTGAAGGGAACTACAACATGCACATTATGAAAATACACTAACATTCAATTAAAAACAACTGTCTCTTTGATGATTAGTGGGAGCAAAGGAACAAGAATAGTATCATGTACGGTAAGATGTTAGTTCTAGGTGCAGGAATGGAAAGGAAATAAACAGAGCAAGATTAGCAATTGCTGTTTTAGAACAACAGAGAAAAATAGGAAAAGGAAAAATAAATGGAAGGGGTGGGCCGTAAGAATGAAGGGAAGAAGCAAAGAAGTTCCTATTAAAGGGAGAATGAAAAAAAGAAATGGGTAAAGAGATGCAACCAGACAGCTAAAAATGATCCTACCACTCCACAGGCTAAGGCATGGAGAGTCCCGACTCCAGGCCAAAGTGTATTCTTTGGAAAAGTGCATAAAAAGACACCAAAGCAAGTGGGCAGGTAAACAAACCAGCAACACAACAGCCAAAGCAAGTCAAAGAAATAGTGAGAACAGGCCATGATGAAGCGGGACCAAATTAGACATTCAATGGGAAAAAATATAAACCTGAAGGAAAAAAAAAAAAAAGTTTTGGAGTATGTACGTGCACTACTGCCTGCCTCTGTGCAGTCCTGGTGCCCGTCTTCTCTCTATGTGGTCCAAGCCAGTCTCTGGCTCACATCAGATTTCTCTTCATGGAACTGACTGGTTCTGACTCCGAGTTATGTTCCTGCTGATCAGAGGATTCTGCGAGGTCAGGTCTCTATATTCTGCATGGGTTCCCAGAGTGGGCTGTGCATGGAGGGATCTTATGTGCCCAACGGCCAGCTTAGGAGGGTCTTGTTTTAGTTTTTAATATTTTTTGTTTATTTTTATTTGTTTATTTGAGAGTGACAGAGAGAGAGAGAGAGAGGGAGAGAAAGGGACAGATAGAGAGTGAATGGGCACGCCAGGGCTTCCAGCTACTGCAGACGAACTCCAGACTCATGCGCCCTCTTGTGCATCTGGCTAACGTGGGTCCTGGGGAATCGAGTCTCGAACTGGGGTCCTTAGGCTTCACAGGCAAGTGCTTAACCATTAAGCCATCTCTCCAGCCCAGGAGGGTCTTTTTATTTATTTTTTTTCTCAATTTTATTAAACATTTTCCATGATTATAAAAAATATCCCATGGTAATACCCTCTCTTACCCTCTTTTCCCCCTTGAAATTCCATTCTCCATCACATCCATTTCCCATCTTAATAAGTCTCTCCTCTATTTGGATGCCATGATCCTTCCCAGGAGGGTCTTTTTAAAGCGGTGTCTCACTACAGTTTAAGTACGGTGCCAAGAGGAGAGGGCTTTCAAAGCATTGTGCTCCCTTGGCCAGTACCCTAGCCACAAGCAGCCTCAGTGTCCATGCCAGCTCCTTGAGATGTTCCCGAAAGGAGGCTGCAGGATGTGAGCATCTCAGTCTTTGCCTAGAGCTGTGGCTCTGGCCCTATGTGGTCACCCAGTGTCCCTGGAAAGGGTGTACGGTCCAACTGAGGCTGATTTCCTACAGGATGGACTCTGAGCTCTCTCCTGTTTTTTTTTTTTTTTTTCAGTTTCTCTTTTCTTTCTTTCCTATTGAAACTAGCATTTTCTTCTGCTAACACCAACCTCATAGGATAGCCATACTCTAACTATCCCTGTGAGGAATTCATAAATGATCTTTTCTGCTATGTGTTTTTAATGTCTACTCCAATAGAATTTCATTCACATGAACATTAAAATTATGTCCAATTTAGTTAGGCTTACTATTTCATTGTTTTAATTAAAATAGGAATTTAAAGCATGGATTTATGGTGAGATTGTTGATATGGAAACACTAGTTATTAATATGTATTTACAATTCAATGAATTCATATGTTTAAGTTAATGAGCTTCTTAATATCAAAAAATGAAGTTGTCAGGGGCAATTCTATGTTGAGATAAAATCCTACATTGATACAAATCATACTATTATCCAAAATGATGACAGAGGCCATGATTTCAATATAAGTGTGCATTTAATTGATAAAACACTGCTTAGCTCACAAAATAATTTATTTTTTTTTTGCTCTGTTTTAATCAGTTAGTAGTATGTTGAAGTGACTAAATAAAATGATGGCTTTGCTTCTTATAAGGCCTGACATTCTTTTCTCAAGGCTGCAGTTTCTCTATCTACAAAACTGGAACAATAGGGCTGGAAAGATGGCTTAGTGGTTAAGCGCTTGCCTGTGAAGCCTAAGGACCCCAGTTTGAGGCTCCATGTTAGCCAGATGCACAAGGTGGCACATGCTTTTGGAGTTCATTGGCAGTGGCTGGAGGCCCTGGCATGCCCATTCTCTCTCTCTCTCTCTCTCTCTCTCTCTCTCTCTCTCTCTCTCTCTGCCTCTTTCTCTGTCTGTTGCTCTCAAATACATAAATAAAATAAAAAAAATTGGAATGATAATGTTTTGTTTGCTGAAGAACTAGATATAAAAGCCAGGGCCTCCAGCATGTGGAGCAGGCAGCTCTGATGCTGTACCACAGCCCGTGCCTATGGTCACAATTCTCATTCCATAAGATCTACTCTGTCAATAAAACATATTCTGAGCCACAGTCCTAGCCCATGGTAATGATTATAATCTTATAAGATATATTCCATCCATAAAATATAGACTGAGCCACAACTCTAGCCTATGGTCATGATTCTAATCTAATCTCATAAGATATATTCTATCAATAAATATGTAACTCCTCCACAACAAATTGTATAATGACTGACAAATATTAAGTCCTCAATGGATCTCTTAGTGTTATCTGTTATGAGGAGCAATCAATTTACGTGCCTGTATCTGGAATAGTTTTAACCCTCCACCTTCTCTGCGTATGTTTTACTATAGTTAACTATAGATAACAGCAAAACCTTGCTGTTTTCCCACTAAAAGGTGCAGATTTCTTTCTTCTCTTTGAGTTGGTGTGCTGTCTTCTGGGACTGCTTGACCAATAGAACATGGCAGAAATGGTGCATGTGCGTTTTCTGTACAAACCGAAGGAACTAGAATATTTGAGACACTTGCTCTTGAATGCCTGAACTACATACAAGAGAACTTGTATGATCCAACCTGCTGTCCATGTGTTGCATAACCATGAGTGCTGGTTCAGGAGAAGAATCAAGACAACTGGCCAATATCCTACCTCAGATCACAGCTGGCAATGAGCACCAACTTTCCTGGCATCTGATCAGGCTATTGTTGGAAGCTGATTTCCTAGCCATAGTGGGTCATCCCTAACTGAAGAGATAAATCGACTTGCCTGAGCTATGCAACCATTGTAGAATCATGAGCAAAGGAAATATTTGCTACTGTCCTTAGGTGTCTTGATACAAACTAACATGCTCAAAATATTTGCCAATATATTAAGGCTCATCCTTAATTCTAACAACTGTGATAAAATCTTAGTCTGGGGCTGGTGGGGATAGATACCTCAGAGGTTAAAAGCTCTTCTGGTTCAAGTCTGATGACTGGAGTTGATTCCCAGCACCCATGTAAAACCAGAGACAAGCAGTGTACACATCTTTAAGCTCAACAAGCTATAGGTGTTATCAGGAGAATCTCAAGGCTTGTGGCCAATTACTCTGGCATTCACAGTGGCAAAATAGAAAGACCCTATCTCAAAAAAAAAAAAAAAAAGGTGAAGACTGACATCTGGAATTTGTTGTCTGATTTCCACATTCATGTCATGGTATGTGCATGCCCATACATACACACACACACACACACACACACACACACACACACAATAATTTGCTCTGATATTTCAGTACTCTGATGTTTCCTTTCAATATATGTATAGAGCCCTTATTGCTACACCAGTTTTTTTTCTACCCTTCACAGATACACATAAATTATAAAGATTTCCTAAGAGAAGTTTATTTTTTGTGTAAGCGTATGTATCTGCATATGTACATGTATATAAATATATAAAATATAACCATGCATACATATGGAAACATTCTAACTTTTAATTATTTAGTTATTTATTTGAGAGAGATAGAAAGAGGTAGAGAGAGAGAGAGAAAATGGGCACAGCAGGACCTTTAGCCACTGCGGACAAACTCCAGACACATGCACCACCTTGTGCATCTGGCTTACATGGGTTCTGGTGAATTGAACCTGGATCCTTTGGCTTCTCAGGCAAGTGCTTTAACCACTACACCATCTCTCTAGCCCCATTCTGCCTTTAATAACTGGTAACACTCAACATATAAATTTGTTCATGTCCAAATGATTCCTGAATCTTAGATTGTGATAGAGCTGGCTTTGTCCTTTCTGGTTAACTCTCCATTCTTTTCTCTTTTCTGCATGATATTGGCACATCTACATTACACAACAGTTTTGAAACATACGTGTGAATACGTTTTCACCCATGCATTGAAACTCTTGAATGTCCTCCCATTGTGCTGAGGCCATGTGAGGACTATTTCCCATCATGCTGTGGGGCCTGCCTACTGAGTGATGTTTCTGTGAAAGATGAAAGAAACCTGGTTGCACCAGAAGCTTGCTCTGCTGGTGAATGGAGTATGTCTACCTTCGTAGCAATGGTGGCTACCTACCAGCAAGGTGATACAATTTTAGTGTCCTAAAGCACCAATTAAAAAAATATTCCCAGGGCTTCTGTCCAACAGGAAGCTTTCCTTTACTCTCTCATAGTGTAGTATGAGCAATGATAGTCAGGTCTCACATTCTGGGTCTGAAACATGTAAAGAATCAACATTATTACACATGAAGGAAAAATTAGGCAGTAATTCACCAAACTTACATGTAAGCAAAGCTGTCTCCCTTCACAGATGGCTGCATTCCCACATGTATGAATTCATACAGAGGGGCAAAGAACACATATACTACTGGGTAAACCTTCATAAATTTCTTTGTTTCCTACTGAGACGCATATTGCTCTTGAAGGGAAAAAAACATGGGACTAGGGAGATGGCTCTGTGGTCAAAGGGAGCTGCTTGCAAAGCCTCTTGAGCCCAGTTCAATATTCCCCCAACACCCACATGAAACCAGATGCAGATAGTGGCACCAGCATCTGGTGTTTTGCTTGCAGTGACAAAAGAGATCCTGACATATTTATGTACTTATACACATGCACATACATGTAAATAAATATTTGTTTTTCAAAAAGTAACCTTGCAGTAGGGCAAAAGGGAGCGAGGCTGGAAAACCTTAGCCATCCCTGTATTCATGTGCCATGAATCACTGTTTAGTAGAAGCTGACATTCTGCCAGTACAGCAATAGACACTAGGTACAGAAGGTGAAGGAAAAGCACTCGAGTCGAAAACAGCTCATTGACGATTAAATGAGTACTTATAAAATGTCTCAATGAGCACACTCAAACAAGAGAAAGATCTTGGCTACAGAATTTCTCTTAGGGAGGTAATAATTGCATTCAGGGTTTAAAAAAAAATTAAATTTATTTGACAGAGAAAGAGGGAGAGAGAAAGAGAGTGGGCGTGCCACGGCCTCCAACCACTACAAACAAACTCCAGTTGCATGCGCCCGCTTGTGCATCTGGCTAACATGTATCCTGGGGAATCGAACCCGGGTCCTTTGTCTTTGCAGGCAAATAGCTTAACCACTAGGCCATCCTTCCAGCCCTGGTTTTTAAACACACTTCTCTCAGAAACAGATAGAGCAAGCTGTCAAAGCTGATGAAGGTGGAGCCAGGTGTGGTGGCGCACACCTTTAATCCCGGCACTTGAGAGGCAGAGGTGGGAGGCTCACCATGAGTTCGAGGCCACCCTGAGACTCCATAGTGAATTACAGGTCAGCTTGGACTAGAGTGAAACCATACCTCGAA
The DNA here is from genome assembly GCF_020740685.1 of Jaculus jaculus. Lineage (NCBI taxonomy): Eukaryota > Metazoa > Chordata > Mammalia > Rodentia > Dipodidae > Jaculus > Jaculus jaculus. The sequence continues at coordinate 20,146,062 of NC_059116.1, read as the reverse complement.
AAATAAAAACAAATAAATTGGTGCAGGTAGAGAATATCTGAATAGTAGAATAAAGTAGACCTTACTGCCATATATAGAACACTGCAGTCACTCTGTTGTTTGAGAGATAAGAGAAGGACAACTTAGGTCCTGTGCCCTTCATATGCATGTGCATCAGGCACATTCACACACACACACACAATCACACACACACTACATACTCTACACACGTGTGCATGACAAGAAAAGTCCCATAGCTATTACAGAAGAAGCAGACTATAAATATACAGTTGTCTAGTAAGATAGTTTGAACCTCATTAAAAACATTCTCACAAGGGCACAGATAGCTTTGTTGGTGAGCTTGACACCATTTGCCAATTTCTGATGTGCTGGGAATTAAACTCATAGCTCACAGCTCGGCACATGGTACAAAAGTACTCCCTATACTACCTCACTATCTTTTTCTCTACACAGAGGGTAGACCCCAGGGGCTTACCCATGCCGGGGAGGAATTCTACCAGAGAATTACACCATAGGTCTGTTGGTATTTCTGAAATTTTTGAAAGTGGTAGCCTCAATATTATGTGAACGTAGACCTTTACAGAGATGGTAGATAGAGATAGATAGATAGATAGATAGATAGATAGATAGATAGATAGATAGATATATGGATAGATAGATAGATAGATAAATAGATGGATGGAGATACAAAAAGAATACTTGAGGACTTGATCCAATGAAATGCGTATAGTTAATACAAAGAAGTTCAGTTCATTGGTTAATAAAAGAGAAGAATAATTTGACCACTTCAATAGTTACAGAAGAATGCTGATTTATTAAAATTCGACTCCTACTAATTTGTACTTAACAGAGAATGAAACAGGAATATGTCAGCAATTAGGTAAAGAGGAGTGACAAATCATCAATGTTACATTCTGTACAGGGGAATTGATAGGCTTGCCTCTGACTTTGTCATGAAGTCGAAGTGCTTTCCCACTGGCACTTCCTTCTTTTGCAGTGATGTACCTGAGATCCTACCCAGGATAACTAGAAAGGTACACATGCGGGAGGAATAAGGATAAGTAATATTTCCTGGCAACAGTGTGTTGAATGTAGCAGACCAAAAGAAATGGACCTTTCTATTTGTGTTCTAGAGTTATTTTTAAATTTATTTTATTTAATTTAAAGCTTAAATTGAAACACAACTAAAATTTCGGCCAGGGGGGCTGGAGAGATGGCTTAGCAATTAAGGTGCTTGACTGCAAAGCCTAAGGACTCATGCTCGACTCTCCAGGTCCCATGTAAGCCAGACGCACGGTGACACAAGGGTACAAGATATCACACCTGCACACAAGAGCGCACACGCATCTGGAGTTCTATTTCAGTGACTGGAGGCCCTGACACACCAATTCTCTCTCTTTCTCATTCTCTGTCTCTCTCTGTCACACACAGTAAAAAAGGAGTGTCTGTTTGGCTTGTTTCAAAAACAAAAAGAAAAAAAAACATTCTGTAGGACTGTTGGAGAGATACCTTAGAGGTTAAGAGACTTTCCTGGAAAGCCTAAAAACCTAGGTTCAATTCCACAGTACCAACATAAATTAGGATGCACAAAGTGGCATATGCATCTGGAATTTATTTGCAGTGGCTAGAGGCCCTGGCAGGACCATTCTTTTTCTCTCTCTGTCTCTCCTTCTCTGCTTATAAATAAATAAAATATTAAAAAAGATAAAATAAACTTTCTGCAGGATTCTTCAGTGAGAATGTCAAGTTAACTCTAAAATACACGTGGAAAATTCAAAGAAACAAATATGTGTCACTTTGAAGGATAATAAAATCACAAAACACTATCATATGTCAATATATGTCATAAGCCTATAATAATAAAGGTATCATGGAATTAGATTATGCACTGAAGACCAGACCCATGAAACAATTTTACATATTACTTAAATATTGTGTGAGCTATTACGATAGTAATTTTAATATATATTCAAGCTACTCAATGTCTTTAAAATTCAATGTAAATCAAATTTTACAACATTGAAATATGTGTGTGTGTGCATGCACACTAATGTATTCTTGCTGCTAATTTTGCTTGAATTTTATTTTCCAAACAAAAAAATCTTGTACAAAAGTAGATTGAATAAATACCACTAACCATGGAAAGAAATTGTCTATGCTTTTGTAAATGTTGCCAATATAATATTATTTTTTATTTTCTCATAATTTTGTTCTACTGGTTTTGGCATGTTGTACTGATCAAATTATTATTCTGGATAAAAGCTCAAACCTTAAATGAAACAATGTGTCCATTCATTTTTCACAGTGTGCTGATTATAACTTCTGAAAACATGCCTTGTAGATTAACTTGGTCCCTTTTATATTCTGTTCTGATTCCTTTCATTTCAGTAGTATATCTATCTTCTGCATATTTTTATCATCTTCATGATGTTGCAGATATAGATATTTCATCATAATAGTCTACTGCAAGGTATAGTTTTGAAATATTTTCAAAACTGATCCAAAATATCTAATTTCAGTGTTTTCCTATTATGTTTCAAAATCAGCCATCCAACAAGTTACAAAATTAAGACTTTCAATGCTAATTTTTGAGTAAATAATTTAGTTCTTGTTAGTTCTAGTTTTCTTTCTTCTCACTTTGTAGGTTTTTTAAAAAATAACATGATATCAAAGACTGGCAGTTAAAATATTAAATAATTGAATCAAATAGTAATGCTATGGCCCTTTCTCCTCTTCCATATTCATTTAACTTTGAAAATGTTTAAAATAACTCTTTTGGCTTTATTTATATCATATTTTTAGATAATTTATTTATTTGCAAGGGTAGTGAGGAGAGAGAGAGAATATGAACGATTGGCCATGCCAAGGCCTCTTGCCACTATAAATGAATTTCAGATGCATGCACAACTTTGTGCATCTGGCTTTATGCAGTACTGAGGAATCAAACCTGTGCCACCAGGATTTGCAAGCACGTGCCCTTAACCACTGACCTATCTCTCCAGCCCAACATTACTTTAATTTACTTTGGAGTTTATGTTTACATATCTAATATTATTTCAAAATCCTCTGTGCCACTTATCTCCAGTCATTTTTTTTCACTACTATCCCTAAGTTTAATTCTTTTGTTTGTTTGTTTGTGTTTTCTTTTGTTTTTCGAGGTAGGGTCTCACTGTGGTCCAGGCTGACCTGGAATTCACTATGGAGTCTCAGGCTGGCCTCGAACTCACGGTGATCCTCCTATCTCGGCCTCCTGAGTGCTGGGATTAAAGGCATGCGCCACCATACCCAGTCCCTAAATTTAATTCTTCATGTGAATTTATGTCTTTTGAAGGGAGAGTGAGTCACTATCAACTTGTGGTTTTCAACTAACACAGGTTTCACTTGAGAACCTGAGCACTGTAAACCAGAAATCTGCACGGTTCCATGTGTACCAGTGGGGTGGCATTCTTGTGTCAAAGCCACATATTACCTTGCCATTCTGAAAACATGGTGACATGCTCCCTAAGTAAGGCCAGAAGACACCATCAGGTGTTAATTAAATGATACTTGTAGGTCATGTGACTATCAATGACCTCACGGATCTCTACAAATGGGGGTATCTTTGGTTGAGAGTTTCCTGAAGGGATCGTGGCTTGGTTACTCATGTGCACTGTCTGGTCAGTTTAACTTGCAGTGTAAGGTGGTGCTATGATGCCCTTCCAAAATTCCCATGTTGAAACTAACGCCGTAATGCAACAGCATGTGGATGGAAGTGTTGGGAGTTAGGTCACGATGGCAGAACCCTCATCAGTGATATCAATGCCTTCATAAGACATGTCAGTATGATCCTTGGTTCAAGTGAGAATTCAGCAAGAAGATAGTTATCTGTGAACCCAAAAGTGGCTGTTGATAAGAGAGTTTGTGCCTGTGGACGAACGTGGAGTTGACACAATTGCTGACATATCCAGCTATCGCTAGATTAATGTCATTGACAGTCAGAGGGTCTTTGAGAAATTTAAGGAGAAAGCCATCTCTTTGCAAAGATACACCCTGATTATTGACTGCATTTCTTTGACTTAGACCAGGGTTACCAGGAAGGGCAGGGTGAGGAACCATCTAGAGTGCACGCTACATGACGGTCACATCCTGCTGTCAGGACTCCTGCATATAGCCTTAATTAATTGTTGCTTGAAACAAATTAAATGGATATAATTGCAGCCATTAATCAGAGTGGCTAACAGTAGAGCAGACACATGGGCAAGTGGAAGCTCAGCTCTTTTGAAATGAGGAATGGAACATGTGAGAGGAAATTCCCCTGAATTTCTCACAGATCCTAGTATTTAGCTCTGGAGTATCTTTACAAGTGTGTTAATAACATCAGGCAAGACTAGAAAGCAGAGATGGCTCCTAGGAACATGCTCTACATAGATAGTGCCTTCCTGCTTGGAATAGGTTCATGTATATTCATACCAGTAAAGATAGGATGTTGTCTTCCTCTTCACAGGCCATATTCAACTAATATGAAAATAAAGATAATGTCACTCTTTGAGGGAACTGAGAAAAGAGTGGGCATGAGAGATCAGGGCTACCAAATCAGCTGTATTTTATTCCATTGTCTGGAAAACTTAGTTCTTATCATATGACCTTGGAAATTGGGGGAAGGGCTCAGAAAACTGGCACAAGATATCACTCTGTGACTAGAGTGAGTCATCAGCTACCATTTGTCTCTATAACAAAAGCCTTGGGATTTTTGTTTGCCATTTATCAAAACTACATGAGATTGGCTTGTTAGTGTTCAAGTCACATGACTTACATCTTACACCTTCCCAGTTCTCTCATTGAAAATGCATTTATGATTTTTAGTCTTTCTTATGAATTGATAACTTTTCTTTTCTAACAATTTTATTCATTTATTTATTTGACAAAGAGAGACGGACAGAACGAGGAAGATAGAGAGAATGGGCATGCCGGGGACTCTAGCCATTGCAAAGGAACTCCAGACACATGAGCCACCTTGTGCATCTGGCTTATGTGTGTTCTGGGGAATCAAACATGGGTCCTTAGGCTTTGCTGATAAGCACCTTAACCATTCAGCAATCTTTCCGGCCCCAACTTTTCTTTATGAAATATTATTTGTCTCTGTCAGTATTTTTGTGAGGTGATTTTATTATTATTATTAGATATGGACATATTTTGTATGAAAACATCACATGTTGGTACCATCATTTCCCTCCTCCCTGCCCCTTTTCCAAAGGGGCCCTCTTCTTGGGGATGCAGGTCAACCCCATGGGGATTGTGGGTCATGCTTTATGAGGGCAGCAGTCAGTTATAGGGGAGAGGCAATGTCTCTCAGCAAAATGTCCCAACTTGTGGCTCCAACAATCTTTCTGCCCCCTCTTCCACAAAATTCCCTGAGCCATGAGCATTTTAAGTCATCTTCAGTGATGGGCACTTAGGAGCATCTGGATCTCTGGTTTGGTAGGTGTTGAGTGTCCTCAGTGTCTTTCTCCATCACCCTTGTGCTGATATCAGCTTAACTAAGAGAGCAGTGTTCTTGCTAATTTCGTGGGGTGAGTTTTTAAGATATTTTTTATTTATTCATTTGCTAGAGAACAAGGCAGGGAGAGGAGAGAGAGAGAGAGAGAGAGAGAGAGAGAGAGAGAGAGAGAGAGAGAGAGAGAGAGAAGTAGAGAGAAAAAAAAGAGAGAGAGAATGGTTGTACAAGGGCCTGTAGCCACAGAAAAAAGGAGCTACAGATCACGTGCCACCTTATGCATCTGGCTTTAGGTGAGTACTGGGGAATTGAACCTGGGATCTTTGACTTTGCAGGCAAGCACTCTAACTGCTAAGCCATCTCTCCAGCCCCTGTGGGGTGGTTTTTTTAAAAAAATCTAATAATAATATAATAACCCTTTCATTTTCCTACATTGTTCCCATGATACTCCCTCCCCACCGATCCTTTGGTTTTCCAGCTGGCTGCGATTTTATGCTTACAGCATCTCACACTGTATAAATGAAGAGTCTTTACCTCCTGGTAAGGAGAGTTCTAGATAGTAGAGCTGTATACACAGAGGCATACAGGCAGACCAGTAACTGCTGTGATGTCCCATAAGTCACATATTAACTGGGCCCACTGTTTTACAAAAGTTGCCAGATGCCTCATATCCAGAAATGACACTGAAACTCTCCAAACACACACTCTAGCCCAAACCTCAAGGAATGTAATTTCTCTTGGTATGATTTATCAGCAGCCCTTGGACCTACTTTCTCATGGTACAACCTCTCCTTCTCCCTACACTCTCACACAGGGCTATTAAAACAACATGCTATGCTCTCCTTGGGCAGGCTGAATCCTTACTTCAGATTTCTCCTTGTTGCCAGCATTGAAATAAACCCTGAGAGACCATGCAACACTATGCCTCTCTAGGACCAAACCTCTCCTTTCCTGAAACCTACCAAGTCCCTGTACCTCTTCTTTCCTAAGACCTAAAAGACAGTGTTAGGCTTGGTCTTCTTATCTCACTTTGAAAAATTGCTGCCTTTTAATGCTCTCTGCATGTGATTACTAGTCCTGGTGATTACTGTAACACCTGGGTTGAGCTCTATTATTTTAATTGTTTGCTTCTGCCTTGTCCCCGGTTTTGTTCTCATTCTAATATTCATTGAATAATTTGAATTATTAAAAATATTTTATTTATTTCCTTGTGTGTGTGTGTGTGTGAGAGAGAGAGAGAGAGAGAGAGAGAGAGAGAGAGAGAGAGAGAGGGAGAGAGAGAGGGAAGGGGTGTGCCAGGGCCTCCAGCCACTGCAAACAAACTCCTTAGCCACTTTGTGCATCTGGCTTATGTGGGTCCTGGGGAATCAAACCAAGGTCCTTTGGCTTTGTAGGCAAATGCCTTAACTGCTAAGCCATCTGTCCAGCCCACTTTTTTTTTTCATATTTTATCCAGCTTGTATTACCCTTTACTGACTTTCAAGAATCTGGGAAATTTATGTATTTCCTGTAACTTGGGAAACTTGGCCCATTCTGTTTTACATATTTAACTCCCTGTGCCATGTTATCTCATGTGCTCTTGTAGAACGCAAAATGCACGTACATTGGACGACGTAATAGTACCACACAGATTCCCAAAACACTTTTTTAAAATAAATCATTTTCTCTGCTTTTCAGATTGATAGTATACTATCTCCAAGCTCATGGCATCATTCTCTTATTCTACTGTTAAATTCACCTACATTGTGTGTGCTTTTTCCACAGATGTGTGTGTTGTGTACCCAGGGTTGTGTGTGTGTGTGTGTGTGTGTGTGTGTGTGTGTGTGTGTGTGTGTGCTGTTTTGTATTTCCTTCTCTGTGTCAGGAATACTGGAATATCAAGGGTTCCAAAAAAGACATGACTGGATGTAAAATGGGCTCCCAGAGATTTAAAACGACACTATGGGAGAAGGGAAACTCATAGTGTGGAGACTTCTGGGATGACAGATGCAAAGAGAAGACCTGACCACTGAGAACTGGAAGGAAATAAGCACTGCTTTCTCCTGCAACTTACTTTGGTAGGATGGTTTCTGTGGCTGAGCTATGAGGATGTGAAATAGGGAGCTCAACAATCAAGTCATCAGAGAAAGAACAGTTCTTTAGAGGTGGCAGACAGAATGGTTCTCAGGTTCAAGATCATTTTTATATTCTTCGATAGCAAGGGCTTATCTGTGGGAAACAGTTTGCAATAGATGCTGTTGGGCTTGTCGATGCAGGAAGGACACATCTGTTATTGGCAGAACTGGACATTTATAGATTTCTGAAGAGTAACACATACTTAGGTTCAACAAACAGAATTACTGTGCTTTGAATAAGTACCCACCCAGCCCATACACCAAAGACTTGGTCCCTAGGAAGGCAATATTGGGAGGTGGTGGAAATGTTGGAAGGTGGCATTTAATGATGTCCCTGAGTCACTGGGAGCATGTTGCCAAGTATGACAAAAACAACTTAAGGAAGGAAGGGTTGATTTCAGTTTACAGTTTTTTCTAGATTCCACTCCATCTTGGTGTGAGGAAGGCATACAGATAGGAGCTTGAAGCAGAGTCTGCCCCATTGTGTCCTCCATCAGGAAGCAACTCGCTTTCTCCTTTTCACGCAGTCCAGGGCCCCAGCTCATGGAATTATGCCACCCACAGTCAGGGTGGTTCCTCCCAATTCCTTGATGAAGAGTAATTTAATTTACTCATATTAGCAAAGATGTTTTCATCCATTGGTCACACTGTCAATTAAGCTTTGGGACTGGGGAGATGACTCAGTATATAAAATGCTCGCTGTTCAAGTGTGGGGACCAGAGTTCAGGTCACCAGTATCCATGTAAGAAAAAAAGGCTTGATAGTACATGTCTGCAGTGAGATGGAAATCAGAGACAAGAAAATTCCAAGAGAATAGAAGCTCATGGGCCAGCTAGCTTGGAGAACTCAATAGCAAATGAAAAAGAAACCCTGCTTCAAAGTGGAAGCTGAGTACCTACATTTGAAGTTGTATCCTGGCTTTCCCTGTGCATGGTATGGTATGGCATGGATGTGTGTGCATGGACACACACATACTCAGGAAAGATTAAAATAATAGGGCTGGAGAGATTGCATATCGGTCAACGCACTTGCCTGTGAAGTCTAAGGACCCAGGTTCGACTTCCTGGAACCTATGAAAGCCAGACGCACCAGGGGACACATGTGCACAAGGTCACACATGCACACAAGGTGGTGCACATGTCTGGAGTTCAACTGCAGTGGGTAGAGGCCCTGGCATGCCACTTCTTTCTCTCTCATCATAAAAATAACATAATAGCCAGCTGTGGTGGTGCACGCCTTTAATCCCAGCACATGAGAGGCAGAGATAGGAGGATCACCATGAGTTCGAGGCCACTCTGAGAACACAGAGTGAATTACAGATCATCCTGGATTAGAGTGAGACCCTACCTTGAAAAACAAAACAAAACAAAAAATATAATAAAGAAGAATTCCATTATACTTATGACCTGTAAGTAATCCATAAAATAAATATTAGGTGGTGCTTGATAGAAAGTGCTTGATATTTAAAATATTATATATACATTCATCTCTCAGTTCTTTTTATTGCATATGTGACAGGGAAACTGAAAGCACTTTGGGATTTAGAAGTAAAATTTAATTCTACCAGCAACACTATGTCTTTTAAAACTAAGCAAATTTCTTATATATCACCATTTCCTTAATTGCAAAAACTTGGGTAGTATTTTTCTCATTGTTTGGATGACTAAGTTAGCACCACACTTGTCATATTGCAGTTTTTTTGTCATAAATTTTTAAATTTATCAAACTTACTGATTCGATGAATGTACCAGGGCTAGCCCAACACCATTAATTTGGAGGGTGTGTGGTTGGTTCTCCCAATTCTAATACACACCATCTATCTTCCTTGCTTAGTGTGTTAAGTTGTAGCTGAGCTGCTTTTTATCTCTCATGCTTCCTTGAGAGCTTGGCTTGATGAAGCTGCTGTGATACCAAGTTTCTCTAGGAGACTTTCCTTCTCCTCACCAACGAATTCCGTCAAATGTCTAACCTTCCCTTAGCATCAGTGAATATGCCAATGCTTATTCAATTCCAGCACTTAGAATTATTTCCTCTCGTGTTTTGCCACCTTTCTGACCTACAAGATAGATATAGCATGCAAAGAGAATCAAAGAGTTACTACTAAGAAAGATATCCACACAGGTAGTTCCTAAAGAAATACAGAGTTGGACTGGAGAGATGGCTTAGCAGTTAAGGTGTTTGCCTGAAAAGCCTAAGGACCCAGGTTTGATTCCTATGTAATCCAGATACAACAAGGTGGTACATGCTTCTGGAGTTCAGTTGCAGTGGCTAGAGGATCTGGTGCAGCCATTCTCTCTCTCCTTTCTCTCATCTTTTTCCTCTCTCTCTTCTCTCTCCCCTCTCTCTGCTTCCCTCCCTTTAGTAAGTAAATAAAAAAATTAAAATCAAAAGAAACAAAATGCTTTCCCCTCAGACATTAATATTCTCAGAAACATTCTTCAAATAAGTCTTATAAAATATAAGTATATTTTACTTTTAAGATAGCAGATTAATACCTCTTAGGCTTTCCCCCCCAAACACTTTAGAAGATGAACTTGCTCAATGAATCTATCTTTTTACGTTACCAACTTAATCTCTTTTAGATCGATTTTATTTTCATAAGAAGAACTACTCGGGGCTTGCTTGGGCCTTGTTACTATGCTTAATAGTGCATCTTTTTTATTGTGGCAAATACGTCAAAAGATTTCTCACTTTCCTTCGATTGGAATGCTGAATTTAGTTGTCTGACCTCTTCTTAGAGAAGAGCTGGAAAATGTTTATGTCTACTCATATTTAGTAGCTAAAGTTTTTCCTGTCTGGATCTTCATGGGAAACATAAAACAATATGTATGGGTAATATTTTCCCAAAATGAGGAACGTAAAATTAAATTCAGTAAAGAAATATACGTTTAAAAAAACTGACCAGGCTAAAAATCATATTTCTAATTTCACCTTGGACACTGTTTCTCCTGGAATCTTCTTCTGACTTCTTAGGACTCATTTTCTGCTCTTCCTCTGTGCCCCTGAGATTCCTGATCTTGTAAGTCCCTTCCCTGAGCGCCATGGTTATATACCCGTCTTTCCATCACCTGAAGGTTCTCCATGAGGACAGTAGATGTGTCTGTCTGCCTCAGCCTGCTATTTATAACATTAAACACAGTGCCAAGCATCAAGGAAGAAGTTCAGAAATATTAATTGAATGAACCAATGAATACACCATGTCTAAGGCCAGAGGCTGTTTTCTAGTTTTTATTTTTAAGTATTTATTTATTTATTACTTATGAGAGAGAGAGAGAGGGGAGAGAGAGAGAGAGAGAGAGAGAGAGAGAGAGAGAGAGAGAGAGAGAGAGAATGGGCATGCCAGGGCCATTAGCCACCACAAACAAACTCCACACAAGTGTTATCTCTTTCTTCTGAGAAGCTGAACCTGGGTCCTTAGGCTTAATAAGCAAGTGCCTAAACTAGTAAACCATCTCCCTAGACCCAGAGGATGTTTTCTAAAGATGAATTGTTTATTATGAGGAAGGCAGTGATTAGAAATGGAATAAGAGAATTTTTTAAAAATTTTATTTAGTTTTATTTATTTATTTGAGAGAGACAGACAGAGTGGGGAAGAGAGAGAGAGAGAGAGAGAGAGAGAGAGAGAGAGAGAGAGAGAGAGAATGGGCACGCCAGGGCCTCCAGCCACTGCAAACGGACTCCAGAAGCATAAGCCCCCTTGTACATCTGGCTAACGTGGGTCCTGGGGAATCAAGCCTCGAACCGGGATCCTTAGGCTTCACAGGCAAGCGCTTAACTGCTACACCTTCTCTCCAGCCTGAGTAAGAGAATTTTTAAAGTATTGGTCCTAAGTTTATGGTTTTTCCCTTTTCTTCCTTTAAATTTATTTTGAGACACTTCGTATCCTTTCCAGTTATGACTTCCTGAAAAGATAATTTTTCCCTTGGTTTTTTGGTATATTTTTAAAACCTCTTATACTGTAATAACCATGACTTGGTCAAACAAATCAGTTAAGAATGGAACATTACCGTGGCTAGAAGCAATTCATTTTTATCTTTATTGATTGGCCACTTATGCACATAAATCTGAGTTCTGAGGAGATAGAGGCATCTGAGACAGCAGAGCAGCAGAGCAGATTATAAGGAGCTCACAGAACAGTGGAAGAGGTAGAATCTATCTATCTATCTCTATCTATCTATCTATCTATCTATCTATCTATCTATCTATCTATCTATCTATCTATCTATCTATCTATGTATAGGCACCAACACACCAAACTAAATTGCATAGGGAAGAAAATAAACTCAACCCAGAGAGCTATTGAGAATTTGGATCTAACGTCTGCTTTAAGGAAAATCTTACTCTTGCTTATGAAATCTTAACTCCGGCAGAGACAATGACCATCTGCCACCATCTCAAACTGGTTTCCAACAGCCATTACCAAAATCAAAATGCACAAAATTTACTTTTAAACTTTGAGAGACCAACGAATATCATTTCTTGTTATTCATCACTTACTCATTGTTTGACTGTATCTTAGGACCCCATGTGTGCTCAAAGTGCCTTACATTTATGGCATGGTGTTCTGGAAATGCCACACCACAGCTGAGGAACACCTAACACTTCTCCATGTTCACAATGCCACAGTTGCCACTCGTAATTATAATATCCTGTAGATGAACGTGCAGTTCATGGTTTGATGACATATATACTTCATTACTTTGCTCTTACTTTATATTTAATTTTATTATATAAACTTAATGAGGTGACCAAAAATGTGCTAATAAACCATAATAAAGTCTCAGGTGTGTTTCAAGCTGTTGCACTAATGGGGCTAACACTCTCCCCTGGGATTTGGAGAGCTTATGTTTCATTTGCATCTTATCCATTGAAACAAAATTTCCAGCCCTGCTTATGTTGGAATAACATTAATTCAACGTGTTCAAACCACAGGTCAGCATAAGGGGTTCCTAAAAGTAAAAGTATTTATATTGAAGTATTGATTTATAAGTGTCAGGGGCAAGGTGGGAGGGGTAAGGAAAGAGGTTTACAGGTGGAAATGTGGGTGCTCATTAGCCAGCCGTTTTTAGCTTACGAGGCAAATTCCAGGCCAATAAGAGAACTTAGAAAGAAAGAAAGAAAGAAAGAAAGAAAGAAAGAAAGAAAGGAAAGTGGATGGCATCTAAAAAAACAACACCTGAGATGGTCCTTTGGCCTCCCATTCATGCCACACCCATAATTCGCATGAACACACACACACATGAAACCAATGAAAGCACTTCAGGGAAATTAAGCGACTATTAGGAATTTGCTATAAGTAGTATTACATATGTGTTACATATATAGTTATGCTTCTATTTGTAAGACCAAGTCTTCATTTATTAAAAACATTAGAATAAGTATGTGTTTGTGAAATACTTGTGGTGTCACATTACTATGTAAAACAGCACAAGAGTTTACAAAACGCAGTCAGTTACGCTGCTCTGCACATTAGCTCTTCCTCCTGTAAGACTCTGTGCCATTCAAGGCCTTGAGATGATTTACTTAGTAACATTGGTGTGTGATTATGACATTAAAGTGCACAAATCATAACAGTAGAGTTTAATAATCTTTTATTGATTAACCCATCTTGTGAGCACCCCAAGATAAACATGTAGAACATCCCAGCTCTCTAGAAACTTCCTTGTTGGTTTTGTTCTAATCAACCATGTTGGCTACTATTTTACACCTGTCACTCCAGATTGGCCTGCTGGAGCCATATAAAGTGTATATTATTTGCTTGTTTTGGCTTTTAATTAACAGTCATATATATACTTTATATTTATTTATTTTCTAGCAGAGAGAGATACAGAGAAGAGAGACAAACAGAGAGACTAGGCACGCCAGGGTCTCCAGCTATTGAAAACAAACTCCAGAAGCATGCACCACTTTGTGCATCTGGCATTCCATGGGCACTAGGGAATCAAACCTGGGTCTTTAGGCTTTGCAGGCAAGTGCCTTAACTGCTAAGCCATCTCTCTAGTCCTTAAGCAGTATACTTTTAATATGTATCCATGTCATATCTTTTCTCAGCACTTTTTTTTTAACCATTGGGCAATATTACACAGAATGAGTATGTTCCAGTTTGTCCACTTTTTTCCTTATTAATGGGGCTGTTAAGAACAAAATCTGGGCTGGAGATATTGCTCACTATTTAAGGCATTTGCCCAAAAACCTAACAACCCTGGTTCAATTCCCCAATACCCACATAAAGCCAGATTCACAAAGTGGTGCATTCATCTGGAGTTCATTTGCAGTGGCTAGACACCCTGGCACACCCATTCTTTCTCTTTTCTTTCTGTCTGTATCCTTGCAAATAAATAAATAAATGAAATATTTAATTGAAGAAAGAACAAAATCTCATTAGGCAAAGTTTTAAAAACTTCCAGTTATACATTGTTGATTCTTTTCCTCTTAAATCATTTTACCAAACTCCATCTAGAAGTGGTTCTTGTGGCATTTTCCAGAAAGGTCAATGTGTTCTGCTTAAAAGAATAGTTATTGTAACACAATAACACACCTATATGCACATATAATTCATATATAGCTAATTAAGTGACAATACTCTTAATGTTTCCTCTGTATTCACCTTCTGCATGTAAGTGTAGGAAGTATAGCATTGAAGGGCAAATATTTCTGTGCAAATTGGAAAGTCATACATTTATGCTTTGCAATAATTACGCAGAAATTTTTCCTTCTGTCCCCAGAAACTTTGCTTAACTTTTTAACAACATAGTGGTTAAATTTATCTGTGGTCTATTTTCTCAATTTATATTACTTCCTTTCCTGACAGTGTCTCGTCTGCCAGAAATGTCTATGCATCACAGTGATTTTCCATTACTTAGGGTTAGCCTTACATTTGCTTTAAGTATCACAACTGAGGTTTAGTGCTTCCTCGTGTTCTGTATAATAGGTTGAACTTCTTTTCTAACTCTACTATAAAATTTATCTTGGTTTGAGAATCCGTTTTCACTTCAAGAATGAGTTAAGGAAACATATTATTAAGCCATCTGATAGGCAGAAACTATTGTGGCCAATTGAGAGAAAATGATAAAAATGATCAATGTGTGGTAGTATATGACAGTTACCCTAGCATTTGAGAGGCAGAGATCATGATTTTTAGGCAAGCTAAGGTCACATAAAAACTAAAAAGACAAAACGTTTCATGAAGTTTCCATTAAAATTGGGAAATGTGGAATGTGTAAAAATATAGAAATTAGTTGTAGGTAAGAGATAACTAAATGGTTGGGTTCTGAGAAGAATAAAAATAGAGAAGACACATGTGAAGGATGCATTCATAAGTGATGAGAATGCCAGGAGCTAAATCTGAGATCAGCCACTGTCTATGGAAACTCATTATCACTATTTGAAAGTTGTAAGTCTGCAGTTTAAAGAAAAAGTCCAGGATAGAGATATGAATCTGAGATTTAACAGAATATATATCAGAAAAATATGACATTGTATCAACAGGGAGACGTGAGTAGAAGGGGAAGAGGTCCTTCTTAAAGGGGAAGAGGTCCTTCTTATGAAATTTCTCTTTCTTCAGCTTTAATATAGTGACAAACCTATCTGGCCCAGCAAGTGTTCTAGATAGCTTGTAAAATGACACTTGGAGGTATTCTGTATCCCTGAAGATCATTTTACAGTTGAAATTATAAAGTGAAATAGTAAGACAAATGAGAGGATTTGAAGATGTCTGTATTTTTCTACTAGAGTACCAACCCAATATCCTCCCATAATGCAGTACAACAGGGAAGCTGATGCAAGGCCAACATTTTTTTAATGTTTAAAACAATTTAAGTTACAAAATAGAATTTCCATATTCCTTTTTCCCAGATTGGCCAATTGCTAGTATATATTTTTTCTTATCTCAATCTGTATATCTACTAAAATCTTTCTATCTATCTACCTGTTATTTTAAGGATCCTCTTATACATGGGCATGGGAAAATGCTTGATCATTTCTTATGCCTGTAAACAAAAGAAGGTATACAATGTAAAACAAAAGTGCAAAATGCCAAAGACACAGGAGATGGACAGAAGAGGAGGGATCCCATTGGAAAATAGACAAAATTAAGATGGATCGCTAGTGAATTATGATCCATTAGATTCTATAATAATATGTGAATCCATACTAGTAAAAATAAAGGAACCAATAAATAGGAAGAAAATGAATTATCTTCCTTACAAGACACTATCCACTTAACTACAAAAGTAGTAGGAACTGCAGAATTAGAAAACTGTGTTTTGTAGCCATCCCAATATTAATCCAGGCAAAAATCATGAATAGAGGCTACCACACACAAAGTGGTTTTGCAGGTGCCTCACTGGCATGGGCCTGATTTTGAAACATCACATGTAGTTAGCAGGTGAGATGCTGGACTTCCAAGGAACTGTTGAGCAGAATGAAGCAGCTTCATGAAGAAGGTGGCATTCAAAGGTAAGAAGGGACAGCAGATGCAAAGCTTCAGTCCCATGTACACTTCTACCAATGATAATGCTGAAGAGGTTTAAAATCGTTTTACATATAACTGTCTTAACATATTCAGCATGAACTCATAACATTCAGCGTCTTACAGACAGAGCACTGAGGTGAAGATAGGCTGTTTTGGAACAGGCTGTCTTTTAACTGTGAACGGCCTCTGACCCGGCGAAGTAATTACCTTCCTCTGTGTTAACCTGTTAGCCAGAAAGTACAAGCACAGGCTGGTGTGACCAGAGAGCTGTTTCTCTTTGCAACCCAATGCATTGTCTTTGGAGCAAGACCTTCCTTTAGCAGCTGTTTTGAAGACAACAAAGCCATCTCCTGGTAATACCTTATATATATATTTTTTCTTTTCTGCCAGGGCTAAATTTTATGTTCTTTCATATTGTAACTGGTAGAGAATTTACTATCTTGAAAGCCACTAAATCATTTCAAAAGCAACAGAGGGTCGCATAAACATGTGGTGTAAAGTGTGAAAGTGGACAGCAAAACACCCCTAACAGTTATAGTAGAAGTGAAATCCTTTCATAAATAAATATTTTGGCAACTGGCTGTTTCACAGACTGAATAAAATACAGATACCAATGGCAAGAGGCCCATTAACATGTGTCTGAACATTACAAGTTACACACAGTGTTGCTTTATTGGTTTATTTGTAATCACTGTGTTGTCTTACCTAAGAAAAGCTAGATATCCATATTTCTTCTTTAGGATTAGATGTCTGGGCTCAGGAGTTGGCTTAGTGGTGAAAGGTGCTTGCTTGCAAAACATGGTAGCCTGGATTCCGTCCTGTACTCACACAAGTGCCAGATGCACAAAGCGGCGCATGCATCTGGAACCGCTCATACGCTGCAGCAAGGGGCATTGCCATGCCTCATTTCTCCACCTCTCTCTTGAATAAAAAAAATCTTTAAAAATGGATTGCTGTCCATAAACCGCATTTATGTGTATAACATTTTTAGAATTTTATTCCCATTGTTCCAGCATTATGGATAATGCATAAAATTTCCCCTATTAGGTATTTTTTTCTTTTTTCTTTTTTTTTTTTTGAGGTAGGGCCTCACTCTAGCCCAGCCTGGCCTGGAATTCACTATGGAGTCTCAGGGTGGCCTCGAACTCACAGTGATCCTCCTACCACACCCTCCAAGTGCTGGGATTAAAGGCGTACACCACCACGCCCAGCTAGTGTTTACTTTTCCATATCAGTAATTTTCATGTATCCTTTCTTCTATCCTATTTGCTTACCCAGTATGGTGATGGCACTAATGATTTTAGTATCTCACAAAAGAATATTGAGGTTTGTCTTTGAGCATTGTCTGCACTCTATCACAGTCTGCCTGATACTTAAGTCCTCTCCTAGAAATACAGGAAGAGTTCTTTCTGCATATATGTGTGCATAAAGTTTTATTGGACCACTGCCATGTCCACACCTATTAGTGGCTCCCATTGTTACAGAAATTGGAAGCAAAGCCAGAAGAAGCCAGAAGCTCACAGGCCAGCAAGACTGGCATACAGGAAGTGTCAAAAACAAAACAAAACAATGAGTGGAACCTGGCCTCAAGCACAGTGAAGGAGAGGAGAAACCCCTTGAGACTGTCCTCAGACTTTCACACATGCTCTGCGGCCTGTACATGCCCACACACACACACCGAACACATCCATCCATCCATCCACACACATACATACATTACAATGTACAGTTACACATTTTGTTTTATTTGTGTTTTCTGATGCTGGGTTATGAGCGAAGACACCTTAGTGCCTGGCAGCCACAAGCATATTGGGTAGGAAGCAGGTGGTATTACTGCAGTGTGAACCACATTCACAATCTGGTTAATTCTAGCCAGAGTTTATGTCCTCCATCTTCCTGACCATTGCTGTGGTCTCAATGCCTTGACAGCTTATATTCACAGGAGAGAAATGATATCTTTGCACTGACATTCTAGAGATGTGTTCTTTTTTGGACCAATATTACAGAGAGAGAGAAAGGTTCAAATAAGCATTTTTGTCAACAAAACAACTACAGTGGCACATCTATACTTCCATCATGGAGGGCAGACAAACTGTACCCAAGCATGGGAACTGGCATACTAGGTGGGTGGTTTAATCTCTGGAACAAAAGGGCTTATTAATCATGGGTGCACCGTTCCCTGAAGGACTTCAAACTCATCCTGACAATTCAAGTTCTGAATAAAATTATCTCTAAATTTGTTATAAAAGACAGTGTTTCAGATATATGAAACCTGGGGACAAAGATAACTTGAAATTGTTGTTGCTCTGAGAAACTATTGGAGTCTTTTTTTTTTTTTGAGACAGGGTCTCATGTATCCCAGGTGAGACTATAAACAAGACTTTCTGAATCTCCTGTCTCTACAACAAGTGTTGAGATGACAGGTGTGCACTATCACACCAGTTTACAGGATGCTGAGACTCGAACTCGGGACTTTGTTCATGCTAGACAACACTCTACCAAGTGAGCCACATTCCCAGACTTATATACTATTTTGTTGTTAGAAGAAATTCTCTATTACATACACTCATACATATACCTTAGAAGAAGGGAGAAAGAGGCCTGGAGACATGGCTTAGCAGTTAAGGCACTTCCCTGCAAAGCCAAAGGACCCAGGTTCAATTCCCCAGTACCCACATAAAGCCAAATCACAAGGTGGCATGTGCATCTGGAGTTCATTTGCAGTGTCTAGAGGCCCTGGTATGCCCATTCTCTTTCTCTCTTTCTAATAATAATAAACATATAAAATATATTTTTAAAAAATAAAATCTTAAGAAAAGGGAGAAAGGAATAAGCTCTCATCATTAAATTACCAATATAAAATACCTGTCAATAGATGTAATGCTTGTTTTAAGCCAAGAGTATTCATGAAACATCAAGCCATACAAAATATATAGTGATTGTCTTGGGTATCATTAGGTGTTGTGATAACTTTTCCTAGGAAGACTCAAGCAACCCTCTATTCACCCACAGAGAGAGAGAGAGAAAGAGCACCTACAACAGACCAATGTGATAATGATATCAAAATCCAGCTGGGTGAATGAATGCATTTCTTAGGGTTACTTATAGGAGTCTGGGTGAGGAGTTTCTCACAGGGCCTGGATGACTCAAAGGCAGCGGCATCACTCAAAAGCTTACCCACCACAAGAGATGGCTCCAGGAAGACTCTTGCAGATCTTACACATTTCAGAAACTTCCTAAGATCTGTGAGTTGTTTACTTCCTGAGTCTGTAGAAGGGAACGTTTCAATTCAGAGGAACTTGCTAAGCAGCATTTATGCAAGGGTTCAAACATATCAGTTTTCATGGAAAGGGTACACAAGGTTGGCCCAACTGTGTCTTATTACTGGGAAGGAACATTCCTACCCATAGAATTTTATGGTTCCTGATAAGTTATACCAAGATCTCATTCATAATTACCTTTACTTATTCATTCATTTGTTTAACAATTCTTATTAAAATATTTATTCTGTCCCATGTAGAAACAGAACAGAAGGGACAAATAAATGGAAGTAGTGAGGCCACACCAAATTAGTCCTGAGATGACAAAGCAGAAAGGGACTCTTGGTCAGAGTTTGAGTTTGGAAAATCCCCACAAATGCGGACATGCAACTTAATGTATATCCAATTATATCTATTATATATACAGTTATAGGTTTTATATATATATATATAGCATATTACATATATATGTGTTTATCTGTGTATACCTATAACTACGTATATATATACATATATATTATATATTAGATACTATAATAAGTAAGGACTTTCTACCTGTTAGAATTCTTACAAATATGTGAAAAATGCAAAAGCTCGTGGGGATGAGCAGGATGAAGGTGACTTAAAACGATGACTTAGAACTTCAGACAAACCTCATTGCCTATTTTAGAGACTCCATGAAAGAAAAATCCTTCTATAAATTAGAGATGAAAACAAACTGAAGACCTCCTTAATCTTTCACCCAGCAGGGATCAAAGGGAATATCCCAGAGAAGTGAGTCACAAAACAATCCATATTCTTGGGCAAAGAACATGATGGATTCTGAAAACCCTGCCGTGTTCTAATTAGTGCGAGTTAACACCCTCTGCCCAGAAATGACCTCGTCTGCCTTATTTTTTAATAAAATGATAAAATTCCAAAGGTAGACTGGATGATGAAAAAAATCCACACATTCATTAACTTAACAAGGTTATTACTTCACTTGGGTCATCATGTTCCTCACCAAAGAGATACTGAAGAAGAAATGAATTGTACTGTTCAGAGAGCCTTTTAATATTATCAATATGTCTCCCATTTGTTTTATTTAGCTTGCTCCACTCTTTGGAGTTTCAAGCAATCTCAGGTAGGAGAATTACAGGAATTTCCACCCAAAGTTCAACAATTAACAGCTTCTAAAAAATATTTTTTAAATTTTTATTTACTTGTGGGAGAAAGAGGGGAAGAGAGAGAAAAAGATGGGCACTCCTGAGCCTTCAGCCACTGCAAACAAACTCCAGATGCATGTGCCACTCTGTGCTTCTGGCTTACATGGGTCCTGGGGAATTGAACCTGGGTCCTTTGTCAATGCCTTAACCTGCTAAGCCATTTCTCCATCCTGACTCACAGTTTTTAGTGATCTTATACTGTGGTTCTAGCCATTAGAATTTTGTCCTCCCCTTAGGAGGGGTCCATGGTTTCTATTTCAGTTCTGGTAAAAATATCAATGTCTCCATTCTTGATATTTTAGACTACTGTTTGGTCCCTGTAATATATTTCTGGTTTTTCTAGACTAACATTGTCATGAATTCTCCTGTGAGGATTCATCCTAAATTTTAGCACTTTCTGTGTAATCTCTACAGTTGTTCATCTGACATTGAATGACCTTCATTCCGGCTCTACCATGGTTATGCAATCCAAAGGCAAATTGCTTAACTTTCCTGAGATTCCATTTTGGCAATTATAAAACAAGCAAGAGGAAAGGAAACACTCCTAACACTATTATGGTAACTTCTGAGCCACCCATGGCTACTGACAGAGCACATTGCCTTAGAGTTAGGTAACACCTTCTTGGAGTTTGTCCTAAACTAATGTTGCTCAAAACCTTAAACCTATTAGTTTTGATGGATGAATAACAAAGTGTAAATAGATCTACAAAAAATAACAAGTCATCTGCTCAGGGTTTCCATGACTACAATCTCCTTGTATGTCCCAATTGTGATGTCAATCAATTGGGTCTTGGTTCCTTCCCCACATGTCACTGGGCCGAAGCTAGAATTCAGTTCTTTGCAGTCAGAGGACTGAAATCCTCATCTGTTCACAGTTGCCCACTGTTTCTTGCTACGTGGTCACATCGACACTATTTTCTTCTTCAAGAGAGCAGTTGAGCATTTCTGTCACTTCTTTCATTTCTGACACGCTAACCTTTTTTTTTTGTAAGGGTTTGCCTGATGGAGTGACGTCTCACCAACCATATGAACTTAAAAACCAGGACCTTAATGTTACTGTAAATCACTTCACCTTTAACCTACAATGTAACATAACAAAGGGGGACATATTCTAGCCATCCCCTACACAATGGGTAGCCTGGGTGTCACGGAATAGGAACTTGAGGCTGTGTCCTAATTCTCCTTATCAAAACAATCATCCATGTGAGAAAGGGATAATTTTCTTCAGTTTCCACACAAACAATCTCATTCATTCATTACTACTGAAGTAACTCATCCAAATAATCTGCACACGTTTGTTATTTTAACAGTAACAAGTATCACTTTCTATAGTGCCTGCCACAAGATGCAGAAGATAATCAGTATACTTATGTATCTGTATTAAAGAGATTCTTATACAACGTGTAACTGTAGAGAACTTCGTGATGCATCTTACTGGTTACGGTTAACAAACTTAAAAGAAAAAAAAAATTAATGCTTCTAGATTCACAGCTCATGGCATTAGCCCAAGAAATAGGACCACGACTATTCACTAAAGAAAATCTACCTTCAACACACACAGTCATATGGTATAGTGACTGCACTTACATACATTGCATAAGAATGAGGCAGTTTTCTCCTGCGTATCTCATTATTCCTTACCTCTGACACTGGATGTCTGTTATAGCTCATTCCTTCATCAGACATTTTCTGAGGTCCTCCAGTAATGGAGTACTAGGTACTGATGGCCTGAAGTGAATATGAGAGTTTTCCTCCTTGAAGAAAGTAATCTACTGAGAAAGACATCAGCTCAACCTTAACATTAACATGGTGTTGACGTCGCATAGGACCTTTCAAAGAATCCAGATGCAGAGAGAAAGAAGGCAATCAACTGTGAGTGGCGTTAAGCAATTAGGAAAGATCACAGAAGAGGTCACATTTTCTTTGATGGTGTTTTTGTTTCTGAGTCGGGGTCATTCTCTATAGCCCTGATGGGTCTAGTACACGCTTTGTAACCCAGATTGGACTTGAACTTGTGGCGTCTCCCTTCTGTGCACTGATGTGATCAACTTTAGGATTCATATGTGGGATTAGCCTTAGCGGATAAACAAAGGTTCATGAGTGAACAAAAGAAAAAAATATCTTTTATTTTTTTTAGGAAAGTATACCACTTAGACAGTAGTTAAGTGTTCTAGACCAGTCTTAGCTTGGCTGGGGGTAAATACTGAAGGCTCTTGTCTACAAGAGATTCCGACAAATTGAATAAGAGTGGTTTTGTTATCTTTAATGCGGCCTTTCTGCTTCATCTCTGTAACTCATCCATCTTCCCTTGGTTCTCCTTGTAAAATTCCCTGTTCTTCCCTCAAATATTCATTATTCACTGATAAGCCCTAACTGTTTAACCAGCTATGTTGTGTCCTTCATAATCTGTCCACCACGGTCTCTTTAAGCTTTATGGTCTAGGACATTTTCTTCCCTTTCTGATAAACTCCCAATAATTTTCCAGGATGCCTACTAGTTTTCCTTTTTTTTTTTTTAGAATACAACAAAAGTCCCAACATGCTCTGTAAGAAGCAACACACTCTAGCTTTTGCCTCTTTAAAAAAAAATAATCATTTATTTGAGAGAGAGAAAAGCAAAGAGAGATAAGGAGAGAAATGGGCAGCACAGGGCCTCTAGCTACTACAAATGAACTCCACACACACGCGCCACCTTGTGCATCTGGCTTATGTGGGTCCTGGGGAGTCGAACCTGGGTCATTAGGCTTTGCAGGCAAGTGCCTTAACTTAGGAAATTATGTGTCCCAATATTTCTGTCTGATCTGTTCTCATCACTGGAGTCTCTTTAATGGTGGTCCTTTACTGAATTGTGAGGGAGCTCAATAATGCCTGTGTGGCGCAGATTGACACTCAATAAATATTTCTTCAATGAATGAATGAATGAAGCATAAATATTTTTATCCCTTATTGCTCATATCTCTTGCTCCTTAGGGCTGTCCTCAGTCACGCCTGGCAAAAACTTTGAATATTTCCTCTTTGTTTTCCTTGTATTGTTCCCTTGCATTGCCTGCAGATATAACAGGCTGCTTCTCTTTATGAGATGATATATATATCTCAACAATGTTGTATGATAAATTACATATAAATATATATAATTTGACATATTTTTTCCATCAATTCATCTATTTTTTTATAATTTCTAATTTGAATGACTGATGAGAGGATGTTCCTAAGTAGGATAGATTACTCTATCTGCTTGCTGGTGCCTCATGACTGGCACTGCAGAAAATACCACCTCTCGGGCTGGTATCACTCCTTCAGGAGAAATTTTTCACCTCATCTAACAGGACATGTAGGAAGAATTAGTAAAGTTCTCCTTAGATACGATTTATAGTGCATCAGGTTGGAGAGAAGAACTGTAGAATGGTGAGGCACGCTGTGACCTCAAAGCAATTTTTATTGACCTAACGAGGGTTTAGTAACATCAATCAAATGGTGTTCTAGCAGATACTTGATATTTTCTGGCCAGACTGAGAATTTTCACTGACATCTTTTGAGTCATCCCTCATCTGTCTCCATGTCTGCTGTCCTCTCTCCACCAGCAAAACTCATTTATGGCCCAATCGCTTGACTCAGGGGGCACTGGTCTTTTCATAAATATAGTGGAAAAAGAGGGTGTTTCGAGCCATCATTTTAAAAATTTTATACTGCTAAGTAGAATGGTTAAAAAAAGAGTGGTTATTTTCTTGGTTGTTAAATATTTAAACATTCCATCGAGAGAAAATGTGGGAACAGGAAAAGCCTTATTTTAAATTAAATATATTTTTTTTCTTTTTCCTGTAGGAGAAGCTCTATTTCAGAATTGGAAGTCCACTCAGGTTTAATCACATCTCTGTTGAATTGTTAAGAAGCCATTAATTGATCTTATGCAAAATTCTTCTCATTATAACCACTTTTGCCAAATGAACCATTAAAAAAAATACTAGAGGACAGAGAGGGGAAATGTTTAGAGAACAAATACTTTTTTCTTGGTTATTGTTGTTTTATTTCCCTGTGTAGACTCTAAACCCCTCTCATTGAAATTGCTTCTTTACTTGTTTGCCAATCTGTTTTACTTTTTATAGACTTCTTTTGTTTTGTTTGCAAGACAGAGTCTCACTCTTGCCCTAGCTGACCTGGTACTCACTCAGTATTCCCAGGCTGGCTTCGGAATCACAGTGATCTTCCTACCTCTGCCTCCCAAGTGCTGGGATATGACTTGCATTTCACTTAGCTTTGTCCATGGATAAATTCTTAGCTAATTTGGAATTGTGTTGCTTTTATGTAATAATGACCATTTCACTTACTGAATTATAACGGAACTAACTATACTTGTTGAGGTAAGTTCATAAGTGTGCTACTCAAACCTGGAAAAAAAAAAAAAAACTTCTGTTGAACATCTAAAATATATTAACCAACATGGTATAGACTTAGATAATACAGCAGATGTTAATTTAGTGGAAAGTACACATATGATTTCCTCTTCTTGAACCCTGCACCTCCTTCTTCCTTCAGTTTCCTCTTCCCTGACTCCTCCCCCTGTCTCTCCAGGGCTGGAAATGGAACCTAGGGTCCATACACACTAAGAAAAGTACCATAAAGATACATCCCCACTATATCTTTATGTATTCTGTTCTAAACCAGTAGCTGTAAATATAACTTTTCCTACAGTAAACTATCCACTACATATATAGCAAATATATATTTATATATTTATATTATACACAAATATGCATTATATAAATTTATATATTATTTATATATTTACATTCATATATAAATATATAATATAGATATATTTTTATGTAAAAATATATTTGCTCTCTCTATATATATTTGCTGAAGCAGCAAAAACATTTTCATAAGTATTTTTAGAGAAAAGATAATTAGACTTGTTCATTAAATCATTTGAAAAATGGCTTTTCCAAGTAATTGTAAGTAATTGTAAATAAGGATTGTAATCCTAACAGGGTTTAGGACATATCATGCATGATAATGAACAGTGTATTCTGAATGAAGTAAGTCATTGCTTTACAAGTACCCTTTGAGGTGATTGCACGTATCTTCCTACTTTTTACAGAAACCAAGGCTTAAAGGTGTTAACTAACTTTCCCAAGGTCGTAGGGTAAGCATAGCATAAATTCACACTGCCATGGACTCAATCCTACGGAAGCGCCTTGCATTCTATCCCGGGTCGGCCTCCCACCCCTCCGCATTCAGTGCGGCACTCTCTCCAAATGACCACAAGGTGGCAGTGTATCGAACCTTAATTCAGAGTGTTCACTCTTTGGCATCTGTAGTATATAGTTAATTGCCTTGGATACAAACCTAAAAACAGTGAGGAGCAGATATTTCAACAAAAGCTGAAAAACTTATTATAATAATATTAGGGAATAAATTTTATATAGCACATTTCTGCATATTCACTTTTTCCTTTTATTTTTTTCTTTAACTTGTTTTTGAGATCTTTAATAGGCTCGCCTCAAACTGGTGATCCTTCTGCCTCAGCCTCTGGAGCACTGGATTGCAAGTGTATGCTCCTATTTCTGCACTATTTTTCCTTTTGCAACCTACCAGTAAATATAATTTATTTTAACAGATAGGCCATATAACCACTGTGGCATTTTCTTATTTCTATGTGAAAAATAAGTACATTTTTTATTTGCAAGTGTGACTTGAAGTTTACATTGGTGGTTATTATATGAAAATTCTTCTACAGACTATAAATATTTTTATTGCCTTTAGGAGTTAAGATAGAATTCATCTCTTGACATAATGATAGTCGATCTGTTATAAGGATTGTTATAGAGACTTTAAAAATGAATACTGTCAACATGTAACTGAAATTTATTGGGTGCTAAGTGATTTATATTTCGTTTTTTTGGTTTTTTTTTTTTTTGATTTTTTGAGGTAGGGTCTCACTCTAGCCCAGGCTGACCTGGAATTAACTATGGAGTCTCAGGGTGGCCTTGAACTCGCGGCGATCCTCCTACTTCTGCCTCCTGAGTGCTGGGATTAAAGGCGTGCACCACCACACCCAGCTCAGTGATTTGTATTTCTTAACATGCATATGATCTTTTAACTTCACAACTATTGTCTTCAGGCCCTAATTATCTTCTTTGAATTCATAATACTCTTCCTGAACCCCTATCATTAAAAAAGACTTCTGTTGAAGAGGCACCATATTATAGATCTGAGATTTCAGACAGATCCAGAGTGAACCAGGGGTGGCATTTACCATATTTCATCACTTAAATGTAATGTTTAATTAAGCCTTTTTCTTTGCAGTGGCTAAGGCCCTGTGTGCCAATTCTTGCTTTCTCGCATAAAAAATGTTGTGAAAAAGAAGGAGCTCTCAGTTTTTATAGACAGGTAGCTCAGAAAGAAAAGTATAGTAGAAAGGACTATTCAAATTATTGGAGGAAATATATCTGTTTGGTTGTCAAATGCATATTTATGAGCCAAAATGTCAGTGTTGTGTGTGTTAGCTTTAAACTCAACCATTACCTCAAAATGTTCTTTTATGACTCTCTGTTATATTGCCAATTTGCTGGGAACAAATTCATCACATGAATTCAATTTGTTTTACATTTTATTTTCTTCAATTTATCTTGTACATGGGATATTTCTCCAACTTAATTCTATTTGTATATTATGTCTTTGTTGTGATTCTTCTCTTAAAACTCATTTTTTCCCTTCTTTGGTATCCTCTAAAGCTTGGTAGAGAAAGGGCAGGAGAGGTTCTTGAACTCTCCACTTTTGCTATCCAAATAGGTATTTTTTATTATATGAAGCTGAAACTTCATCTAAAATTTTATAACACAGCCATTATTTGTTAATAATGAAACATATGTTTCTTCTGCAGTGTTATGAGGAATCATGAGAAATTGCAGTACATACAAATTAGCCAGGTGTAGTAGTGCATGCCTTTAATCCCAGCACTCGGGAGGTTGAGGGAGGAGGATCACTGTGAGTTTGAGGTGTCCGAAGAAGAATCACCACTTAGAGAATCTAATAGAATAAAATAACTTACAAAAATCACCAAATTGTGATTCCTATTTTTAGTAGGTCTAAATTTAAGATTCATTTGTAATGAATTCCAGGAGCATTTATCATGTTACCCTTACAATTGGGTGAGTAGGAAAATATTCAGAAATATTAGAGGTTTGTCTCACATGGCTTTTAGAAACCAAGTGTGCAGGCGAGTTTTATAAAAGGACACAGAAATGTTGTTCCACAAGGTATCATGAGGCATTTTTAATTAAATGCAGAATGTATAGTAAATGGTTAAGTTTCATCACCCACAACATGTTAACTATGTGCCATTTTATGCCAACTGCCTGACTATCTGGAGTTTTGATTAATAGTATACCTGAATTTCTCAATATAACTTGGAGGGACACATATTCCCACCAGTGAGCTCAGTGTCTGCTCGCTTTGTTAAGTAATGTCTTTGCTGTAAGGAAAAAAAATAGATCTATTCTATGACAAATAGTTTTGCTAGACTAATTTACATCTAGCTGAGGACAAGTTTTATAAATTTTCTGCTGTAATTTAAGTTTTCATTTCTTATAATTGAGACAAATTTAGAAACTTTTAGTTTTATTTTCTCATTTATTTTGAAACTTGATTCTAATAAGATTTAAACTTATTTTAAAAATTTAATTCTTGTCATCATATTGAATTGTAAGAGTTCTTCATACTTCTAGATATTAGCAGTATTAAGGGACATTTTGCAAGTATTTTCTGCCAGACAATTATTTTTACTTATTTCCATAATTTTGAAGATAATTTATTGATTTTTTAAAAATTTATTTATCACCAAAGATTTTCACTGGACAATACTTTGGTATTTTTACTGGTGAACACTAAGCTTAAATTTACTGTGACTATTATTTAAAGGCACAGGTACACACGCGGTCCCTAGCTTCCATGGTCCTTCTGTAGAAAAGCAGTTTTTCAGCTAGACTGCAGTGAAAATCTTTGGTGACAACCTAGCTGCTCATATGTCATAAAAAGTACTTTTATTATATAGCAAGTATACAATAAATGCTAGAAAAAATGGATAGAGAAAGGAATTGGAAAATTGAAAGTACTGATGTGGTCCTTGGAGAAAATCCGTGGTTATAGTCACAAAAGAGAGAGAAAAAATTAAACCAAGAGCTCCATTGCTGAAAACAATGCAACCTTCATCTAGTAGTTCACGTGATCATAGAGTGGTTAGAATTGTGTGCTGTGAAAGGATAGATCCCAGAAAGAAACAAAGAGAAGCATTAATAAAAGTACTTCCCTCCTAATGACAAGCTTCTGGACTCTGCTACTTCCTGCCAGGGGAGGAATAAAGTGTGAAATACGAAAACTTACTGAGAAACTTAGAGTACAGTACTGAGTCATGGAAAAATCTTACAAATATCTTTTCATACAGAAAGGATATGGATAACATACAATAGATTACATTAATTCATTGGTGTTCTTTTAGTGACCTGGCATTGTAGGGAAAATAGATGAGCTGAGGAATAAAGTATATATGTTTGTGGGGACCGATAGTAGCTTATGAAGGGTATGCTTGAATAATATGTCTGCTGTAAAATACCAAAAGATCATTTCTACCATTTTGTAGCATCATGAACATTAGGTTAAACTAAAAATAACCAAAAAAGTTTCTATATGTTCTTCTGCCTTAGTTTTTCATATTTAAAATTGTTCCCAACTATGGATGACTGATGATAAGAGGCATAAATATTTTTAGTTTGACAAAATTTAAGCTTTCTGTTCAGGACAACTTTAGTTGCTTTTCTTCTCAATGTAATATGAAATTATTCTACCAGGGCCATTTTTTCCTTTTGTTTAGCATGGGTTTAAAATATTTTATTTTTATTTACTGATTTATAAGAGAGAGAGACAGAAAGAGAGAGAGAGAGAGAATGGGTATGGCAGGGCCTCTAGCCATTGCAAACAAACTCCAGATGCATGTGCCACCTTGTGCTTATAGCTTACATGGGTTCTAGGAAATCAAACCTGGGTCCTTAGGCTTTGTAGGCAAGCACCTTAGCCACTAAGCCATCTCTCCAGCCAAGTTTTAAACATTTTAACATGATTTTCCATCTGCAAATAACTTAATTTAGAATAATATTACATGGAATTGTAAGTTACTTATTACCTATGTAGGTCCTCAATGATGTTTCTGGTCAAAGTGGAATGAATTGCTAGGCCAACTAAATTTATGCTATCTTATCTTTCTTTGTACTATGTGTGTATACCATTAGCACATATTAACAAACAATCCATTTGCTTTTATAGGCATTTTTACTATGTACCAAAGGATGTTTTACAGTTTATTCTAGAAAAATTATGTACCTTTGTAGTTTGCTTTAATGTTTGTGTTTTCAAATTTTTCCACCTTAGCTTTTTCTATGAAATATTACTTTTTCAAGTTAAAATGCCATTTAATGTGGACATCTGAAACCAAGAGCAATACTGACAGAACGTTTTAACCTGAGATGTTCTCAGGCTGCTAGATAAGATTGTTTTTCAAGGAAACAGAGAATAGATTTGTCTTAAATAAAGTATCAGTTCTAGAACATGACAAAATCCTAGTTAAGGATGAAGCATGAGTATTATATAAGTTTTAAACAGTGTGAAGGTTAGAAATTGAATTTTCTTTGGTTTATAATATCTACATCAAAAGAGAAACTAGGAGGTATGTTAATAATCTGACATTTTCTCAGTTGATGGGCTTAATAAGAAAAAGTATATTTTCTGCGAACTGGAAGGCCTGCTAAAATCTTTACTGTTAAACACTTATGTAAAAATGAATTTTTTTCTCTTTAAAATGAGGATTCAATAAAATCAAGTATTCATTAAAATGATAGACTTGTTTTTCAAAATTAAAAGATACTGACTTATTATTATTTTTGTGATCTGTACTATTAAAAGGCTCTATATCTCACTAAAACAATTTCCTTTGCCTTGTACTGACTTTTAATAATATAACTGTTAAAAGTTTCTTAGTTTGAAAAAGGTAGTACTATTTTCACCAAAATAACTGCACTCTATTTATTTAATTATATGATAATTTTCATTAAATAAATAAAAAGTACTGATGCAATTTTAATCAGATAACTAAATCTTTGCTTGTTCTTTCAAGTTCCCTGGGTTAGGCCTGGAAATAAGAATTTCAGAACATCTTTTACACTTAAAAAATTTATCTTTGAAATTTCCCAAAGAGTACCTGGTGAACCACACATATTTATCTTTTTATTTTTATTCTTTAAACATTTTTTTAAATTCATTTTTATTTACTTACTTGAGAGTGACAGAGAAAGATGCAGAGAGAGAGAGAGAGAGACAGAGAGAGACAGAGAGAGAGAGAATGAGCATGCCAGGGCCTCCAGCCACTGCAAACAAACTCCAGACACATGTGCCCCCTTGTGCTTCTGGCTAACATGGGTCCTGGGGAATTGAGCCTCAATTGGGGTCTTTAGGCTTCACAGGCAAGCACTTAACTACTAAGTCATCTCTCCAGCCCTTCTTTTGTTTTTTTGAGGTAGGGTCTCTCATTAGCCCAGGCTGACCTGGAATTCACTATGTAGTCTCAGGGTGGCCTTGACCTCATGACAGTTCTCCTCATTCTTCCTCCTGAGTTCTGGGATTAAGATGTGCACCACACCCGGTCCAGTCCCATATTTCTCTTTTTAGATCTACCATATGACCCAGCTATAGAACTCCTAGGCATATATCCGAAGGAATCATCTCATTTCCTTAGAAGTACGTGTTCAACCATGTTTATTGCTGCTCAATTTATAATAGCTGGGAAATAGAACCAGCCTAGATGTCCCTCAACTGATGAGTGGATAATGAAGATGTGGCACATTTATACAATGGAGTTCTACTCAGCAGTAAAGAAAAATGAAGTTATGAAATTTGCAGAAAAATGGATGGACCTGGAAAGGATTATACTAAGTGAGGTAACCCAGGCCCAGAAAGCCAAGCGCCACATGTTCTCTCTCATATGTGGGTCCTAGCTACAGATGATTGGGCTTCTGCGTGAGAATGAAATACTTAGTAGCAGAGGCCAGTAAGTTAAAAAGGAGACATAAAGGGAAGAGAAAGGAAGGGAGGAGGATACTTAATAGGTTGATATTGTATATATGTAAGTACAATGATTGTGATGGGGAGGTAATATGATGGAGAATGGAATTTCAAAGGAGAAAGTGTGGGGGGGGGGGAGAGAATTAACATGGGATTTTTTTTATAATCATGGAAAATGCTATCAAAAATTAAAAAAAATAATAAATAAATAAAAGAGGATCTTAGAAATGACTTCTATGCCTAGCACCACTTACATATCATAATTAAATCAGTACTCTTATAATGGTTTTGAATGTAAAGCATTAGCTTCCGTGAGATTGTAGAGATAGAGTATGCTGCATATATTATTTTCTCTAGTGCAAATATTCGAAAATAACTAGTTAATTGAACACAGTTCAATTAACACAGTTGTCCCATGGCATCCACAGAAGATTGGTTCCAGCACCCCAAAGAATCCTTAAATTCCAAGGACTCTCAAGTTCCTTATATAAATGGCATAGAATCTGCAAATTAAAAAAAAAAAAATCCCTTATCTTCTGGTCTGTGGGTTTCATCAGTTGGAATTCATAAGACAAAAACCTGGAAGGCCACTGATGCAGCGTAAGCTTTGTGAGACCCATAAGCTTCCAGACCCTAGTTCCTGAGGTATTGCTGAAAGACTCCCTGAATTCCTGTATCACCAAGTCTTCAGAGCGGTAACCCTGCAGTGGGCATGGTTTTAATCCCTGGGTTCAATATCTCTCCTACTTCAACATCAGAACACCAATCTCACGACAGTGACAACTCGGAACAAACACAGTAGCAGTGTGTATGATGGGCTACTTGCAATGCTCATGTGCAGATCCATTTTATAGCGTGAACAAACGTGTTCTTATACAATAGAAAGTGCCCCTTCCCGTGGTGGCGCACACCTTTAATCCCAGCACTCGGGAGGCCGGGGTAGGAGGATTGCTGTGAGTTCGAGGCTGCCGCGGACTGACTCTCGGGGAGATCAGGACCGAGGGAGAACAAGGGCGAAGGCTCAAGGAGAACTCGGGATTCAGCGAGGAAATGACAGACAGACACACTCTAAGTTGAATATGCTGCTGCAATTTACTGAAGGTTTCATGAAGGTTTTATACAGATTGAACAGGGAAACTTAGCAAGCCAACAAGTGATCTCAGAAATCATTAATCTAAGCAATCTTAAGTATTGTTTTATTGTAAGCATACATGTAATATTTATCAGGCAGGAATTGTACCCATTTTCTGAGAAGCATGTCTCGCACCATTGACCACAACATTATACGAACAGAAACTAGGGTAAAAGGTGTAAGGTGAATAACAGGTTACTTATTTCTTATACCCCAAGGACTGTATAAACACCAAGGCTTATGCTTCCTTGCTAAGCGTTCCCATAAATGGAAGAGAATGCCATAGCCTCCTTTTTTCTTCATAATTCACCCATCTATTACCGAATTCATCATATCCTCCCTCATAGGGGAGTGGAACTAAGTAGATTCCAGCTCTAGGAGTCCACCATCTGCCCTTGATCAAGTACTGAACATATCCCCCAGGAAGTTTCCTAGTGGGAATGCCTAAGTTTTGTAACTTCTTTTCTGCAGAACTGTCATGCTTCTTATGAACACTACCGATCAACATTTCTACTTTCATATTCTCAGGCTCAGTATCGTTCTCAAACATCATAAGCTGTTTTTACTTTACGTCATCTAAAAACTGTTCTAGAGTTAATTTTTTATTCTTAGTAGAGTTATAAATTCCCTCCATTGCCCTAATCATAGGAGGGGCACATTTAATGCTTAGATTGTTTCTTGTACTCTGATTGCGTGCATGATTACTAATAAGTGTTGAATTAGCTGTTCTTAGACAAACAGCTAGAAGAAAGCAGGAAAGAAACAGAGCGCAGAAAACAGCACATTGGCGTCAGCAATTAGGTCGTCGTGACTTCATGGGCAGCAGGAACCTTTACAGTAACCGACTGCCAAGGGGTCACCGGGGGCATCCCTCCGAAGAGTGCTGGCCCTCTGTCCTCAGCTCTCTTCCAGTACAGAAGCATCTCTGCTTGCTACACAGGCGAGGTCGCCGTGGACGCAGCACGAGGCCACCCTGAGAATACAGAGTGAATTCCAGGTCAGTCTGAGCTAGAGTGAGACCTTACTTTGGAAAAACAAAACAAAAAACCAAAACAAAAGCCGGGCGTGGTGGTGCACGCCTTTAATCCCAGCACTCGGGATGCAGAGGTAGGAGGATTGCCATGAGTTCGAGGCCACCCTGAGACTCCATAGTGAATTCCAGGTCAGCCTGGGCTAGAGTGAGACCCTACCTCAAAAAACCAAACCAAAACAAAACAAAACAAATCAAACCAAACCAAACAAAACAACAACAAAAAAAGAAAGTGCCCCTTTCCATCCCATATCATTGTAAAGACACCTAAACAACACCCATGCTACCAGAAGCCCACATCCATGTGTTGATTTTCTTAAGTCTCTTTTAAAAATATTTGCTTAAGTCCAAAGTGTGTACCACTTCTCATTTCTACTTAATATACTGACTAGTATTGATCTTTACTATGACTTGGCCTAAAATTCTTTTCTGCAAGGATATTGCTTTACCCAGGAAGAGGTTCCCAAGGGGAGGACCCCAGGCTATGAGTTGCAGTACTGGGCGTTGATTTCCCCATCAGCTGAGGATACCATAGAACTTTATTTATCCTTTCTTCTTACAGTATTTCTAACGTTCAGTGCTACCCTAAAACCTGCAGTGCTTTACTGGTTGGTAGATGGCCTGAATCATTTGACAAGAATTTCTTGACTGAGAGCTTCTCAAGTAAGCCCTCTTGAGAAGACTTTAGAACTTGGGCATAGAGCTCAAAACTACCTCTTGATCTCTGAAGGTGGCATGCATTCTTTTGCTGTTGCAGTCAGGTTCGTATTGCTGATAGAAATCACCCAACCAGAGCAGCTTGTGGGAATAAAAAGAGGTTTATTTTGGCTTACAGGCTCAAGGGGAAGCTTCATGATGGCAAGGAAAACGATGGCATGAGCAGAGGGTGAACATCACCCCCTGGCCCATATAAGGTGGACAATAGGAACAGGAGAGTGTGCCAAGCACAGGCCAGGGGGAGCTGGCTATAACACCCATAAACCTGCCTCCAACAATACACCACCTCCTGGCTGTGTTAATTCCCAAATCTCTATCAGCTGAGCACCTAGCATTCAGAACGCCTAAGTTTATGGGGGACGCCTGAATCAAACCACCACATTGGCTGTCACTGCATAGTCATTATTCTGAGTATGTTATACATTCCATATTTCCTGGATGTTATTCCTCAAAGAGTGCTGCAACAGTGGCCATAGCATTTACGTTATATTTAGAGGTGAATTAAAACAGGTGGGACTCTGGAGGCATGCAAGACGCAGCAACCTTGCTGCCTTCAAGACCTCCGTTACACGGAGAAGAGGAAGTAAGCAGAAAAGCAAAAGCACCTGTAAATCACAAAGCCAAGACGGACAACGCGACCAGAGAGTAAACTTCGAAATGACTGGCGGCTTTGTTTCCCCTCCTTATATAGTCTGCTTCCTAAAGTGAGATGCAAAACAAAACAGTGGGATGTTAAACTGCCATCTTCTCAAAATTTTTAGCTCTTGGGCACTTAGCGGTTAAGGCGTTTGCCTGCGAAGCCATGGGACCCAGGTTCGAGTCCCCAGGACCCACATAATCCAGATGCACAAGGTGATGCACGCATCTGGAGTTCATTTACAGTGGCTGAAGGCTCTGGCACACCTATCTATGGCTTTCTAACTAAAATAATAATAATAATAATAATAAGTTAAAAAAGAAAAAGAAATTTAGCTTTCCACAGTTAAAAAAATGTGGTTTTAAGATTCAATTCCTGTCTCTTATCAGCTGATATGAGTGGCCCATACCACAGATTGAATTCTGCTCATACTAATACATATGATTTTGTGACTTTCTAAGTTATGTGGCACAAATGAGACAAGTTACAACAAATTTTAAAAATGAAGCAAAATTTAAAAATTAAAAATGAGTAAAGTTACATGTGTTTTTTTTTATTTTAAAGAATTTTCCTTTCATAAATAACATCATAAAGTGGTTTTATGAGGTGCATTATTTAGATTTAGGGATGAGAGAGGAATACTAATACAGTTAAATTCAAGACCGCAGACATTATGGCCCTAAGTGCCCTGGTTGACTCCTTCTTGTTTGAAATCCTTAAGAGAAGGAGTGCACTCTCTCTGTCGGCAATCTTAGTTTTCAAAGTTGTGTTGAAGTTTCTTGACTCAGTCAGCAGGAAATGTGGGCTGGGGCCCAGGGAAAGGACTTTCTTTCCCTTCCTATGTCTCATTAGCTTTCTCTTTTTCTGTCCTAACTCACTGGTGGTGAATTCACAGGTGCTGTGTCTCTCAG
Source organism: Jaculus jaculus (assembly GCF_020740685.1). NCBI lineage: Eukaryota > Metazoa > Chordata > Mammalia > Rodentia > Dipodidae > Jaculus > Jaculus jaculus. Next base: position 20,110,002 of record NC_059116.1, on the reverse strand, counting down.
ATCTGGCCACAGCCCTCTGCCATTACTTTTCCATCCTCATAGCGTCAGGATACAAAGAGCTGATAGGCAACTCTTGCTGCCACCGTGCAGCTGCCCTTCCTCACACAGGGCCTCTCTCACTTCCAGCTGCCAGGTAGTCGGAGGATGCTGGACTTTAGACACTTGAGTACAGGTTACACATTAACCAGGCTCCCCTGCACCCCCTTTCTCCTTCCCTTCCCTGGAAATCCTTAAAAGCAGACATCTTGTGGTGTTCATCAACCTCTTTAGTAAACTTTTTTTTTTTTTTTCTGAAGGATCATTCAGCTTAGCTTCTCTTGAACTGCCTCTCATCTCATTCCCTAAATTCTTCCTAGGCAGATGTAATGATAAATCACTGAAAATAATATATTTTTATTTAGTTTCCTAGAACTAGGTATCATAAATTTCAGCTTCTAATCTCAGTGAAGAATGAAAGTAAAATAAAAACAAACCCTAACAAATATTCAAGCCCCCCCCCCCCCAGTCCAGGAGATAAAGACATGATTTTTCCAACACAGCTATAATTTGAGCCTGTTTCCCCATAAAACATTAGTAATCTAACATTTTTTTTGTGATTGTATTGTTTTGGGAAAGGTCATAGAGATTTCTCATTGTTACTGCCCTTGTGATTCTTACCCTAAGGGAAACTGCAAACAGTTCCTTCTAAAATTCTGTGTCCCCAATGCAGAATTTTAATTACCTCCATTCTGAGACTGTTACCCACTTACGTGTAGTCTTCCACTCCCTTTCCATCCTCAACAGATTTCTCCTTTCCTCAGAAAATTGCCTCAAGCCATAGTTCTTGTTGTCAGCAAAGACACTCCTAGGACTGGCCAGGGTGATCGGGACTCTGCGTTCCCGGGAGAGGTGGCTCTCCACATCCTTTGCTCAAGCCTGGATGCCAGGGCTGCTCTCAGTCTTAGAACTGACAAGCTCAACCCGAGCCAACTTCAGCTCATAACTGAACAGGACAAGGATGAACCGAACTAAATGAGCAAGTTGTAGATATTGTATTATGCTTATGCTAAATAATACAGCACATCAAGTTCCTTTGTAAATTTCTTCCCATAGATTAGTACTGCTTGAAAACCTCTATCACAGTATGATTTTTTTTTTTTTTTTTTTTTTTGGCCTACAGTGGGAAGCTGTTCATGCAGACTGCATAGCTGACAAATCTTGGTGAAGTAACTTCTGTGTGGTCAACTCCAAACAGGACATTTAAACCATCCCCTCTAAGGCTCAGGGGGCCTCTCAAGAGAGGACAGGAAAAGGGAAGAGCAAGACCCTACCTTGAAAGACAAAATTTTAAAAAAAATGACATTTGAAATGATTCTCATTCAATAACACATTACGAACCTAGTATTAAGAACAGGGAGACAGGGCTGGAGGGATCATTTAGCGGTTAAGGTGCTTGCCTGCAAAGCCTAAGAACTCATGCTCCAATCTCCAGGCCCTATGTAGCCAGACGCAGTGATGCAAGCGTCCAATGTTGCTCATGTACCACAAGGGGGCGCAAGGGTCTGGAGTTCGTTCGCAGGGTCTTTTCATTCATTCTCTCTCTGTCTTTCAAAAACAAAAACAGGAAGACAGAGAGTTGGCTTTGTGCACAGAACCAATCCTATGAAATGGTTCCGAGGAAAGGTGCTCTGTGCTTGGCTTATGAGACACATTTATGAGACTTATAAATGGCAACAGGAGACTTCTTGGCTGACCAAAAGCCACAAGGCATTGTGTGAACCAGGTGGAGAAAGATCTTCCTTAACACATGCAAGTGCTAGTACCTGGGGAGTGTCTGCCTTTGGTATTTGGCATTGGGATAAAGAGGAAACAAGAGAGGCTGCTGGAAGGGCAGTGAGCTTCTGATGGAAAACTCTAGGCAGTCGTTAATCCTCAGGCTGACATGAACGCACATCTTCTCCCCAGATAAGGCACAAACAAGAGACCAAAGGACCATTACACCAAAGCCGTTTTTGGTGAGCCAATGAGTTTACTGGGGTTACCTGCAGAGCAGGGTGAAGGGTTGCTTACAAGGGCACTCGGTGACTCAAACACAGCCGCACCATGAGAAGCCTCATCCCATCCTGGATGATGACGACCTCCCCACGGCTGCTTCCACTCAGAGAGCTGTGTCGCCAGGAAGCCCACGTCAGCACAGGCCACGACGACTCACCAAAGATGCGTTTCTGAACCACCCTGGGCCACTTGCAGGCAGCTGCATTCCAGGGTCTCCTCTCTAAGCTGTGGTTTCCCCTTTATGCACACGGGGCACTTTAGCTTCATGTTAAGTAAATAGTGAGGTCAGATACGATAAGACTACAAACAAAATTACTGCAAACTGTTTGTGATCTAGGGACAGAGAGGTGATTAGGACTTAATTAAAGCCTCCAGACTAGGTGTAGTTGCATCATGGCTTGTAGACTTTTTTTTTTTTTTTCTCAGTTGGGAGAAAATTCTTTCAAGAAGAATGCTTTATGGAACGTTGACAACATTATGCATTAAACCTAGCCATAATTACAGTCTTGTTTCACTATGCAAGGTTTTCCCCGCATCCTACCTCCTTCTTGTGGTGTTTTTGCATCTAAGAGTGCCCTTTTTTCCCCCCTAAACACATATTGTGGTAAATAAATATTCATAATTTCTTTGTCTCTTCATTTTGAACCTATTGATAAGAACAAACCAAAAATGCGATGATGAAATATTTCCTACAAGACCACGTTTTCTCCAAGAGTGTACAAAGACGCTAATCCTGTGGAGAAATTGTTGAGTTTAGCATGTAGGTGATTTTCAGTGGGATCTATTAAGTGAAAACCAGTTCTCATCTGCCTGAACGATTCTAAATTTCCCCACGAGGATGCATTCACTTGACTGTGTCAAATACCCAACAATGAAAAATCATGTTTGTTTTTACAAAATTCATACTTGAAAGCCCTGCTGAATGTCACCCATGAACAACTATTTTTTTTTAAACCAAATTAATTAGCAATCACTTAGCAATGAATACAACACTGACATTTTGAGGATTATGGCTCAGGAAATGCCAAAAGTTTGAGGCTATTTCATTATGACAACTGATCTAATATAAGTCCTGTCAAGGGACTGTGCATGAGTTGAACCAAAACCACATTCTAGTGTGAGGGTAAGTCAGGGGGAGCTTAAGATTTCTGAGGCATACCTTTGGTCATTTTTTCATAACCATAAAGTGCCTTTGAATTCTTTAATATACAATTCACAAGCAGGAAATGTGTCTATTTTAGTAAAGATAATACTTTTCAGAGTTAGCTTCCATTGTGACTACAAAGTATTGAAAATTTCAAGCCTGGAGAGGGGCTGCTTGTGGGAAGTGATATCTTGGAAACAAACTCGCCAGCAATAACTAACCAAATAAATAAAAAAATAAAGTGGTTTCAGTTGAAAAGAGCCATCCTCATTTCTTTTCAAACTCCAGAGCTTTTCCAGTGAAAACTTATAGAACATTATTATTTTCTTGCCTTATCTGTTCTTTGTACTGGGATTAGAGACATCCCACAAGAGATTCCGGTAGATAGATGAAGGTTCTAAGCTGCGCTGTTAATAAGGAAGACAGAATAAGGAACTGTGGTTGGGTAATATTATTTTCCACCACACACAACTTCAAACATTTCAAGGCTTTGTTTCTGTGAGCAGCCGCTCTTCCTAGGGATGCTTGTTGCACGGAAATAAGAAATCCAGCTGGAAGCGTTAGCCTGAGCTTCACTTATACTCTTCTAATTTGTTATGTTGTGTGGAAACAACAATTTGTTGTTTTGGTTCTTGAGGCATTCTTAGGAAAGCACCATCCTCATTTCTTAGAAATGAAATGCAACGGCAAATATATTCTCCTTCTCAACATTCACATGGCCTGCTCTCGAAAACGCTTTGAGCTGTGCAGTGGAGATGTCAGTAACGTGCGAATGTGGATGCAAGCTTGCCTATTTCAGGCTGCTTTGATTTCTGGTTTTCCATGATGTATTTGTTTCGAATCTCCATATGTCATTTATTAGAACTCACATAATTTATTTACAAACAGTTTATTAAAAGAATTCATTTGAAGGGATGAGATATAGCTCCATGGTAGAATATTTGCCTAGGATGCATAAGGGCCTAAGTTCAATTCCTAGAGCACAACAAAGCAATACTTTTTTTTTTTTTTTTTTTTTTTTACTATTAGATAGAATAGGTGAAACATGCTTAATAGTATTTGCATAACTCTCAGTATTTAATTTTCAAATTATCCTTGGGGCTTTAGGACAGTCAATCAATCATGTTTTTACTGATAATTTCATACAATGCATTGAAAACATTTGATTTATTTGAGAGAGATGCATTTATATACACAGAGGAAGAGAGAGAGAGAGAAAGAAAGAGAGAGAGAAAATGGGCATGCTATGGCCTCTAGCCACTGCAAACAAACTCCAGATGAATGTACCACCTAGTTCTAGTGCATCTGGCTTTACATGGATATGGGGAGGTGAACCTGGGTCCATAGGCTTTGCAGACAAGTGCCTTAATTGCTGGGCCACCCTTCCAGCTCATACATGCATTTTGATCACCCCTATTACCCTCTCCTGTCCCTCTCCCACTTCTGCCAGATCTCTTTTTCTCAATATTTTCTCAATATTGTCTTCATGTCTTTTAAAAAACAAATAAGGCAAAAAATAACAGTTATGATTTATATAAATATAATTCTGAAGTGCTTTAAACAATGTAAAGATTAAAATTTGTTATTTTCTTTTCTATTCTTTGCAGTGCTGGGGATTCAACATAGACCCCCTTGCATACTCATTGAGTGCTCTAGCATTGAGCTCCAATCTCAAATAAAATAAAATTAAAGCATATAAATGAATATATGTTGAATTTCTGACTGAAAAGATTTTCTGTAAACATCATAGTCCCAAATGTTACATTAGTTCAACTTATTTGTTTTTAGAATAATGACCAGTAAAAGATAGTCACCATCATAGGTTTTAGTTCAGCAAAAGGTATGTATGTGTGTGTGTGTGTATACACACACACACACACACACATATGTGTGTGTGTAATTTGCAATAGTCATGTACATTTATTTATGCTTTTCTTCTTGAAGCTTTTGTGCCACAGTTATAAAACTGAGTAACTCTGACAGAAATTTAGTGATTCTCAAATCCTAAAATAGTGAATCTTTGTCTATTTATAGAAAAAATTTTAATGATATTTATAAGAATTATTCAAGGGCTGGAGAGATGGCTTAGCGGTTAAGTGCTTGCCTGTGAAGCCTAAGGACCCCGGTTCAAGGCTCAATTCCCCAGGACCCACGTTAGCCAGATGCACAAGGGGGCACACGCGTCTAGAGTTCGTTTGCAGAGGCTAGAAGCTCTGGTGTGCCCATTCTCTCTCTCTCCCTCTATCTGTCTTTCTCTCTGTGTCTGTTGCTCTCAAATAAATAAATAAATAATGAACAAAAAATATTTAAAAAAAAAGAATTATTCAAAGGCTTAAGCTAATGCTTAAATTTTAATTCTTAAAATTAAGTTTATAACTTGAAGGGGAAAGTATACAAGATCAACTACTCAGTTTTTCTTGAGCCTGTACAACAAGGGCCAAAGATATTCAAATTCTTGGAAGGAATCAGGAATGTTGGTAATTTTCAACTATTCCTTATGATCCTTAAAAGAACATCAGCCAGAGGAAAATCTGAATTCAGGGAACTTAAAAGCACCTGGCAGGATTTCATTAAAAATAGTCTCTTCACAAAAGAAATTAAAAAAAAAAAAACAAAACAAAAAACCTTGAAATTGTCAAAGTTGATTTTGCCTGAAACATAGCCAATGATGAATGTCAGTTGTGTTGGTTATTGTCTCCTTGCTGGGACAAAACATCTTACGAAGATTAGGGTAGGGGAGGAAGGCATTATCTCAGTTTTCAGTATCCAGGTTACAGTCTCTCAAGAGCGGGGAAGATTCAGCGGCAGGAGCTTGAGGGAACTCGCCACATGGAATCCACAACGAGGAAGCAGAGAGCAATGGGTGCTGCTACACAGCCAGTTCTCTCATTTATACAAAAAAAATTATTTATTTGAGACAGAGAAAGAGGAAGAAAGAAAGAGAGAGAGAGAGAGAGAGAGAGAGAGAGAGAGAGAGGAGGAGAGAACAGGCATGCCAGGCCCTCCAGCCAATGCAAACGAACTCCAATGCCCCCTTGTGCATCTAGCTTATATGGGTCCTGGAGAATCGAACCAGAATCCTTTGGCTTTGCAGGCAAATGCCTTAACCACTAAGCCATCTCTCCAGCACTCAGCTCGCCCCTCCACTGTTCTCTCCTTTTTATATACTCCAGGACCCGGACCCATGGAAGGGTACAACCCACCATTAAAGTGTGTCTTCTCACTTAAACTAACCTAATTTAGATTGTACCTGGTCTTGTCGAGCAGACACTATTAACCACCACATCAGCCAACCAAATTCTAATTCAAAAAAGGGACAAATTAAAGTTCTCAGTTGTTGCTTTTATTCTTGTTTCTTCCACGCCTGATCTGGCTTGGAGGGGGCTCGAAGATGACACCCGCGCTCTTGGTGTGGGACTGCCCTCCACAGACTTGCAGGGAGTGAACTAGACCTTTCTCTCAAAGAACCATGTTTGGCTTGCCTGGGGGCTGCCTGCAGGGCGGATGTAAGAGGCTGGCTGCTGTATCTAACTGAGAAATTTCTCAGAGCAGAAGCACGCATGTGCCAAGGTCATTCCATGAAAGCAAGCCACAAAAACAATACTAACCAGAGAATGAACAATCTACTGAGGCTGGAGGAAAACAAACAACAGTTTTGTCAAACAACAGATGTGCTGAAGGCAGGGAGGAACATATTATCATTATTATTATTATTATTATTATTATTTATGAATTAGATTAGTGCATTGAAAGGCTCCACCTACAGACAAGTTAGAGAGACACGGTACTATTCAAAGCAGATGAATGCTCAGTGAAAGAGCAGGGAAGATCCGGAGCCTTGACTTCTGGCTGACAGTTTTGCTAAGTGCAGCAGGAGACGTTGTAATGCTCTGCTCGAGTCCCGAAGGGGTGGCCTTATACAAAGCCTTACCCGAAGCCAATCTGCCAAAGCCAGCCTGAATTGTTCTCTCTCCTTTAGGGAATGTGGGCTCAAACCACTTGGAAAATTTCTGTCGAAACACTAGTCGACAACAAGATAACAACAACTAGTCGACAACAAGATAAAGGGACAGTGGCTTTGGAATCATACTAAATATATTATGTCCGTGGTGGGGGAGGGGTTAAACTGATTGTCAACTTGACAGGACCTAGAATCACCTAAGGAGGAATATCTAGATTAGACTCACCTCTAGATCAGGACAGGCCTGTGAGAGATTGATTAGGTGGAGGTGGGAACACCTACCTTAGTTATGGGTGGGCCCACTCCATGGGATGTGGTTCTGGATGACATTGAGAGAGAGAGAGAGAGAGAGAGAGAGAGCGCACTGGCTGTGTATCTGCATTTATTGCCCTCTGCTTCCTCACTGTGGACTGAATGTGACCAGCTGCCTCAAGTTCCTGCCACTGTGTGTCTTCCTTACCAAGAAGGTCTGCAACCTGGAACTGTAACGGAAATAAATCCTTTTTCTACCCTAAAATGATTTCTATCAGTATTTTGTCCTAGCCATAAGAAAGCAACTAATACATTTTACCGATGGAAAACTGTCACTAAAATCCACCACACTTCTAAGCTGCAGCAAGCAACAAAAACAATACTAACCAGAGAATGAAACTTCCAAGATTATCAGATAGCAATCATCAAAATGTCTAGTTTTCAACAGGATAAAATAGAGCATGGAAGAAAACAACAAAGAATAGCACATTTATAGGAGGATTGAGAAGAAAGTGGCCCAAACTGAATGCCGATACTGGACTTACCAGCCAAAGGCTTTTAGTCATCAACTTTATTTACGTTGGGGGAAGGGGAAACCAGAGCCTTCAGCCAGTGCAAATGACCTCCAAACAGATGTGCCCCTTGTAGAGCATGTGTGACACTGTCTGCTTGAGCCACTGTGCATCTGGCACCGTGGGACCTGGAGACTCGAACATGAGTTCTTAGGCTTCACAGGCAAGAGTCTTAACCGTGAAGCCATCTCTCCAGTCCTTAGCCATCAGCTTTTTAGAACGTTGTTTAAAGAAGCACAAGGGAGCTGCTTCAGTTGACAAAGTGCTTCTGAGCAAGCAAGAGGACTTGATTTCAGATCACCAGAATACACATGACACTGGTTACTGTGCCCTGAGTGTCTGCAATCGCTGTGTGCCTATGGAGAGATGGAGGTGAAAATAAATGAACTCCCTGAGGCTTGCGGCAAACACAGTGGGCAAGGACCCACAGCCTAAACTGCCCTCTGACCTCCATGTGAACATGGTGGCAAGTACATGTGCACACACACGCGTACACACACACACACACACATACACCCTTATGAAAATAGGTACAAAGAAAGCGGTGACAAAAGAGTCATAATGACAAATATTTAACATTAAAATCTAACATAAAGGAATATATTCGTGGAGACATTAAGGATTTAAAAAGATAACATTGAAAACAAATAATGAAATGTCAGAGGTAAATGCTTCCTAGTCAATGATGACTGTAAAGGGTTAAACTTGGCAAATAGAAGACAAACATTGGTAACATGGGTTGATGAACCATGATATGCAGTATATGAGATTCACAGTAGAGTCGGGCCTGGTGGCACACGCTTGTAATCTCAGCGACTTAGGAACCTAGGCCATTATAAGTCTATGGCCTGCTCTGAGCTACAGAGAGAGATTTCTAGGCCATCTTGGGCTTGGGACACAGATCAGCGGTAGAATCCTTGCTTAGGTTGTGTGAAATTCAAGGTTCGATTCCTGGTAATCCTAAGAGAGAAAGAGAAGGAGGAAGAGAAATTCACTATAAAGACAAAGACATTAACTAGGTTGGAAATAAAAAGGATGAGAAAGATATTCTGTTGAATAGTAAAATAATGCTGGGACATCTATACTAATGTCATCAAAATGGACTTTAGGTGAAAACTATTACAAGAGACAAGGGACATTTTATGTGGATTAAAAAAAATCAATCCATAAAGAATATAGACATATTATAAACAAACATACACTTAAGAACAGAGGCCTAAAATACATCTATCAAAAAGTGGTAGGAGGAAACATACTATTCTACATTAAAAGCTGCAGGTTTTCCTAATACAAGTTTAGGGCTAGGGACACAGTAGAACAGAGCCCAGCATGTGTTTGGCACATGTGAAAACCTAGAGCCAGGGCTGGAGAGATGGCTCAGCTGTGAGGGCACTTGCCTGAGATGCCTAACAACCCAAGTTTGATTCCCCAGGTACCACGTAAAGGCAGATGCACAGGGTGGTGCCTGCATCTGGAGTTCATTTGCAGTGGCTGGAGGCCTTGGTGCACGCTTTCTTTCTGTGCCTCTTTTTCTGTCACTCTGTACTTGCAAATAAATAGTTTAAAAAAAAAAAAGAAGGGCTGGAGAGATGGCTTAGCGGTTAAGCGCTTGCCTGTGAAGCCCCAGTTCGAGGCTCAGTTCCCCAGGTCCCACGTTAGCCAGATGCACAAGGGGGCGCACGCGTCTGGAGTTCGTTTGCAGAGGCTGGAAGCCCTGGTGCGCCCATTCTCTCTCTCTCCATCTATTTGTCTTTCTCTCTGTGTCTATCGCTCTCAAAAAAAAAAAAAAAAAAAAAAACAAAAAAACCAAAACATAGGATAAGTTTCAAGACTAAAACAGTAAACAGTCTGCTCAAATACTCTTCACATGTTCATGAAAGTACAGCACTATTAGACAGAAGATTAATGTGGTAATAAAGAACTTAGGCAGCACTATAAACAACTGCTCAAAGACATATGCTGGACATGCCATGCCACAGAGGAATAAGCATTAATGTGAAGTACACGTGGACCAGTCTTCATCATTGTAGTGTGTTTGAATTCATTGAAAATATTTTCTTCAACACATTGGAGGGAATTAGAAATCATTGAGAAAACAATATGAAAAAATTCACAATTATGTAAGGATGAAGCAACATAATTTTAAATTACCTACATGAATAAATTGCAAGGAAATACAGGGCATGTTTTTAAAGTGAAATGAAACCACAAAATATCAAAATATAGACAATATAGAAATACAGAAATATAGAAATAGGCCCAAATGTGGGGATGGGAAGATGGCTCAGCAGTTAAAAGTGCTTGTTTATAAGTCTATCAGCCTGGATTTAATTTCCCACTACCCAAGTAAAGCCAGATGCACAAAGTGATGCGTGAGGCTGTGGCTTATTTGCAGCAGCAAAAGGACCTGGCATGCCCATATTCATTTATCTCTTTCTCCTCAAAATTAAAAATATTTTTAAAAGTACAGATGTATCTATTTAAGGGATGGAGAAGTCACTCAGTGGTTAAGGTACATGTCTGAAAAACCCTAAACAACCTGAGTTCAATTCCCCAGTACCCATGTACCCATTTAAAGCCAGATGCACAAAGTAGCGGGTACATCTGGAGTTTGTTTGAAGCAGCTAGAAACCCTGGTATGCCCATTCTCTCTCTCTGTCTCTCTCCTTGCAAATAAATAACAATGCTGAGATGGCTATTTAATGTATAGTTGTACAACTCCTAGTAACAAAGAGGGAAATATCTCAAGTAAATAACCTACCTTTAAATTATAAAGGACTTGGGACTAAAAGTAAACTTAACTGATGGACAGAATACAGCCAAACTCTTTGCCCAGGTATATCAGGGATGGTCTGAAGCCCACTTTCTGATAGAGTCCTTATTCTCCTCCCAAAGCTCACGATGATGGCCTGCATAGTCTACCTTTCAGCTTTCTGGTTCCCCAGATTCACACCAGAACTGTCCATCTAGTTCTGCTTACAGCCTTGTCGAGTTTTCCTAGCCCTAGCCCCAAGTTCCAAGCTCTTCTACATCCCTGCAGCAAACAAGGTTTATGACAGCAGTGCGTCAACTTCATGGCATCAGTTTCCTATTTTCTGCATTATTTCCTTGCTTGCGTGACCGAGTAACTGACAGGAAGAAATCTACTTACAAGAGTGAGCATTTGTTATAGCTTGCTGCTCAGAATTATAGTCATCATCGTAGGGAAGGTATGGTGCCAGGAATGAAGTTGGATCCTGCTCCCAGATACAAAAGTTCTTATAAATATATGACATAAAACTCTTAGGAAGAAAATAAAGTTTATTCCAGTACTAGATGATAGGGACAAGAGGTTTCCTGGGAATTGCTGCCCAGCCAGACTAGCCCAAATGATGTTTCCCATGTCAAGGGAAACCCTCAAATGACATGAATGCCATTCCTGAGGATGGCAATTGGGGTTGTATTCTGTTCTACACACATGCACACACACACCACACACACGCCCAGGTTTGATTCCCAAGAACACATGTAAACCAGGTGCACATGGTTGTATGCATCTGGAATTCATTTGCAGTGGCTAGAGGCCCTGCCATGCCCATCCTCTCTTTCTCACTCCTCTCCCTCTTTCTCTTTCTCTCTGTCATAAATGAGCATAAATAAAATATTTAAAACAAACAAATTAAAAGTGTATAGCTGGGCATGGTGGCACATGCCTTTAATCCTACCACTCTGGAGTCAGTGGTAGGAGAATCACTGTGAGTTCAAGCCCAGCCTTAGACTAACAGTGAATTCCAGGTCAGCACAGGCTAGAATGAGATCCTACCTTGGAAAACAAACAACAACAACAGCAAAAGTATATGCACTGTATTATGTTATTAGGAAAGGAACAACAAGCTTACAGAACAGTGGATAACTTAAAAAGCATTTATATGCTTATTCAGAGCTATAGAATAAATACAAATAGTTCAAAAAAAGAATAGGCAGAAGACACGGGAAGAAATTTTCCCAAAGAAAATATACAAATGGCATCAAGGACATGAACAGATGCTTACTACCATGAGTCACTAGCGAAATAAAACTCAGACCCATAATAAAATACAATTCCACACTCTCTATGATAGCTAAGATAAAACAGGACAACCTCAGCTCTTGGTAAGAAAGAGGAGGATATTACTCTATACATTATGACTATAAATGTAAAATGGCCCAGCTCTTGTAGAAAAAAAAATGTTTCTCAAAAATTTCAACCTAGAAAAATTCACAGTGGTTCTAGTTATTATAGTGGTTCTAGAATATTGTGAGAAGAATTATAAACAGATTTTCAAACAAACACCCAGACCTGAATGTTTATAGATAGAAACACTATTTGCAATATGCAAAAGGAAGAGACTTCTCAACTATTCATTGACTCGTGAGTGTATAAACAAAATATAGCACATAAATACAATGGGACTTTGTGTACAAGACATCATACCCTGCTGCTGTATGCTATTATATGCATAAACTTTGAAAACGTTATGCTGAACCAAAGACAAGCTCAGAGTCCCATACTGCACAGTTCATCAGTAGCTTAGTGTTGGGAGAAGTGAAAATGGGGTGTGGGGGGAGGATACTGAGCATTGCAGACTGTTGCTGGCTTTTGGGAGGACGTCCATGTTTGGGAAACAGCAAGAGGTGACCCGAGTGAGTGCGATCCGTGTCACTGAATCATGCATTTTTATATTGTTTAATCTTATATGAATTGTGTTTAAATATCTGACAACATGATATTGATTGGCTGACATCATAAATTAACTCAAGAAATTCTACACTATATTACCGTCTGCAAATGAAACAAGGAAGGTACCACAGCCGTATTGTCGCGTTTACTTAGTCAACAGATATTTAGGATTCTACATGAGACACTGTTCCAAGCTTTGTCGAGGCATCCCATGTGCTCAAGATATACATATATATATTATATTATATTATATATATATATATAATTTGGGTGGTTGCATTTTAGTCTGCAGAGATGACACAATTATAAGATAATGTAAGAATTATAGGGAAAACGCATGAGGTGGAGGGATCCAGTGAGTGAGGATGCAGATGCTTCTTCAGAGCAGGATTCCGTTAGGTGGCAATAATGAAACAGAGACCTGCTTGAAATGAGGGAGCAGAGGCCACTTCTACCTGGGAGAGGGAAGTTCAGAAACAAATGACATTAGATGCAGCCAGTAACTAACTGTTACACTATTGGGCCCAAATGAGGAGCTACTGAAAGGCCTGTAATTGGAGCAGGTCTGTGGTTTTGAGAACAGGAGAGACAAAACCAGAGAAGGCTGCGAGTCAGCTCAGGATACTGGTCTCACGTGAACAGCTGTAAACTTGTGAAACCTGTGCCCATACCACAGAGTGTGTCTTTTACTAATTCACTTATATTAAGATGTTTTCTTTTGACTATTTCTGTGAGGTAGTCCAGGATTTCCCTGTATTTTAATTTTAAGACACTGAATGTTCTTTGCACTGTGCTAATGTACATACTTTAAAAAAGATATTTTACTATATTCATTCCTCCCATAGAGCAGTTTTTCTTTTGTTTGGCTTTGAATTATATAACTTGAAATTTAGTTCAATTTGGGTGTGCCTGATTGATTTCCCTACTTTCATAGAATCTTTTAAAATTAAAAATGGCCTCTAGAAAATTTCATTTCGGAGACTTTTTTTTTTGGTGAGGAAATAATCTTATCTCTTTGAATTGGAAAACAATTTACAGCAATAAGTTATTAGTTCATGATGGCTTGTTTAATTATCTGATATTTTTGGTAGTTTGTTGCTGAAGAACATAGGAGAAATATCAGGTCAGAGATGAACATGGGATGATAAGTTATTCATTTACAATTACTACTGAACTTTTCTATGCTGCTTAGGGGACATGCCCCAACAATGCCATCAACATTTGGTTTAGACAGTAGCAACCAGGTAGCTGCCCAGGGAGAAATGTCCTCTGTAGCCTCATTTCTCTGTTTCAGTGCTACCATATAATAAATCCTGCTCTGGTGAAGCTATCTAACATAGCACTCTGTACCCTCACTCACTTTATCCCCCCCACCTCATGTATTTTCCCCATAATTCTTAGATTATTATATATTTATGTCATTTGTCATCACTGACTATGGAATGAAAGAAGTGAAGGAATCAGATCTTTAGCTCAACCTTTGTACTTCTTTTTAAAAGTTATTTTCATGTATTTATTTGAGAGAGAGAGAGAGACAGAGAGAGAGAGAGAGAGAGAGAGACAGAGAGAGAGAGAGAATGTGCATGCAAGAGAAAGAGAGGAGAGAATTGCCACATCAGGGCCTCTAGCCACTGCAAACATAGATAGAAGTAACAAGTTATAATGTCCTAAGTCAGTCATAGATATCAAAGTGCCTGATTCTACATAATTATGCAAAATCAACTATCATCACATGACTAGTAATTATTATTTGAAATTACCAATACACTTATTTGTTTTTCTATCTCTGCACATTATAAAGTAATTAGTGCACAGAAAAGATCTTGTCTGTGACAATCATTAGTTTGTGACTGGCATAAGGCACATTCTGCTCGTTAACTGGGTACTTGGATTTATACCCAGACCTACCCCACACAAAGCAACGCATGCTTTAGATTTCGCTGTTGTAAAATGTGGACTGTCATCACCAGGCATCACGGGTTGTTGTGTGGTACTCATATGCCCTGTGCATGACCAGCACAAATCAATGTGTATCAGGTTCTACTGTATCCCAAGGACCAAGGCCAGCATTTCTAACCAACACATATTGTGAAATAAACAACATATGAATGTTCGTCTATCTGAAAATGCACATAAAAGATTAAGGAAATGAAAAAAAATGATTAAAAAGCAAACCAAATAAATAATCAGCATGGGGTTTTTAGGCAGAGAGAAAAATCTATTATGAAACAAAAACACAAGGAAACAAACTGATAGTGCAGAGCAGCTCACTAAAGGTCACGGCCTCAACCTGGGTTTATTTCTAGCTCTCTTTGTCTACAATAGTGCATGTCCTTGAGCCTGTGCGCATCCTGAAGTAAATTGCATAGGCGATGCATGAGTAGTGTTTCATCTAGCGTACTTCACATGATGAGTGTCCTAAAATGTATTCCCAATTAAATGTGAATTCAAAAACCATGGAAAGACATGAGTACCTATATTGGTTCCACCATTAGACAGCTGAGGCAGGTGTCTAAAGAATTGCATGTTATAAGTGGATTTAAAAAAAAAAAAAGATTTCCAGCCATGTTAATGTAGAAATGCCCTAGGAATTAATACACTCTTAACCTGACTTAATAATTCATAGCTATATGTATGTTTTTAACAATACAATTTATGAAGAATTCAAATAGGAGAGAGGAAATTTCTTGCTTCTTTATTAGAATCTAGGACAAAAGAAAACCTGGGATACCAACAAGTAACCTCAATTTTCTTGTTTATGCCCTTTGATTAACGTTGATCTTACTTTTTGACCTGGAACTTTTCTTTTTTACAAATGGGAGGTAGATACTGGAGAGACACAGGACTCCCTGCAATGGAAAGATGAAGAGAAAACTTGGTGCTCAGTCCTGCATGAGTCATCCCTCTCAGGTCTGCAAGGGTTCAGAGGAAGTGGAGGAATGAATGTGAGTGTTGCTCTCAGCACTGGCCAGAGAGCCTTCTCTATGGAGATGGTGGAAAACACCGAGGAGACTTAAAACTCAAAGCAGAAAATAAGAGGCTGCCAAGAGCTCAACACTAAAGAGTTCTAACACCCTCCAAGGCTCACAGAACACTGTGGAAGAGAGGGAAGAATGTAAGCATTGCAGGGTACCTAGGAATTCTCTGTGGCACTGCCCTTTCAACATGAGCAGACTGGTGCATTCATGTCACCTCGGTGGTTACTGATAACCCGATGAGACCACAGTGATTCTGCCCCATCAGCATTTTGCCTTGAAAGATAGAGGAGAAAAAGTGGAATCAGACAGTAAAACAGGGAACTACCTTGAAAAAGAAGGCTGTCCAGAAGATGGGAGGTTGGGGAGAGGGCATTAACAAAAACAGAGATAGGAATATGATAAAATTACTATATGTTCATATATATTAAAGCTCCCACTTTTAAAAAAATAAGTATTTTTAACAGATTATACTCTTTTATTCCCTCTCCTCTGTTCCCTTTTCCCTGGGTCCCTCCTCTTTGGGGTTATGGGATTACTGTGGCCCAGGAAGGCCTCAGTCACTCCCAATGGGATAGTTGGTGGGGGGACCATGCCTCATGGTATTCTCAACCCAATCTTGGGTTCTTACAATCTTTTTGCCCCTTCTTCCACAATGTTCTCTCAGCAGCCTGTTGGCAGACTGATTTAGTGTTAATTTTTAAATTTTTATTTATTTACAACCAAGGAAAGACCAAGAGGTGGAGGAATGGGCACACCAGGGCCTCCAGCTGCTACAAACAAACTCCAGATGCATGTGCCCCTTTGTGCATCTGGCTCTGTGTGGGTCCTGCAGAATTGAACTCTGGTCATTATGTTTTGTAGACAAGCAACTAACTACTGAGCATCTCTGCATCCCCTCCCAATGTTTAATAGAAATCAAAAAGGATAGTATAAGTTAAAAAACATTTGGGCTACTTGGGTCTAGATATTAGTCTATGATCTTATTGACCTCAGAATTTTTATTGTATTTCCAAGACATTTTGAGTGTTTTTATGGTAGGAAACCTGGGCACATGCTTTCAGTTTTTGCTTTTTTCTGTCCCTGTAGCTTAAGGACCCTGCAAATCACTAGATAGAATGTGAATACCAGAGCTGTCATTCAAGTGCGCAGCTGACCAGATTCTGTCATTTCTCTCCTAGCAGAAAACTAAGAAGTCTTATTATTATTATTTTTCTATTCACTGTGAACTCCTTGGATGAGCGACGAAAAGACCTTGAAGAATGCACAATCAGGCAAACCGCTAAAGCTTCCTGTGTCTGCAATGAGCTATGAAGTGGCTCTTGGTTTGTTTAACTGGGTTAGAAAGCAATACAATTTCTTGACTAATTGCCTCAGATTCTACTAAATGGGGAGTGACCTCTCTCGGTTCCAAAATAAAGCGTTATTACAAAGAAAATTAATGCAGTAAAAGTTTTATTTCAACAACTGTTTCTGCGGAAAGTAACTTTTGAATACAGTTGCTCAGATCTCAAAACTTGTAATCTGGCCTGGAGAGATGGCTTAGTGGTTAAGCGCTTGCCTGTGAAGCCTAAGGACCCCGGTTCAAGGCTCAGTTCCCCAGTACCCACGTTAGTCAGATGCACAAGGGGGTACATGCGTCTGGAGTTTGTTTGCACTGGCTGGAGGCCCTGGTGTGCCCATTCTCTCTCTCTCTCTCTCTCTCTCTCTGCCTCTTTCTTTGTCTGTCACTTTCAACTAAATAAATAAACATTAAAAAGCGTGTAATCTTATCATTTTCTTTTTTTATGACTTGCTTTGCTACCTCTTCATGCAAGGGGTCATCATGTGTTACACATCCTAAGATGCCCACCATGCCACAACCCACACAGCTCCCCTCACCTTTGCAAACCCTTTAATCTGCTCTTTTACTTTCATCCTAGAAAGACCTTAAATTAGAGGATAGATGCTGAGAGTAGAGTCAGAAGAATATTTTCTAGTTCTTAGGACATTCTCTTTTGGATTGTTAAATTGAAATAGCAACAATGAAAAAAAAAAAAAAACCCCACAAGAACTTAGCCAAGCTGATTAGGCCTTTTAAATGATGATTTATTGAAATAAACTGCAAGAAGACCTGGGTTGAACTCTTGTCTCTGCCGATGATTAAGCCTTCACATGAGAAAAAAAAAAAAAAAATCACTTAAATTGTCAATTCTTATTTATAAAAAAAAAATTTACTTGTCATAATAGTAAATGGAAACATTGCCAATGAATCTAGAGTGCTTTGTAAATTAAAAACAATATACATGTAAAATAGTCAGTCCACTGAGAAATTACGGAGATTATAAAACACATGCAATTTATGAACTATTCAAAGGTTTTAAGCAGTATCTGGCAAATCAAGTTTGTAGGCACTCTGTATTCAATGCTTGGTTTCATTGCTTGACAGAAGTGATAAGCTATGACATACCTAGTTGCTGGATTCAAAGGAAGCTATACTTATATCACAGTTTATTTGCAGTACACACACACACACACACACACACACACACACACACACACACACACTGAATAGATTTCACATAAGAATCTCTCCCTTCCCCTTCCCACTCCCCCTCTCTCAGTCTTTCTCTCTAATTTCCTCTGCATCCCAGTCATGCAGCTGTTCCATGGGGATTAAACCCCCAATATCTTCCATGACTTTGTTGGTTTTAATTTTGGAAGTAAATAACTGTTGCTTATATTTTCTGTGTGTGTGTGTGTAATGTGGTGTGTGTGGTATATGCACGTGTATGTTGCCTTTGCAGCACCCTATGTACTTGTCTATGTGGGGGAGATGGGAGAAGGGAGTGGTGGGGGAGATGGGGAAGGTGGGCAGGGTACTCACTTGTGGTGGCTATAGCAGAATTTAAGAATCCTACTGCATCACCCTTCCACCCATTTTTACTTGGAACCAGAGTCTTATTAATACTGGGCCTTGCTGTGTTTCACAAGCTCTGGTGATTCCCTTGTCTCTGTTCCCTCCTTTGACCCTTGGGGTCAGGGGCACATGAGGTCATGCTCAGCTACTTACTCAGAGATTCGAACTGGGGAAGTTTCCAGCCTCCTGAGGCCCTTGTGCTTGCGCAGGAAGCTCACTCTATCTGAGCAATCTCTAAGGCCTTTTTACCTAACTCCGTTTTCCTAATTTCATTAGTAAAACAAGTCTAGTAAACATATAAACCAAAAGATTAAAAAAAATTGATGTAATTTCATTAAACTCAAAAGAACAACCCTTACCACCTAATTTACTGAGATAACTATTGTTCCAATTTTTCTTAAATAGTAACCATTTTGAACTATTTGCTGACAAATGAATGCTTTTGTGACTGTGACTAAATTTCTTCCATGTACTATTTAAAGATTATTTGGTAACAAACACACATAAATAATATGGGCCTTTCATTTTTACAGTATGAAATTCTAAGAGACTTCTTAATATTTAATAGAATATTAATTATTTTGTTATAAAATAGAGATAGTCCCTGATCTATGGTGGTTTAACTAAACAATTTTTTTTACTTTACAGTTGGGCAAAAGGATATCCATGTAATAATTCTGTTTTTCACCTTCAGTACATTGTTCAGCAAATTACATGATACATTTGAATTTTTTTTTTTTTAGGAGACTTTGCCAAATGCTAAGTGTTCTGAGAATGTTCAAGGTTGGCTAAGCTAAATGATGATTGAGGTTGTAGGTTAAGTATGCTAAATGCATTTTAAATAATTTCAATTTGCTGAATTCATTAGGATGTTTGGACCCATCATAGATTGAGGAACTCTACACAGCAATTGACTCCATGGTAAGGTGTCTGATTTGAAATGTCTTATTAATCATTTTGCTATAAAGAATGGCTTATGGAATAAGGTGTAAGACGCTTGAGATACAACAGAAGGTGCATTTCTCAACTTGATAAATAGTATTTTCAAAAAATAAAAAGCTATAGTGAGCATCAACTTAATGGTGACAAATAGCTCCATACCTGTAGATCAGAAATTAGGCAAGGATGTTCTTGAAAGACACCCCAAATCCCATCAGAACTTTGCCCAAATACTCGAACTAAAACACTTGAGTAAATGGAGGTCAAATGATACAGCCTGATTTAAAAAAAAATTTTATTTTATTTATTTATTAGCGAGAGATAGAGGAAGAGGCAGAGGGAGGGAAAGACAGAGAGAAAGAATAGGCACACGAGGCATCCAGCCACTGCAAAACAAAACAAAACAAAACAAAACAAAACAAAACAAAACAAAACAAAAAAAAACTTCAGTCATATGCACCACCTTGTGCTTCTAGCCTACATGAGTCCTGGGCAATTGAACCTGGGTTCTTTGGCTTTGCAGACAAGCACTACAGCTGTTAAACCATCTCTCCGGCTCTGCCTGATTTTCTTTCTTTCTTTCTTTCCTTTTTTTTTTTTTTTTTTTTTTTTAACTGAAGTAAGATAAAGAAAGGAGAGGGAGCTTAGAATGATCTATGTAGAGACTGATTAGAGTTTGAAACAGTATATGAGTCCAAATTTATATCAGCTCAAGTTAAATGTAGATATAAATGAGTGCATAAAGATGTTTAGCATTATGTAGATGCACATATGTTAGCATATGTGCACATTTCCTTGCCGTCTCAACTGACAAGAACTAAAGTTAACAACACCCAGTAGCAACAAGTTTACCTATGGCTACTCTTCACCTGAAAGAGATGCCTGCTTCTGGGACTGGGGAAGGACATCTATAAATGTGAGCCCAGGGAAACTTTTAGTTCAATAAAGAAAAGTGCTCAAGGCAGTGTTGATGAGATGGTGGTAAGTTGACAGACAAGGAAGCCAACTTAAAGATTGTCCAATATAAAAAGCTGAGATGAGCTGGGCATGGTATCGCATGCCTTTAATCCCAGCACTTGGGAGGCAGAGGTAGGAGGATCACCATGAGTTCCAGGCCACCCTGAGATTATATAGTGAATTCCAGATCAGCCTGAGCTAGAGTGAGACCCTACCTCAAAGGGGGGGCAGGGATTGTACTGCATTATTACTTAAGTATAAAATAAGCATTCACAAGTTCATACTGATGTCAACAAGCAATTAACTAAATGGGGAACGAGGGGGGGGAGACAAAAATCTACTGTGTCAGTTTTAAGTATTTGTAGATTTGTAGATACTGTACAATCAAGGAGAGAAAAAAAAAAAGTAGCATAGCTCCTTGCTGATCACAAGCATTGTGACTTCCTTTTAGGAAGCATTGTGTATGGAAAGGAAAAACAGCAGTGGTACCACCGAGACTCTCAACAAACACGGGTCTAACGAGGTGGTCAAAGCGGCACATGTCAGCAGTATTCTCTGTGTGATGAGCAATGGCTCCTGTAAGACGCACATCACATATCCCAATCCAGACATTTCCTACCAAGGAACTAACTAGTATTTCTCAGAAGTATTAAGGCCACCCAATACCAGGAACAGGCTGAGTAGTAGCTCTCACAGTCATGAGAATTCAAAGAGAACGGAATGTAATGAGTCATCCTGAAAAAAAAAAACAAAACAAAAAACCTGGAATAGAAAAGGGCGGTTAGGTTAAAGCAAACACACACGACAGGAGTTTTAAAACAAACTCTGACAATAACAATATACCATGTAACTGTAGTAAGTGGTTAGTAAAAGACGAAACTGAATGTAGAGTATATGGAAATTCTCAGGTGAGTTGAGGATTTAGCTCGATGTTATCAACTGCTTGCCTAGGGTTTAGCTCAAGGTGAGCGCAGTTGCCTAGCAAGCTCCAAAGCCCTGGCGCTGGTCCCCAGAACCAAGGAAAACAGGCGAGATATTGAGACAGTGTAGGCAGCAGGCATAAATCAATAATATTTGAGGTAAACTGAGGCATTTGAATAAACCACTAAAAATATCATTAGTTGAACCTCAAGACTCACTATACCATTATTATGAGGTTTTTTTTTTTTTGCAAAAAAACCACAGTACCAAAAACTTATGTGAAATCAATCTGAAGTCTAATTTGTAATTACAATAATATGCTCCCTTCAGTAATTTTTATTTGAGCTTGCTTAGAATAGAGTTCTCACTTCTTGTGCTATCATTTTTTCCCCTTTTAAGTAAAGTGTTCCTTTTGTAGTCAGCCTATAGTTGTCTGTGGTTTGTGTGTCCAATCAGTCTTTGAATTTAATTGACTTTTTAGTTTTCTCTCAATTTAAACATATATAAATATTTATATTGTATCTTTATCTTTCCTTTGGTTGTATGCAAGCAAATTGACTACTTCTTGTTCAGCTGGTCTTTATCAACATCCCTTTTCACTTTAAGTTGTTTCTTTAGGATTTACAAAGTTCACTAACTTCACAAAATAAACTTTCAGTTAACACTGAGCTAGCTTGTATAAAATATGAGACAGCTTCATGATCTAATTCTATTTGTTCCTGTCATTTATCCTAGTCTCACATAGGTACACATTTATAAGATATATACATATATATATTTCTTATACAGATATATTGAAATAAATGATAAACCAAGATGTGCTCATATGGTAAAATTCATAAGTAATAAAAATAGGTAATGCTTCACAATAAAAACAATACATTACCTTCCACTTGATCTAGTCTATTCAGAGATTTTCTACTGAGTTTTTTTTTTTACTTATTATTTTCATTTTTAAAATATCAATTTAACTTTAGTTTTACTTTAATACGTTTAATTGCTTTAATATTTTTCTTTATTGAATTATTTCGTATCCTGTATTGGCTTTCTTACATCTGTCAGTTTCTTATTTTCTCCATGAATTTATGCAGGGTTTTATTAATATCCCATTTGGTTTCATGTAAATTTTGTGGTCATTCTTTGAATCAGTTTTCATCTGGGATTCCATCCAATTTTGTCTCATTGGGATCTCTTAGTGCAGGATAAGTATTTTTCCAAGGAATTCTGTTTTCTTCATCTTTCATATTTCTGAGTTAGTAGTTGCACATCTGTGATTAGGTCACAAACTGAACTGAAAAATAGTAATCACCTGTATTCTTTCAGCGGAACTATTTGCGATGCCCAACTGGACCTACATTAAATTAGGTTGAGGTGTCATTTCTCTATATCCGAAGGTGATACATCTTAGTAGCACAGCCCCCAGCCTATGTGCTCAGTCTCCAGTACTATCTAAGGGTAGATTATGCATCTTTAGAAGCAATAGATTATTTCTACTTACAATACACATCTAAACTATAAGCACACCTCGTACATTTATTACTATGTTGTGTCAATATATCCAATAAAATAATCCAAGCAGAAAAAGACACATAATGCATGACTTTACTCATATTTGGGATCTAAGTATGTCAGTCTTATATAAGCTAAGAATAGAATATAGTTTTCGGCAACTTGGAGGAGTAGAGGGCAAGGAGGGTTGGGGAAAGGTTGTTTCAGGAGTACTGTACAGTAGGAGTAAGAATTTCATGACTGTGGATAATAAAATACTGAATATTTCATGTAGCTGACGAAAAGGATTTTGAATGAAATGCAATTATGAGGAAGTACTGATTCAGATATACTGATGACAAAATGACAGGAAAATGAATTCAAGAACTCAAGTTCTTACCTCCCTATGCTCATGTGCAGAAAAGAAGACATGAAGAGGATTAGGAGAGATGGACAAAAGATCCCAGATCACACTGAAAATTTTTTTGACATTTTGCCACAAAGAGTCTAAGCATTTGTAAATCCATAATTCTTGTTGTTGTTCCCTCTTATATTTCACCCAAATATGCAAATACTAAGATCTTAATTCCTTGCTTAGCCCACATAAGTGCAAATAATAACTGTACTTTCTAAGCTCTCACTGAAGTTTCTCATTCTCTTTTGCAGGGCTTCTTATTTTCTATAAGCAACGGTGTTCACTCTCTTTCATTCCTTACAGTCCACAATGAAACGTTTATTAATCTATTCTAATTAATGATGATATTAATTCATGAAGCGTAATCTCAATTCAAATTGAGAATTAATATAATCATAAATCCTTCATATCATCTTCTCCTCAGCTGCCTTTCATCAGAACAAATGTCCTTCAAAAGTATTTCTCATTTTGTTTCTTCTTCTTCTCCCTTTCTTTCTTTCTTTCTTTCTTTCTTTCTTTCTTTCTTTCTTTCTTTCTTTCTTTCTTTCTTTCTCTCTCTCTCTCTCTCTCTCTCTCTCTCTCTCTCTCTCTTTCTTTCTTTCTTTCTTTCTTTCTTTCTTTCTTCCTTCCTTCATTTTTGAGGTATGGTCTGGCTCTAGCCAAGCTGACCTGGAATTCACTATGTTGTCTCAGGGTGGCCTTGAACTCATGGCCATCTTCCTACCTCTGCCTCCTGAGTTCTGGGATTAAAGACATGCACCACCATGCCTGGCTCTTTTTGTTTATTTCTGAAGTATTAGAACTTGCAGGCTAGATAATAAGATGGTCATGAGAAATATTATGAACAACTATATCAAAGAAGAAAAATGCTGATAGAGAGTGTATAATAATTTCACGAAATTGATAAACCGATCTGGATTTTCTATTTCTTGACTCCTTTTATGATCAAATAAAATTTTCTCTTAAGTCTCAATTCTTTTGGGCTTTCTGTTATATTTTGAACATCTAGGATACGATTCATGTGGTTACTGAATGGATTATTTATGTGCTTTTTCTCACAATATGGAAAATTCCTTGAAGACCAAACATAAATAGTTTTAAGATCACAAGGCTTTACAAAACTCTATTAAAAACATATTGGCTGGGATGGAGAGATTGCTTAGTGGTTAAGGCTCTTGCCTGATAAGCTTAATAATGCATGTTCAAATCTCCAGGTTCCACATGGCCAGGCACACAGTGATGTAAGCATGCAATGGCACACATGTGTGCAAGGGGGCACACATGTCTAGAGTTCATTCACAGCAGCTGAAAGGCCTTTGCATGCCCATTTTTTTTCTCTTACCCTCTCTCTCTCTCTCTCAAAAATAAAAATACTAATAAATGAAACTTATTGCTTAAGGCTGGGGGTAAGAAGTTAAAAGGATTAAGAAGTAAGTGCTAATGTATAACAACTTTGTGTTTGGCTGGGTGCAGTGGTGCACACCTTTAATCCCAGCACTCGGGAGGCAGAGGTAGGAGGATCGCCGTGAGTTCGAGGCCACCCTGAGACTACATAGTGGATTCCAGGTCAGCCTGGACCAGAATAAGACCCTACCTTGTAAAACAAAAAACACAAAACAACAACAACAGACTTTTTTTTGATGTGATGTAAATGGATTGTGTGATGGTTGTACAAATCCATAACTATATTAAAAGCCACGAATTAGTCAAATGAATAAGGTACATCTCTCTATTAGTAAAACATATAGGAATAAATTTCAATAAATCTGTTTCCAGACCAAATTTTAACCAGAAGCTCAAGAATAGACTACATTCAATCAAGATCCTAAGGAGAATGCATGGTAACTGACTGTGTTCAGATTTACAGAATTACCATTTGAGAAGTAGGGCTGAGCCCTATTGTTGGCAGTGGCTGGGGGCCCTGGCATGCCCATTGTCTCTCCCTCTCCCTCTCCCTCTTACTCTGCCAAATAAATAAAAATAAATAAGAAATAGATTGGATCATGTTGTAGTTACCTACTCATTGGTAGAACAAAACACTGGACAAGAAGCAACTGAAGGTTGCAAGTGTTTTATTTCAGGCTTACTTACTGTTCCCAGGGAAAGCTTCATAACGGCAAAGAAACTGGTTCCCTTCACCAAACATTCACAGCAGAGATAGAAAACAGCCCGATATTAAGCTGGCTTTGAACACACAGTAGGCTAGACTCAAGATCCACCTCCAATGACACCCCTCCAGCAAGGCCTCACTTGATGGAGACTTAAGAAGGTAACTTAATTACAAAATAGTATATCCACTACTTTCACACCACCATAGATGGTCAACCGATGAATGGCAGGAGGAATTTGAACCCAGGAGTTTCAGTTGTAGTAGAGCGGCCAATAGTGCTATACAGTAACCATATACAGGGATATTAAAAATATGCTGAGAATTCTGTTATAAATTCGGGTATAAAGCATTTCAATCCTATTCACATGAGCAATCTGTGGTTTCTTACTAAAGGAGAGAATAGGATGAAAGCATGGAATGTAGGGTGTAGAATTCTGACTGGAACACCACAGATGGACCACTTTACGTAACTGTTTAGAATCTAGAATGAATGAGAATAAAGTAGTCGACCATATCCAGCATAAGAAATTATACTATGAGTGTTACAAATGAGTAGATGGAATGAAAACATAAGTAGTTTTCTGAATTAAAAAAAAAAAAGTTACTACTGTGCTGGAGAATTGGTTTAGCAGTTAAGGCACCCCAATTCTCTGTGTCCTGAGTCTGTGGAACACAGATTTTGACACAGATATTGGCTCATGTGGGCACAGATTACCTCAGAAATGACCTGTGTCACTACTTCTTCCTATATCGATTCTTGTGAGGAGCCACTGCAAAACCAAAAATAGTAAAAATGAGCTGTGTCTATAAAGACAAAAAAAAAACAAAAAGTGAAGTAGCAGCTTTAGATATTTGTTTTAGAATTAGCATGCGTATTTTTACTACTTGTATAGCAATTTTAATAAATCTGTTTTAAAAATAGAAAAATTGAATTTTGATACATTTGGACTCCTGTTGCAATGTCTGAATTTCTCAAAGCATATGGTGTGTCTCAAAATTATCCCTCTTCCACCTTCTGCCAAAAATTGCTTCCCTGCCGATTTCAGCACTTCCTCAATGGTGTAAAAACCAATTAGTGAGATATCAATATATTTTTTTTTCAAAATAACAAAGTTTAAACTACTATAGAATACTTACATATATAGCTCTATGGAACATATGATCTCAGGATCTTTACTACACGCCTATTCAGTTAAGTTCATAAATCTGTTTCCATCACTACTTGGAATGCCACCAGAAAGAAAGCTGAACAAGATCAATAACCTAACTTGAACTTAATATGGAAAGTGATGGGAAAGTAACACCGTAAGGCATGAAGTGTATGCCGCCTCTTATGGCAGATATAAAGACTTTTATTTCTAGTCTTTTCCACAGTTTTAGCTAAAAAATTAGTCCTTTTAGTATAAAATATCAGCAAAACCAGTATAACAAACCACAATGAATTCCCAGACTTTTGCTTTGGGTTTTAACTTTTGTTCAATTATAACTGAAAATAATGTAATTTATAGATATGTTAATTTATACATATCATACATAAAAATGCCTATGTCATTGTTCATGTTTTTCATTCCTTCACAGAATTATAGAGTGACTATGGAAACCAAAAAATTAAGATCTAGCAAAGTCTTAGGGGACAGCAGAGGATTGAAGTTCATTGTTCAGCACTGAGAAGGAGGTGGTCAGAAAAAGTACTTGGGAGCTAATAGACTTCCCATCTGACAAGATGGCTCTCAGTATTGGTGCCTCCAATTCTTGACATCTTTGCATTTTCCCTTCATCGCTTGAGAAACTAGTTCATATCAACACTCTTCTTCTAGTCACTATCTGCAAGATTACTATCAGAACAAAGCATCACTGGATAACAGCACATATTCTGTACCTGGATATGCCAAACTTACGGTGGAGAACAGTAATCACTATCAACGATTCCACATACGTGAACTTCAGTGCCTGTGAGCACAGAGCAGGTTCTAAGTGGCCATTTCAGAGTAGTTTGTGAGAATTAAGTGCTAAGAGTTTTACGTAAGAAATGCTGTCAAGTTTTACAGCTAAGTGCTCAGTTGGGCTGGGGTTGTATGTAGCTCTGCGATAGAGCGCTTAGCTAGCATATGCAAGGAACTAAGTTCACTCTCTGCTCCCAGCACCAGGGGGAAAAAAAAATACTTATTCAATTATTCAGTCACACTGCTACTGACAGGATATCTATGTACAGATGATTATAGCAAGAAGTCAGGAAAAAATATTTGGCCCCTCAATAGAAGCATATAAACTTAATTGTAAAGGTGGGATGAGACTAGGTAGATACAAATTATGTTCCACCCCCAAGGAAAGGGAATGGCAGAAAAAGGAAAAAAAAAGGGTAATTAAGGCTTGATGCACGAAGTCAAGTTTCTTACTATCTAATATGGTAAATATTATCCAGTCCAATTATTCAGACTGCTTGTCATATGGCGGGTCCAAAGTACGCTAGAAGTATAAAATGCAAGTAGGGTTTTGAAGAGGCTTAATATAAGAATAAATTAACAGAAAAATACAATAAGAAGGTGACAGCTTGACAGGATTTGGGGTACTGGTAAGAAAACATAACCAACATCTCATTTTTATACTCAGAAGATGTCAGGTGGGATGTGCTAACTCGAGACGCTTGTGTCTCACAGGTGTTCAGGACAAGGCATAACTCATTAGCTAGGACAACAATGACACTTTTCTGTAGTCCCTTATTTTAAACATGACCCAAGTTTCTAAAGTGTGCAGATGTTGGCATGGAAACGGAAATGTTTTGCAATACCTGCTTCATTTTTCGAAGGGCTAAATGACACCTCAAAATAGTCACTCTCTTTATTATATTTTTATTGCCTTATTCTCTCAGTGGTGGCCGTGCTGCAGGCACACTGACTGGTGTTCAGACTGCCAGCACCCTTATAAAGTGGAGATGCCATGACCCCAGTGTCTGTCATCCCCACACGCCGATGGCAGTGAGAGGTGGAGCCAGGAGAATCTTGAAGCTCGCGGGCTAGCTAATCTGGTGCTTCCAGAGGCAAACGGCAGTAAGAAGCACGCTGTGGCTAATTAGGTGAAAGGAGAAGACCAGCGCTCTGAGGTCCTAGACAGATCCCATGGCATGTGCGCATGCGTGAGCACACACACACCACAGAGATAGCAACGATAATAATAAGTCCCTTCTCTCAAGTATTCAAAAATAATTTCAGTGTTGTCCATTTTCTGTTATATTTCAAAACAAAAAAAAACCCCACAAAAGTATTAGAGACATCTATTTAGGATATTTTAAACATACATTTTTTCATACTTTATTAATTTTGATTTATAAGTTTATAAACAGGAACACCTTTTTGAATGTTTAAGTTTACCATTATAAAATTAATGGGATAGTCTTAGGGGTGGAGCAATAGCTCAGCAGTTAAGGTACTTGTTTGCATAGCCTAATGACCCAGGTTCGATTCCCTAGCACCCACATAAAGCCAGATGTACAGTGGCACATGCATCTGGAGTTTGCAGCAGCTGGATGCCCTGGCACAACCATCTTCTCCTCTCCTCTCCTCTCCTCTCTTCTCCTCTCCTCTCCCTCCTCTCCCTCCCTCCCCCTCTCCTCTCCTCTCCTCTCCTTTCCTCCCTCTCCCCTCTCCTCTCCTCTCTCCTCTCCTCTCCTCTCCTCTTTCTGCTTCCATATGAATAAAAATATTTCAAAAATTAAAAAAATAAAAATAAAAGGGCAAGTTTGTGGCTGGAGAGATGGTTTAGCAAAGCCAAAGGTTCAATTCCCCAGGACCAACACAAGCCAGATGTATAAGGTGGTACACGTATTTGAAGTTTATTTGCAGGACTAGAGGCCCTGGCATGCCCATTTTCTCATTCTGTTTTTTTTTTTCTCTCTCTCTCAAATAAATAAGTATTGTTTTTAAAAAAGAAGACATGTTTTAACGAGTATCAAAACATGATGGTGTTCAATTATGCTGTTGCTGAAATTGCATGGTTGGTATATAGGCTACTTGTATATATAACAGTCATGAAATACATGCATCTGAAATTCGAAATAAAGATGCTATATGGATGTGATTGTAAAGGCAAAGAGACAGGAGTAGCAGGTCATATCTGTAATTCCAGCATTTGAGAGGCTGAGGCAGGAGGATTATGAGTTAAGGACTTAGTGGGCAGAGCCACACATGGTGACATTAGCTGGGCTCAATCTGCTCTCATCAATAGCAACAGCAGAAACTCACCTGGGGCAGTTAACCCATCCTCTACCTAACATTGGCTGGTACAGTGGGGCCAATCTCTTTGTGGCAGCAGTACAGTAAGCCTGGCATCTATACACAATCAAGGGGCAGAAGGGGAAGCAGATGTACCACCCAACATAAAGTGTAAAGTCACTCTGATCCCAGAGTCCCTAACATTACCCTCAGGAGACAGGGAGTTTGGACGAGGAAGGCAATGCCTTTCCCACTGCACTGGAGAGCCAGACAACAGGGAACCAGGAAGTAGGAATTCTTACCTAGAGCCACATCACTCCACCCCAAAGATAACTAAGTGCATAAAGAAAGCACTTTCAGGTCCATATGCTATAGTACCATAGGTCTACTGCAACTATTTAATGTGAAAAACAATTTTAAAAAAAGCAAAACTAAAAGCTGAAAAAAATTAAAAGCAACAATATTTCAAGAGCTCAAAAAAAAAAATTTTTTTTTTTTTGTAGTATAACACAGCCCAAAAAAGCAGGTCAGAAATTGCATGCTTGACCCAAACAAGGTAATTTGTTACTAAAACAGAATACTTTAAACAAAATTAAGAACCTCTTAACTTAATGCCCCAAATATTCAGGATAGAATAAAAATTATTAGAAAGTCCTTGACCATGACAAGCACAAAGAAAATCCTAACTTGAATGTGAAAAGTCATCTACCTAAAAACCAAAACTGAGATGACTCTAATGGAATCAATGGTAGCACTGATTACTTGACAAAATTTTAAAAGCAGCCAGATAT
The DNA here is from genome assembly GCF_020740685.1 of Jaculus jaculus. Taxonomy (NCBI): domain Eukaryota; kingdom Metazoa; phylum Chordata; class Mammalia; order Rodentia; family Dipodidae; genus Jaculus; species Jaculus jaculus. Next base: position 20,079,637 of record NC_059116.1, on the reverse strand, counting down.
TTCAACATTTAAAAATTCCTTTGAAACAAAAACTATAGAAATAGGGAACCTCGGCAGAGATATATCCTATAAAGAAACCAATGGAAATTCTAGAATTTTAAATATATTGACTGGGGCTATATGGCTTAGCAGTTGAGCACTTGTCTGTGAAGCCTAAGAACTCATGTTCCAGTCTCCAGGTCCTATGTAGCCGGATGCACAATGATGCAAGTGTGCAGTGTTATACTGTGCACAAGGGGCACACGCATCTGGAGTTCACTCACAGCAGCTGAAGGCCCTGGCATGCCCATTCTCTCTCTCTCACTCTCTCCACTTCTTTCTCTCAAAAAAAAAAATAAATAAATAAAATCTAGAAAAGCACTTTTTTAAATGAATTCACTGAAATAAAAAAAAACCCTGAAGCTAAATATTAAACGTAGACAGCCACTTCATACCAATTAAAGAGGTTTCCCGTTTTGATAAGATAATTATATTCTGATGAAATGTTTATAATTTATAACTTTTAGAAATTTTCAAATGAATGTGGGAAATGATATGACATGCAGAACTTTCTTAATCCAATGATATTTCTATAACAAACATCTCATGATCAGGATGACTGATAAGCAAACCTTTATTTCTCACAGTTCCAGAAGCAAGGAAGATTATGGCTCTAGAAGTTTCTTCATCCAGTGAGTGCTTATTCTTCCTAAGTGGCATCTTTTTCTGTGTCGTCATAGCAGGAGAGTAAGGAAGCCTTCTCCATCCTCGTTATAAAGGTGCCTGGAAAGGACTGACCTCTCACTACTTTATTTGCATGTCACACATTAAAACTTGTGGTATCACTAATATACTAGGGATAATTATTTCATCGTGACATTTACAAGGAAACAAACATTCAGACCATTGTATCCTACCACTGACCCCTCAAATTCACCCCCTTCTCATATACAAATTACATTGATTCGTTTGGTCCATTTTCCCCAAATATCTTTAGTAGTTCCAGAATCATCTCTACTGATACTAAAACCAGAAAAATACACCACAAAAACCACTATAGACCAATTTTTCTTGATGAATATAGATGCAAAAATTTGTAACAAAATACTTTCAAGTCAAAATTTAGGAACTCGTGAAGAAGAATCTATGCCATGACCAAGTTGGTTTCATCGCTGGGATGTAAGTTGGCTTAACATACATTAATATATAAATATGCTGTATAAATAGACTTAAAGACCAAAATAAAGTGTGCTAGATGTAGAAGAGGCATTTGACAAAATGAGGACATTTTGTCTAAATATCTGCCAGCATTCTCTAATCTTATTCAATGTAGTCTTCAAGACTTCAGTAGAGGAAGAAAACAAAAAACAATGAGACAGAAATAAGAAAGTAAAATAAATTCTCCCTATTCGCAGAGAACATAGTGGTACGCTTACAAAGAGCCCTCGGACTTCACCATGCTTAAAATTCCCTTCACTTCTTCTCAAAAACCAGTCCTAGTTCTCCTAGTCAGGTAGCTCTGCCAATTAAACAGACCATTATTCTCAAGTTGACCCAGATCAGTCCCATGATATTCATTCAAACCATGCACTTCAACAATCCAGCCACAACAATGTGGCCACAGCTGACTCAGTATAGATTCTGCATCTTTCCCTTCATTCAATCAACTGCTACTCGGTTGGGCTGGATTGACAGTGTTATAAACCAATTCATCTCATAGAAATTCCAAGAACTTTTATCAAGTCACCGTCAGAGACTTCTCAGAGTCCTTCCCAGAACTCTACACATCAGCTGGTCAATGCAATAATGAAGTACTTGACACAGAAGCTTGGTTGCTTCCACTGCATCCAATGCTGTAAGATAACTGGAATCATAACAGCATTCCACTAGGACTATCTGGCCATACGATTTTTGAAGTTCATATCAAGGAAACATCCACAAAAATGTAACTCAGAAATTTAACTTCACTTATCATTGATAATATTTTCATCATATTTATATCAAACAAGCTTAATTAGTTTAATGCATATCTTTAGATGTTCCAGAGACTTTTCTAGAATCTCACAAAGTTAGTTACAAGTCAAATAACATAATCTAGAACTGGCTTGGGAAAAACTAGTTAAAAATAAGAAAGGTCCAAGCTGGAGAGATGGCTCAGCAGTTAAGGTACAATGCCTAATCACCCAGGTTTGACTGACCCAGTACCCATGTAAAGCCAGATGCACAAAGTGGTACATGCATCTGGAGCTCATTTGCAGTGCCTAGAGGCCTGACACACCCATTTATTCTCCCCTCTCTCTCTTTGTACTTGCAAATGAATAAATTGTAAAAAAAAAAAAAAATAAGAAAGGCCCAATACTCTCCATCAAAATAACATCATAAGTCACCATGAACAACAGTCATTCACCTAAACAAATGAATGTTAGCTAGGCAGTCAAAGCCTTCACAGTCAAATAAAGGACAGCATATGGTCACCTCTGTAGTAGACATTTCAGTTCTTTCTACCAACCAAAAGATATAATTGAGGTCTATTTCCTGTTAAGTGATCAATTACTCTAGAAAACATTGCTTTAAAATAGTAAACCAAATGCTAAATTTCCATAATTTTTACATTAGAAAACTGCAATTCCCCTCACAATTTTAGCTTCTTTACCACATATAAAATTTCTTTCATCTTTCAAGAAATTCAATAACCTACTTCTTTTCTTTTTTATTGTTTGTTTATTTATTTGAGAGTGACAGAGAGAGCAGAGAGAGAGAGAATGGGTGAGCCAGGACCTCCAGCCACTGTAAATGAACTGCAGATGCATGTGCCCCCTTGTGCATCTGGCTAATGTGGGTCCTGGGGAATCAAGACTCAAACTGGGGTCCTTAGGCTTCACAGGCAAATGCTTAACCACTAAGCCATCTCTCAAGCCCCTCATTTTCTTTTACTTGTCTTTGATTTCATCATTTGGTTATTTATTCTGACCAAAATATACATAGCCTCTCTATGCTTCCTAAAAACAAGATGTACCATGAACAGAATAGATTCATCACAGTTCAGTTCAATTACTCACTTACTGGCAGAAGATCCTACACTGATCTTGTTTGCTATTATATCCCTGGGCCTTAGTAGAACATGTCTTCCAGAAAAGGTCAGCTATCTATCAAATACTATGCATTGATTATCAGTCTCAAAGTGTGATCTTATTCCTCAAAAAAAAAAAATTCAATCAGTCAAGATACACTCCACATTACTCAGTGAAATCAATGAGTAACTGTTTCTCTTCAGAACGATTTCTAGTTCTATTACAGTCATTAGAGATAAGTCAACAATCTCCTAGTCAGATACACATTCATCCTGTCTTCAGATTCCATTTCAAAGTATAGCCAGTTTAGAAAGGTTAAGAACCAAGCCTCAGTATTCAGAGTTACTCACAGGAGCCAATCATTTCATAAACATCTACAGCTTAATTCACAACATGCTGGTATTCTGGAGCCACTGACGAAGGCCTGTGAAACTGGGACAAGTTGATCCACAAACCCCACTTATATTCACCTTATTACTTATTTGTATTAAATAAGTTTGACTTGCTTACAAACAAATCTAGCCACTGAGAGAGCAGGGAATAAATAAACTCAGCATGGAAATCACCAATTGCAAACAGAGTACAGTTCTAAAACCCTGATATGCCCTCTTGTCCTCAAACCCATGAACACTGACTCTTAGCAGGAAATCAGTTAGAAAGGAGACTTGAACCAAACTGACCTTGTTACAAACCATACTCTATTCTTGTATGAACTCACTCATCTTCCCGCCCAAACCAGGCATCCAGAGTCTTTGTTTTTGTCTTTGTGTTTTTTTTCACACACTGACTAGTTTACTTGTCCTAATAAGGTAGCTTTTGTCCTTTTTTTGATTGACTTGCCTAATTATTGCCCCAAATGAATGTTAGCTACATTGTTCACTGAAATAAAATTTCAGACTTGAGCACTGCTACCTAGCAAGACAATGAAAAGCATTGTTAGGTAACCTAATTGAGGTGAAATGGTCAAAGGTGAGGTTTATATAGGCCCAAATCTTTGAGCTTTCACCTCTGTAAAGGCCTCTGATGACTTCATGTTTTCTCTGCTCCAGGTGCCAAGAAGGAGACAACTTTCACCCTCATAGATCAACTTTTCTTTCGCTAAGGTCTCAGAATCGCTGCACACAGGCAGCGTCCTCACCCCAACCCATGCATTTTAACTAGAACATGGAGTTCAGGGAAGAGCTCCTGGATGAATAGGGTCGAGGTCAAGTCTTTCATGGTGGGATAAAATGCCTTTCACTGCTGCCCTGACCTCGTAACTCTATCACTGAGCTACATCCTCAAAATTCCAGATTCTAACTTGAAGCAGCACACTATTCTACTGACCAAAGGGCTCAACGTCCACAGACAACATAGTTCTTTCACTTGGTTTGTTATGAATGCCTACTTGCTAAGTAAGAAAAGATACATACCATTGTCTCCGTAGTTTTTGGTCCTTTGTGAAGTACTCTACAGATAAACAATTTTTTCTTTGATTAAAACTTCCTCTTCATGCTCAGGATTGTTCTAGATTTTTTTTTTTCTAAGTTGTATCCACTTTTCTAAAGGAAAGATTACAGATTTGGGAAATTCTGATCTATGAAAGAGGCCGGGGCCCCAGATGAAGGAGTTGCAGACGCTGGATCCAGTCCAGTTTCTGAGTGACCCAGGCAGCCCACGAAGGTCATATATATGTCCTCTCCCAGTCTATAGTAACCCTACATGGGGTTTCAGGAAACAGAGTTGTATATTATCTGCATTTGGATGAACTGTCTTCCTTCCTAATTCATTTCAGTTCCTCTCATGATTGTGGGGTCCAATTTAAATTTTACAATACTCATACACGTCAACTCAGCTGAAAATGAAGATTCTTAGAGCTTTGGGGCCTGAGGAAGCACTCATCCAGGACAAGGCACACAGCGCCCTGTGTGCTCAGACGGCCACTGCTGGTTTTGGGGGTTATTTTTTTAAAATTATTTTTATTTATTTATTTGAGGGTGACAGACAGAGAAAGAAAAAGGCAAATAGACAAGAGAGAATGGGTATGCCAAAGCCTCCATCCACTGCAAACGAACTCCAGACATGTGCATCCCTTTGTGGGGTGGGTCCTGGGTAATGGAGCCTCCAACCGGGGTCCTTAGGCTTCCCAGGCAAGCTCTTAACCGCTAAGCCATTTCTCCAGCCCCCACTGCTGGTTTTTATGTGTGTTCCTGGGGTCCCCTGAATCCTGCCAAGTTCCATTAAAAAGGAAAGTCCTTCAGAGCAACTAAATCCAGCAAAAAGTTTACTTGAGCAATTAAAAGAAAAAAAATGCATTTTGTAAATCAGGCTCCTCCCAGAACCTGAAAAGGTTTTCAGAACTTCTTTTAACTACATAACCTGACTGCATTTATACAAAACAGGAAGGATGGAGAGACAATTTCATTGGTTCCAGTTTAATGAGTTAATTGGTTATCTGAGCCTCCTGCAATTAACTGAAGCTCAGCTGCCCTGATTAAGCTCCATCCTTGGTTTGGTCTTTTGGTTTTAGTGCCAGGAGCCTGGTGTCTGGCCTCTCATTAACTCTACCTGTATCCTTAAAATACAGACACTACTAATTCATGTTGCACTTGGTTTGGACATGAAGACAATGATACTAAAGGATTCCTGACACTTTATTTTTAACTAAAATTAATAGAGAACGATGGTTATTTTATAGATAACACCTTTTCTGTCCCCTTTTCTCCTGGAAAACTAAAAATCTTACACTGGAAGAGTTTTAATTGGTTGGGTCAGTGTAATTGAGTTGGTTGGCTCTAAAGAGATTATATGAGAGAGTAAACAAGTGTGTGCTATTTAGCATGAGAGGAAGGCGACCGTGTGGAATGAGTCTATCTGAATCTTGCAAGCTCTATGTTAAACCATGCAACACCCTAAAAGTATGACAGACATGGAGGAAGAAAATAAGAGTTGTAGCAAAGGGAAATTGCCCTTCCCTCTCTACTTTGCTCACCTTTTGTTCCATCACTCTTGTCTACTCTCATTATTGTTTATATAACAATTTAAATTCCATGTCATTAAATGTTCCGTCCAGTCCTCAGCGCTGCCGGGCTCATCATTAACAGCGCTTGGAGGAAACAAGATGTTCTGGCCCAACACCAACTATTTATGCAGATGTTAATCTTGGACATTGGAGACCAGCTCTGGTTATGTCAAAGAATACCACTTTAAGTAAGTTTTAAAACCTGGCTAACAATCATTGCTCAAGCACTCAACAAGAAAGGGGCTGTTGAGCCTCTCAGGTCAAGAAAAACAAGTAGACTCATTAGAGTCAGACGCCAACATCTGAATCCTGTAATATTATCAGAAACATCAAATAGAGATTATAACAAAATGATGTGAACCACTATATTTTATAGACAAAGAGACATATAGAATATACTTACAATTTTCTTTGTCATTCTTTAAAGAAGTCATTAATCATATACTAATCCTGTGTTGGTAACTAAATCCTTTATGCATCTCTCAAATAGGAATCTCAAATTAATAAACACTATAAGATATTAATTGAGGGGATGTTACCAGAGAGAGAGAGAGAGAGAGAGAGAAAGCAAGAGAAAGAGAGAGAGAGACAAGGGGAGGAAAGTACATGTTGCTCATTTTCACATGAAAATGTCACATTTATATAATCACATTGCTAAGACTCATCTCAGCCAATAAAGAAACTTCTGCTCTCTGGAATGATGACCTTAAATTAAGAGTTAACCAACAATTGGACTGGAGAGACGGCTCAGTGGTTAAGCGCCTGCCTGTGAAGCCTAAGGACCCAGGTCTGAGGCTCAATTCCCCAGGTCCCATGTAAGCCAGATGCAAAAGGGGGCGCATATATCTGGAGTTCATTTGCAGTGGCTGGAGGCCCTGGAGCAATCATTCTTTATCTATCTGCCTCTTTCTCTGTCTCTCTCAAATAAATAAAAATAAACAAAAAAAGAGTTTACCAACAATTTAATCTATATAACTAATTTTATTGATTATACTATCAAACAGAAATGAATGACAGCTGAAAACACTGATTAAATCACATACTGATGGCATTACCTAGGATCAGATTCAACCAACAAAAGTGAATCCAAGATATTAGGTAACAACTGAAATGAGATAATCTGATGTGGATATATGGAAATCCACAAGTTCTTTTTCAAGACATTACAAGTACTTCAAACTACCTGGCATCCAGGAGGGGGGGGATATCCCTGAATTTCCTTAAACTTCCCTTTGAAAATGAAATTTAAAAAAGAAGACTCGATGTTAGAAAAAAAAAAATCACTTGACGTACTTTTGAGATATCATGAAACATATCAATAATAAAATTAGTGTTAGTTGGACGCTGTGGTGCACGCCTTTAATCCCAGCACTCGGGAGGCAGAGGTAGGAGGATTGCTGAGAGTTCAAGGCCACCCTGAGACTACATAATGAATTCCTGGGCTATCGCGAGACCCCACCTCAAAAAAAATAGTGTTATGTTGCCTACCAAATATAATATTTTAATGCTTTTAGTTGGATTTCACAGAACATTCTGCTATTGCCTCGACTTTGACTAATTTTTACATTGTCTAGATTTCCATGTCTAGAAAGCCTTTCACACTGGCCCTAATCTACATCACTCCTTAATCCGAGATATTAAAATTCTTTATCTTTCTACCATCCCTTTATCATTCCTGACATAAACTCTGTTGGTAGGATGTAGATTATAACCAGCTAAGTAAATGAATGCATAGCTTACAATCTTGTCTCTCTGTTTTCTCTGCTACCTTGTCTGTAATCATGATGTAATGATGAGGCTGAGGAGATGGTTTAGTTTTTAAGACATTTGTCTGAGAAGCTTAACGACCTAGATTCAATTCCTTAGTACCCACTTACGTCAGATATACAAGGTGGTGCAAGTGTCTGGAGTTCCTTTGTAATGGCTGGAGTCCCTGGCATTTCCTTCTCTCTCTGTCTGCCTGTCTCTCTTTCACAACTTAATTATTTTAAAAAGTTGAAATGATAACTAATTGAAAAAAAGATCATTTATACTTTGGGTCAGTCCCACAATGTCAACTGTTAAATTATGCAGGGGAAAGCTCAACACTCATTCTTCCTTTCATCCCTTTAAAAAAAAATACATTAGGGCTGGAGAGATGGCTTAGTGTTTAAAAGCTAGCCTGTGAAGCCTAAGTCCCCTGTTCGTGGCTCAATTCCCCAGGACCCACAATAACCAGATGCAAAAGGGGGTACACTTGTCTGGAGTTCATCTGCAGTGGCTGGAGGCCCTGATGCGCCCATTCTCTCTATCTCTCTCTCTCTGCCTCTTTCTCTCTGTCTATTGCTGTCAAATAAATAAATAAAAAATAAACAAAAAATACATTCTATTCTTCATTTACTTCACAGGTGTCTTAAGAAGAAGACAGATTTTAAAATGAAAACCCCTGAATTTTAAGACCCAGGCAACTGTGTGAATTTTCATGGTATACACTTTATTTTTTTTTTTTTATCAAATTCGTGGTGTGTTAAATGGAGATAATAACTGTGACAGTTGCCCAGTTGGATACAAAGCGCTCCTAGCTAAATTTATAGTATCATCAAAATTATTTAATGGCTCTTCTTAGGGAGAGGGCTGGGATAAACTGTTGTATGAGTATTGCAGGCATAGTTTTGTTACCTTATAAAGGAATGGGAGACATTTTAGATCACTAAGCCTAAAAAAAACTTAAAAATTTTTGGAATCTCAAAACTTGCTAATTGAACGGTTGACTAACATGATTTCTAGGTAAATATATAGTTATGTTCAGTCAAATGTAAGTTTCTAAATGTATGTATGGTGTTTCTTTTTTTAATTTTTATTTATTTGGGAGAGAGAAAGAGACAGAGAGGGAGAGGGAGGGAAGGAGAAAGAAAAAGAAAGAGAGAAAGCCAATGGGTGCACCTGGGACTTCAGCCACTGCAAACAAACCGCAGACACAAGTGCCACCCTGTGCATCTGGCTTACAAGGGGCCTGGGGAATCGAACCTGGGTCCTTTGGCTTTGCAGGCAGGTGCCTTAACAGCTAAGCCATCTCTCCAGCTGTTTATATAGTGTTTCTTGTTTGAAAGGTTTGTCAAATGTTCAACCTATATGACAATATATGGTCTGATAATTTATCAGAAGTATAATACTGACTGTAAGCTATGAAAGTCTAGATAGTTACAGCATAGAATACACATACATTGTGTGCACAAACACTTGTGTGTGAAAATGTGTATCAGTTGCATTACGTCCATCAAGAGGTGCGTGAAACTGCACTAGGGAACATATGTGAAGCAAGAATAGCAGATCAAAACTCCAGCTTCACAATAGTTGGCTGTGTCAATCCCTTGATGGCTATACTGAGTCACAGTATCCAAGATACTGAAAATGAACAAACATATGACACCAAAATTTTATGTGATCATGGGCTGATTGGTCCATTGAATTTTTCCTCTTGCTTCAGTCCCCTGAGTAGCTGGGAATAAGGACTTGTGCCATTAGGCTCAGTTTCTACCTCAATTAAAAAAAGTATATTTGTGGGCTGGAGAGATGGCTTAGCGGTTAAGCGCTTGCCTATGAAGCCTAAGGATCCGGGTTCGAGGCTCGATTCTCCAGGACCCACATTAGCCAGATGTGCAAGGGGCGCGTGGGTCTGAAGTTCATTTGCAGTGGCTGAGGTCCTGGCGTGCCCATTCTCTCTCTCTCTCACTCACTCTCTCTTTGCCTCTTTCTTTCTCTATCGCTCTCAACTAAATAAATAAAATGAACAAAAAATATTTTAAATTTGTTTGCTCATTTTTATTTATTTATTTGAGAGTGACAGAGACAGAAAGAGGCAGAGAGAGAGAGAGAACAGGTATGCCAAGGCTTCCTGCCACTGCCAACGAAGTCTAGACCCATGCGCCCCCTTTCACATCTGGCTAATGTGGGTCGCAGGGAATGGAGCCTCGAACAGGTCCTTAGGCTTCACAGGCAAGCGCTTAACTGCTAAGCCATTTCTCCACCACCAAAAAATATTTTTAAAAAAGTATATTTGTAAGGAAAGAGAGGGGGAATAGGTGTGGCAGCGTCTGTAGCCATGGCCAGCAAACTCCAGATGTCTGCACCATTTTGTGCATCTGGCTTTACAAACCATGGGGAATCGAACCTGGGTAGGCAGGCTGTGTAAGCAAGCACCTTTATATGCTGAGCCCTCTCTCTAGCCTTCAATTTTTTTTATTTGATAATTTTATAACTTGTACCGATGTTATCATTTGTTTGAGCAATGTTATTATTGTTTTAAATTTTCACAGGGGTTGGAGAGATAGCTTAGCAGTTAAAGGGTGTGCCTGTGAAGTCTACGGACCCAGGTTTGACTCCCCAGAACCCACATAAACCAGATGCACAAGGTGATGCACGCACACAAGGTGGTGCATGCGTCTAACATTTGTTTGCAGTGGCTAAGACCCTGGCATGCCAATTCTTTCCCTTTTTTTTCTCTCTCTCATAAATAAATAAAATTCAGATATGTTTCTGTAGTTAACTGAATGCATCTATAATGAGTGTTTTGTTTTCTTTCTACTAGGCAATATATAAATATTATTTAGGCAGACTTTCTACGGATTGTTTACTTGTCTTTGTGTATTGGTTTTTACTTTAGGGTGTGTGTGTGTTTTATGTTTTATATTTCATGGGGAATTGAATATCTAAAATAATGTTCTATTTTTTAAAAACATTATTATTAATATTGTTTTGATTTTTCGAGGTAGGATCTCACTCTAGCCCAGACTGACCTGGAATTCACTCTATAGTCTCAGGGTAACCTCTAACTCATGGCAATCCTCCTACCTGTGCCTCCTGAGTGCTGGGATTAAAGGTGTGAACTACCATGCCATGATTGTTATTTATTATTTTTGTTGCTTTGTCAAGGAGTTATCTGTTTAGTAACCTTCCAGAGCTAAGTTTGCAAAGTTTCTACTCTTGGACATGAAAAGATACTGAGGTTTTTACTTGGTAAACTTAACCATCAGCCAGTGATTGAACAGAACTTGCCTTCCATGATTTCAAGTAAGGTTCCCTTGTACTAATTCTAGAAACCAAAAGATTGTATTTTAGCCAGGCATGGTGGCACACCCCTTTAATTCCAGCACTCAGGAGGCAGAGGTAGGAAGATCACCATGAGTTCAAGGACACCTTTAGACTTTGTAATGAATTCCAGTTTAGCCTGGGCTAGAGCAAGACCCTACTTGAAAAAATGAACAAAAAGAAAAAAAAAAGGATTGTATTTTAAATGCTCACTGAAAAATACAAAACTCTGAGAGAGTAGACATATGATTTTATATATATATATATATATATTATATATATATTCTTTATAGGTTGGAGGAATCAACTTTGTTAAGATATGAATTCACTCCAAGTAGATCTGAAGGTTCATCACAAGCAAATCTCAGCAACCATGTTTTGTGTCACATGGCCAATATTACCAATAATATGAAAATGCTCAGAGTTAGACTAGTCAAAACAAATTTGTTTTTGTTGTTATTGTCTTTTTTTTCTTGGGGGGGGGTGGTGAGGTAAGGTCTCACTCTAGTCCAGGCTGACCTGGAATTCACTATGTAGTCTCAAGGTGGCCTCAAATTCACATGGTGATCCTCTCACCTCTGCCTCCCGAAAGCCAGGATTAACAAAACAAATTTGTAAGAAGAAGAATATAGCTGCTGGACTAATGCTTGTGCTGATATTTAACATAAAGCTATAGTAATCAGGATAGTTCTGTTGTGTCACTTCTGACCTCCATACACATGGGCATGCATACCCCTGCTCTCCTGTACCCACATACGTTCAAGCATGCATTCATACATCCACACCACAAATAAACACACACACACACACACACACACACACATACACACATGCATGCACGCAAAAAAAAAAGTCCATGGGATGGAGAGAAGACTTAGCAGTTAAGGTGCTTGCTTGTAAAGCCAAATGACCTATGTTTGATTCCCTAGTACTCATGTAAGGTCAGATGCACAAGGTGGCACATGCATCTGGAATTCATTTGCAGTGGCTAGAGGCCCTGGTACAGCCATTCTCTCTTCATCTGCTTCTTTCTCCTCCCCTTCTCTCTTTCTCTCTCCCAATAAACAAACAAACAAATAAATAATATATATTTAATTTTTTTGTTTTATTTATTTATTTGAAAGTGACAGACAGAGAAAGAGAGAGAGAGACAGAGAGAGAGAGAATGGGCATACCAGGGCCTCCAGCCACTGCAAACGAACTCCAGACGTGTGTGCACCCCCTTGGTCATCTGGCTAACGTGGATCCTGGGGAATCGAGCCTCAAACTGGGGTCCTTAGGCTTCACAGGCAAGTGCTTAACTGCTAAACCATCTCTCCAGCCCATAAAACACATTTTTAAAAGTAGGTCAAAGTTCCCTTCATTACTAACTCACTCTCATGATGATGGCTTTAATCTACACATGAAGGTAGTGTATCTCTGACATAACTACTACTTAAAGGCCCCACACTTTCAACACTATCACAGATATTTATATGAGTTTTAAATGGTACATTTAAATCATACATCAAATTAAATTAAGTTAAACTATAGCTAGAACAGAATATAAAACAGGCACACACAGTTTTAGACAACTTAATTTTGACAAAATATAATCAATTCTATAGAAAAAGAAGGCACTTCAGCACATGGTGCTCAAAATATTAAGATATCATATGCAAAAATGGATCCATATCCTTAATTATATTAATATTTATGAGGAATCACTGGTATGAATGTGAAATTTAAAACTAAATATTTCTAGAAGAAATGATTGGAAAACTGCTCCGACCTTGGCTTAACAAGGAATCCTTAGACACAGCAAAAAGAAGTATCTGTGGGAGAGAAAAAAAAATAAAATGGAGTTTCTATTCACTAAATGCTGTTATTAAAAGAATGAAAAGATAAGCCACTGACTGGCAGAAAATATTTGCAAATCATATATTGAATAAAGAACTTGTATGCAGAATTTACAAACAACTCTCAGACAGAATGATTTAATAAGAAGAAAACATGAAACTTAACATAATATTCAAGTAGACACCTTAGTGAAGATGGGAAGTGGTTGCTTAGGCTTAGTGAGAAGTTGCATACAGGCTAGAAGAACATTTTGTGTGTGTGTGTGTGTGTGTGTGTGTGTGTGTGTGTGTGTGTGTTATTAACTACAGTGATTATTAAAAGAAGTATTCACATATCAAAACTTATCAAATTATGTTTTAAAACATGCAACTTACTGTAGATAAGTTATATCCCAAATAAAGACAATATTCTAATCCCATAATTTATTTGATGACTAATGCCAGATGAAAACCTTGGGTATCTGGAGTTAACATTCCCATTCTAAGCAAACATTTAAATATTTCCTTCATTATAGCATCGATTAATTTTTGTCTTCTGAATATCAGACCTCAGCTCCTAGATTTAAAAAAAATTATAGAGATCTTTGGAGTCTCTTCAATTCTTTTGGGGAAAATACTGCTGTATTTTTAACACAAAATTAACCTCAGGGCATGAGGAACTAACCTATCCTCAGCACCTCTTACAGCCTGGTGGATGAGCTGATCTGATAGATATCAAGGGTAGGAGGCAACTTGTTGGATAAAAATTGCTGTGAGCATGATTTTCCTGGGGTAGAAAAAAAAAAATCCTCAGCAGTTGCTCATGTGCTGGAGTTTGTCTGTGGAAAGGTTGGAAGTCATTAGCTTACTTAACATTGATTTATAGATCACTGCTCCTCTTTTCTCTGTACAGGAAGATAGGATTATCCTCACTAAAAAAAAAATAAAAAAAGTAAAAGCAAACTCAGAAGTCATTCCAGGTTCTGAAGAAAATTTACTGGAATATATTTCCCAAGGACTTTTTTACACGTGATAAAGAGGAAATATTTTCAGCATACAAATTCTTAGTAATTAATAGTGTCAGACTATTACATTTTTGGGTTCAATGTCTGTTAAATTAAACGAGGACTGGTTAAAAACATAAGATAAAAATAATGAAACATTGTTGAAAGAACTTTAGGTAAAAATGTTGAAATGTTGAAAGAACTTGCATTCAAAAGAATAAGAAGATAATATTGTTAAAAAGCCATACTATGTGAAACAATGTACAGACACAAGGCAATCCTTATCAAAATACCTACTGCATTTTTCACAGATAAATAATCTAAACTCTACATGAACTCACAGAAACTCATCTGACATCTAAAGTCACCTTGTGCAAAAGGACTAAAGCTGAAAAATGACATCACCAGAGTTCAAAACACACTTCAAAAGCATTTTAGGGCTAGAGAGATGGCTTAATGGTCTAGATACTTGCCTGCGATGCCTAAGGACCCAAGTTTGATTCTCCAGTACCCATGTAAACCAGATGCACGAGGTGGTGCATGCATCTGGAGTTCTTTTGCAGTGGATAGAGACCCTGGCATGCCCATTCTGTCTTTCTCTCTCTTGGTCTCCCTCTATCAAATAAACAAGTAAAATATTTTCAAGTATATTTAATCTAAAAAATATGTGATAGGCATAAAGATGGACTCATCGATAAATGGTACAGAAAATAGAGCGTAGAGTTAACCCATACAGCCACAGCCAACAGATATTCATTTTTAAAAGTTTACGTTTTAATGATCATACAAAGTATTAAGTATCATTATGTTATTTTCAAATACAGTTTGTTTTAGTTGATTCTCCTTCCCTCCTTCATGTCACCCATTGTCGTGTCCCACCTCACATCCTCCCCAGCCCTGCTCCTTTCTGCTACGTCACATCTGCCTCTTTGCACGCACTGCCTTAACATCTCTTTTTATTTTTATTTGGTCTCTTTTCTAGCTTATTTTTTTCTAGCTTACACATAGGTAATACCTATTGCATTATTTATGGAATGAAAATAATCTAAACTCTATGTGGACCTACAAAACTCACCTGATAGCTAAAGTCATCTTGAGCAAAAGGACAAGAGAGAAAGTGTGTGTGTGTGTGTGTGTGTGTGTGTGTGTGTGTGTGTGTGTGAGAGAGAGAGAGAGAGAGAGAGAGAGAGAGAGAGAGAGAGAGAGGGCATGTGGCTTTTGTCTTTCTGAGTTTAGTCATAATATATTTCTGCTCAGCTACATCTTTTTCCCTAAAACATCATTATTTCACCTTTTGTGAGTGCTGAGTAAAATTCACTGTGTATGTGAACCACAACTTCCTTATCCATTCATCTGCTAATGGAAATCTAAAGTCAATCTAAACTTGTTCCATTTCCTTGCTGTTGTCATTAGAACAGCAATAAATATGGATATGAAATTGTCTCCACAGTATAATATAGAGTCCTTTGGTAGATGCCCAGGAATGGTGGAGCTTGACCCTATGGCAGTTCTATTTGATTTTTTTTTTTTATTTATGAGAGAGAGAGAATTGGCATACCAGGGCATCCAGCCACTGAAATTGAACTCCAGATGCATGCACCACCTTGTGAGCATGCCTGGCCATGGATGATTGTGTCAGCTTGTGTATCTGGCTTGCAGGGAACAGGGGAGTTGAACCTGATCCGTTGGCTTTGCAGGCAAGTGCCTTAACCACTAAGCAATCTCTTCAGCCCCATTTGAATTTTTATTGGGAAAACATACATACTGATTTCCGTAATGGCTACACTTGTTTGACCTCCTATCAGCAGCAAATGACAGCATCATGTTAAAATTTCAAAAGGTTGGAAGACCTACAGGGGAATGCACATATGGTGTATGGAAAATATACTATATGAAGGACTTGAACATCCACTTAGGCACGCGGAGTTTTGTGGAAACCACATTTCTACGGACATCTGGCAATAACTGTATCACATGATGAATAGATGACAATCAATTTTAAAAGTAGCAAAAACTGAATGAGAACAATGGCATCTAGAAACTGAACAGCACACTTTTAAACTATAAATGGCTAGTGGATGAAATAAAAAATGAAATTGCAAACTTTCTAGAATTGAATGACAATGAGAACACATCATACCAAAACTTATGGGACACAATGAAGGCGGTCCTCAGGGGAAAATTCATAGCACTCAATGCCTTCATAAAAAAGACAGAGAGATCCCAAATCAATAACCTAACCATCCACCTAAAGGCACTGGAAAAACAAGAAAAATCCAACCCAACGAGCTCCAGAAGGAAAGAAAGAATTAAAATCAGAGCAGAAATTAATGAATTGGAAACCAAGGAAACAATTAAGACAAATGACAAAACAAAGAGCTGGTTATTTGAAAAAATAAATAAGATTGTCATACTCCTGGACAATTTGATCAAGCCAAAAAAAGAGAGAGAAGCTTCAAATTAACAAAATTCAAAATGAAAAAGGAGAGATCACAACAGACATAAGTGAAACTGCGAGAATCATCAGGACTTATTTCAAAAACCTCTACTCCACAAAACTAGATAATGTGGAGGAGATGGATAAATTCCTGGACGCATACCATCTAACAAAGCTAAACTCAGAGCAGATTAATCACCTCAATGAACCCATCACACTCATGGAGATTGAAAAAGTAATAAAAAACCTCCCCCAAAAGAAGAGTCCAGGACCAGATGGCTTCTCAGCTAAATTCTATCAGACCTTCCTTGAATAACTCAAATCAATCTTCCTCAAACTGTGCCACACCATTGGAGAACAGGGAAAGATACCCAACTCCTTTTATGAAGTTAGTATCACCCTACTTCAAAAACCAGGCAGAGATGCTACAAGAAAAGTACCAGCCTATTTTCCTGATGAGCTTAGATGCAAAGATCCTGAACAAAATCCTTACAAACCGAATCCAACAACACATCAAAAGCATTATCCACCTTGACCAAGTGGGATTCATCCCAGGAACACAGGGGTGGTTCAACATACGGAAATCTGTCAATGTAATACACCACATAAACAAGGTTAAACATAAAAACCACATGATCATTTCTATAGATATAGAAAAGGCCTTTGACAAGATACAACATCACTTCATGATCAAAACACTGGAGAGTATTGGCTTGGTTGGATCATATCTTAACATAATAAAGGCAATATACAAAGCTCTGAAGGCCCAAATAATACTTAATGGAGAGAGTCTGGAGGAATTCCCATTAAGATCAGGAACAAGACAGGGTTGTCCGCTCTCACCTCTGCTTTTAAATATAGTACTGGAAGTCCTAGCTGAATCAATAAGACAGGAGAAGAAAATGAAAGGGATACAATTTGGAAAGGAAGAAGTTAAGTTAGCTCTAATCGCTGATGACACGATTGTATATATCAGAGACCTGAGAGACTCCATCCCAAAACTCCTGAAGGTAATTAACTCCTATAGCAAAGTAGCAGGATACAAATCAATGCACAAAAATCAGTAGCCTTTCTATAAGCAAATGATAAAGATACAGAGAAAGAAATAAGGGATATAGTCCCATTGTCAACAACAACAACAGCAACAAAAATACCTTGGAATAACATTAAAAACCAAGGAAGTAAAAGATCTATACAATGAAAACATAAAAATACTCAAAAAAGAAATTGAGGAGGACTTGAGAAAATGGAAAGACTTCCCATGCTCCTGGATAGTCAGAATTAACATTGTGAAGATGGCAATCCTACCACAGGCAATACACAGATTAAATGCAATTCCAATTAAAATCCCTACAATGTTCTTCATAGAGATAGAAAAAATGATCTCAAATTTCATATGGAAAGGCAGAAGGCCTCACATATCCAAACATATCTTCAGCAAAAGAAATACCTCTGGAGACATCACCGTAACTGATCTAAAACTATATTACAAAGCCATAGCAATAAAAACAGCATGGTACTGGCATAAAAACAGGAGTATAGACCAAGCAACTATAGCTACTTGATATTTGACAAATGCCCTAACAATATAGGCTGGAAAAAAGATAGCATCTTCAACAAATGGTGCTGGACAAACTGGATAACCATGTGCAGGAAACTAAAACTTGATCCACACATTTCACCATGCACTACACTCCAGTCCAAATGGATCAAAGACCTCAATATAAGTCCAGAAACTCGAATACTACTGGAGGAAAATTTAGGAAGTATGTTCCATCATATAGGAATGGAAAAAGACTTCCTGAACAAAACCCCAGTAGTTCACGATCTTAAACAGTCACTCAACCAATGAGATAACATGAAGCTGAAGAGTTTCTTTACAGAGAAGCATACAATAAGCAAAGCCAATAGATTGCACATAGAATGGGAGAAAATATTTGCGGGTTATCCAACTGATAGAGTCCTAATCTCTAGAATCTACAAAAAACTCAAAAATCTAAACAGTAAGAGGTCAAACACCCCACTTACAAAATGGGGCAAAGAGCTGAACAGGCAGTTCACAGAGGAAGAAAATACAAATGGAAAACACACACATAAGAAAATGTTCATCATCCCTAATCATCAGGGAAATGCAAATTAAACAACTATGAGATCCCACCTTACCCCAATAAGTATAGCAAACATCAAAAATTCAAATGAAAATAAATGCTGGCGAGGATGTGGAGAAGTAGGAACACTCATCCAATGTTGGTGGAAATGTAAGATGGTACAACCACTTTGGAAAGCAATATAGAGACTCCTGAAAAAGATGACTATACAGATACCAACAAACCCAGTTATTCCCTTACTGGGCATCTCCCCTAAAACCTTTAAAGCACAGGTCCAGAGAGATTTTCTCAACCATGTTTGTAGCGGCTCAATTTGTAATAGCTAAGACCTGGAATAAACCCAGATGTCCATCACTAGAAGAATAGATAATTAAGATGTGGTATATCTACACAATGGAATTCTATACAGCAATAAAAAAAATTATGCGATGAAATTTGAGGAAAACTGGTTGAACCTTGAACAGATCATTCTCAGTGAACTTACCCAATCACAGAAAAAAAAAGTGCCACCTAATAGTCTCACTCACCTACAGCACCTAACCTGAATCTACCCAAGATGCCTTACATACCCAGAAAGCATCTTGTATACTAGACATTGAGATGGATGGGGAGGGAGGGGAGGGAAATGGAAGGGTGGGAAACACAAATCTAGACACAAATGGCAATGGTACCATAAAATTCTGCTTCCTAAAATGCAGACCAAATGGCCAAACCTTCACCAACTGAACCTCAAGACACTGGAGAGGGTAGGATCAAGGTTAACCTTAATCTTCTACAACTTCCCGCCCTCCCTCTCCCCACCTCCCTCTCTCTTTCTCTCTGTCTCTCTCTCTTCTATCTAGCTCTTGTATATTAGTTATCTTTTTCCTCCTTTTCTTAGTGGGCACTGACCTATAACTCCCAGTACCAGCATGTGGCTATCATCTACAATGAGCTTTTGATCAGAGAGACCTACAAGGTTTCCTAAAAGAAAGACAGATTTCTGCCGGTCGTGGTGGCGCACACCTTTAATCCCAGCACTTGGGAGGCAGAGGTAGGAGTATCGCCATGAGTTCGAGGCCACCCTGAGACTCCATAGTGAATTCCAGGTCAGCCTGGGCTAGAGTGAGACCCTACCTCGAAAAACCAAAAAAAAAAAAAAAAGGAAAATAAGAAAGACAGATTTCTGTCAGAGTACTAGGTGACCCACCAAAGGTTAGTGGTAAGACCCTACTGATGAAGACACCTTATGTGGTTGACATGTAAAATGGAATGACATGGCTGGAAGTTGGAAGAGAGTCAGTCCTCAGACAGTCAGTGCATCTAGTGCCAGAAGGTGCTACTTGGACGATTGGGGGAAAATGACCAATATCTGTTTAAGCAACTCATGGTCTAGACTACTTAGCAGCAAATAACCTGCTGTGATGCCCACACAAGTGCAATAGTGGCACACAGTCATGGTGGGGAACCAACTGCTCTTGATTTGGCTAACTGATCCCCTCAGTGGTACGGGACCCATAGCTGGAGCTGGGAAACAAGTCAGAACCATATCCAAACATAAGCCCACTGTCCAATATCAGCTACCATCAATCATGGGCTACAAGAGAGCCTACACCTATTAAATTCTCTATAAAAAAGTAAGGGTTATCTCATTTGTCCTGCTGCTAACTTACTCTCCATAGGAAACTTTGCTTCTCTTTTTCAGATACATGCAAATTCTAAGGAGAGAACCATCCCATCATACCTCAAAAATTGGCAAAACAAGCAATGGTGCTGTTTTCCTGGTGAACCAGCTACCAGCACAAGGGGGAAGGAGATCAACACAGAGGAAAATCAACTCCTACCATACCAGAGAGCCAGAGCCTCATAGGCCCCCAACACCTCATCACTGAAGCAGACCAAAAATGAACCCAACATGGCTCAGGGAAATTTTGCGGAAGAGGGGGAGGAAAGAATGTCAGAGCCACATGTTGGGTCATGATATGCAAAGACATTTATCTTACCCATAACTGTGGGCTAACTCCACAATGCATGACCCATATACCTCAACAAGGAGGGGCCAAGGGGAGAGGGTAGGTCACGGATGAGCTTAATAATGGTACCAAACTGACTGTATTTGCTGAATTTCAAAACTAATTAATAAAAAAATTTAAAAAAATAATCTTTTGTGAAACCATTATAAAGGTAGTTAACATTGAAGTCCATGGTGCTTCATGTGTTTTCTGTTAGCACACAAGTGATGTTAAGGCTCTGAGAAATTATTAATTTATAATTATTAATATGCACCCAACATTATGTTGGAGAGAAAGGAGTTTGAAATAAAATATTAGGAATAATCAAGAATGAAATTCTGAAATGATCAGCCTGGGCCACTATTTTATTTATTTATTTATTTGGTTTTTTTGAGGTAGGGTCTCACTTTATCCCAGGCTGACCTGGAATTCACTATGGAGTCTCAGGGTGGCCTTGAACTCATAGTGATTTTCCTACCTCTGCCTCTCAAGTGCTTGGATTAAAGTCGTGTGCCACCATCTCTGGTGTGAGCCACAATTTTAATTTACTCTTCCCAAGTACATCATCTTTGCCAATATGTTAGCTAGATTTTCCTTGACATGTAACAGCTATGGTCATAAAAAATTCTGGACAGTTGTTAGCTGATTAATGGAGGAATATTAATTGTATGATCAATAAAATGGTCCTGGGTTTTATACAATTGAACTCCTGCCCATGATGGTAACATTATAAATAGTAAAGAAATTAAAAACCCAAAAGTTTCTCCAATTTACATTAGAACATTTTTGATTCAGCATACTTGAGGCAGACTCTGTAAATATGTGTTTAAAATCTTATCCTGGTTTCTCTGCATGTTAGGATGCTAACTTTGAGTCATGTTAATTGAACCACACAGTTGCTCAGCATTTTGGCTACAAGTTCTTGACCAGAGACATCCTTCTTGAAGCACTTCAAATAACTGATACTTGATGAGACACATTTTATAAATGCTATAGTACTGGGCACAATGCCTTCAGTGTGACTGTGGGGTTTCTATGAGATTAGGTGGCTTCAGTGTAATAGAGTTAGGGAAGAGAGAGAGGGAGAGAGAGAGAAAACAGAGAAAGAGAAAATTCTCTATAAATCTAAGAATAGGAGACCCCAGTAAGTACAAGGGCAATTTGAGAAAATGTGAAATAAATAAGAGGGCTTACTCTGTGTGGCAGAAAAAAACTACAATTTGTGGTTAAATTTTCAACAAATCATTGCGTCTAGAACCAATCTCATGAACAAACTAATTTAAAACTTCTTCAGCTAGGCAGTAGGCTGTATAGCGAGGAATGGGAGGTCCCCTCCAGCCTCAATAATTTTTGTTTTCAGTGATGAGGAGGCAGATGAATGCCCAGGGCAGTACTGACAAAAATCTGTTAGCATCCCATTGCAGGGATGTCAGCCCCTGCCACTGAGTTTGTTCAAAAGTGCTTCAAGGGGGCTGGAGAGATGGCTTAGCGGTTAAGCGCTTGCCTGTGAAGCCTAAGGACCCCGGTTCGAGGCTCGGTTCCCCAGGTCCCACGTTAGCCAGATGCACAAGGGGGCGCACGCGTCTGGAGTTCGTTTGCAGAGGCTGGAAGCCCTGGCGCGCCCATTCTCTCTCTCTCCCTCTATCTGTCTTTCTCTCTGTGTCTGTCGCTCTCAAATTAAAAAAAAAAAAAAAAAGTGCTTCAAGGGAACCCCCGGTGTCGAATCAGAATAACCACCTAGTGTTGTGAGCCCAACACTACCCAAAGTACTTAAGAGAGGGAAGTGCAAGACCGAGTTCTAGAGAACAGTACCAGGAAGCTGTTCCAGGAGCTTTGTAAGAGAGCTGGCATAATTTTTCTTTATACCTTTCCTGTCTTTCAGTCTCATTTTCTTCAAAATCTTGTCCTTACAGAGAGAGAGAGCAAAAGCTAGAGAGAGAAAGAGAGAGAGAATATTGGTGCAGCAGGGCCTCAGCTACTGAAATCGAACACCAGACACTTGTGCCACCTATGACGCGTGTGTGACCTTGCCCTCGTGTTACTAACTTTGTGTGTCTGGCTAAGGTGGGATTTCTAGAGAGATTGGGTGCTTGGGCTTCACAGGCAAGTTCCTTGACCCCTAAGCCATTATCTCCAACCCCCCAAATCATTTTGTTTATTTGTCTTATGTTGTGCGTGTGTGTGTGTGTGTGTGGTGTGGTGTGGTGTGTATGTGTGTGTTTGCATGTGTGTCCCTGCTTGGGTGAATGTTCAATGGAGAGCCTGTCAGAAGACAACTTTCAGTAGTCAGTTCTCGCCATCTCCTCATTGAGGAAGGTCTTCTCCCTGCAGATGTGTCTCTTGTTCTTTGTTGAACTTGCCCAGGGTTTCTGGAAAATTCTCCTGTCTTCCCCTCACTTCTCACTGTCAGAGTGCTGGGATTACAGAAGGTCTAGCGAGGATGAAAGTCAGGCATTAAGCATTGATCTCCCCATCCTCCCAGTTCTATTTTCTGTTCTCCCTTCCCTCCCCTTTGCCTGTTCTCTTCTGTACTTTGGTTTCTTCCACCAAAACATCCTTAGAGTGCCTAAGAGAAAAATCCACGGACTGCCATAAAACAGTCTCTTCCCAATACTTGAACCTGTAGTTGCAATAGTACTTAGCAGGTAGCTGACCTTAGACTGTTTGAGACTTCCACTGCCTCCCCCCCCCCCCCCAGCCAAGAAACCCCAGTGTGGAAAATTGGATGGTTGTTCCCTCGATAGATTCCGGAGTTTATGAAAGCTTGTGTTTGAGCTTTCCAGCTGCCTGGCTGGAGGGGGTGTCCCTGTGGAAGGATCTTAGGGTCCAGCCCTAAGGTGTGGGGGTGAACCTGTGATTTCAGTCTAAAGCTAAGCCAATGCCTCTGTTCTGCTAGGTCTCATGGAGTGTGCTTGCTTATGGTGCTGATGGTGGCTTGTCTCTCTGCTTAGACTTGTGAAAGCTTCTTCTGCCATGATGGAACTTCCCCTGTATCTGTGAGCTTCCGATACATTCCCTTCCTCCCATAAACTGTGCCTAGATGAAGAGTTCATCCCAGCAACTGAAGCCAACTGTGATAACAGGGTCCTGATCAATAACCTTAAATATAGGTTCTTGCTTTACAGGTAACACTTATAGAAGTAACACTTATAAAAATGAGATTGTGTGCATTGAAATTGATCTACTATGGTGCTTGGGTATACCTCAGTACATGTAGAAATCATAGTTAATGGTTGGGAAGATGGCTCAGTGGTTTAAGGTGCTTGCTTGCAAAGCCTGCCAACCAGGATTCAAGTCCCTATGACCCATAGAGCCAGATGCACAAAATAGCACATGTATTGAGTTCATGTGAAGCAGCGAGAGACCCTAGTGTGTACCCATAGTGGCTGTCTTTCTGTGTTTCTATATCTTTAACATATTAATTAATTCATTAATTAGAAAACATCATAATTGATCTGAGCAAAGCATGAAACCATCCAGATTCCTAGGACAAAGAATAACTGACAACTGTGTCATGCTCATTGTTTACCCCATGTTCAAAGACAAGAGCCTCAGGCCACCACCCAAGGACCCTCCTAATCAATATTGAGCCCATAGACACATAACAAACCCAACTTGGCTTCAAAGTAAGTTTCTCAGAGCAAAACTGGCTGAAAAGCCAGATAACAGCATTTTATATAGTTTACGTGTGTGTGTGTGTGTGTGTGTGTGTGCGCGCGCGCGCGCATGCGTGCATGTTTATGTTTCAAACCACAAAGGAAAAAAAAACCCTCTTTGGCAGTACTCAGAATCATTAAGTCCTATCTCAGGTATACCTTCTGATCCTTTAGGTCTGATGTCCATACCAATCTTGAGGGAAAAAAAAAAAAAAACTGAATGAGTAAGATGCAGTAAATATTTACTAATTGCCCCATCACATGCCTGAGCCCACAGGAGTACACCAAGAGACAAAGACAGTCTGGTGGTTTTACCTGAAGCCAAATTGCCTCTAGGGGTTGAGGTGGCGCAGAGGAGATACAGGCATCCCGCAAGGACTTGAGCTTAGAACAACCATCACGGAGCCCTTTGGCCAGGGAGGCTAAGATGGCTGCTTCTTGGAGATGCTTCTAAGGTTAAGGTCACACCTTAGTTGCAAACTTTTTGGGAAGTTAAAAGCTGGGTTCCTGGAGCTAGCTTCTGGCTGAATATTCTGTGATATTGTAACTCCTTTATATACCTCCCTTCCAGTGACATTAATTCCTTTTATCCATGTAAAGTTCATAGTATTTACGAGGACGATATGTTTATTTATCAAGATGAATTAAAAACTTCTCCAGCCAAATCTATTTCAGTGACAAATCCCCTATTTACGTTACTTCAAGAGTGGACATAGCCATTGAAAATACACAGTTACACAGGGCTTAACTATGAAGCAAGTAACATGAAATAAAAAATATTTATTTCTGGTCTTATGATTATAAGCATGTCTTTGTGTGAAGGAAAGAAAAGAAGATACTCAGGGTGATAGAAAAGTTTGAGAAGCAAAATAGCTTTGCTACCCGTCAAGTGAGTTATCATTTTGATTCAAAACTGTCATAAGCTTTATACTTAGACATATATATATATATATATATATATATATATATATATATATATATATATATATTTTAACTTAAATACCCAACAGTGAGAATGGCTGTCAATAGCAGAGGCTTAATCCACTCCCCTATCTGAGGGATTCCCTAGCATGGGACAGACTGTGCTCCGGGGAGTCACACACACCCCGCTCTTGCAGTGTGTTCCCATCCCCCCCATTCTGCCTGCTCGGTGCCCCAAACCACAGCAGGAGGTAAGCTCATGGCACTCAAGCTGGGCCTGATAATAGGTACTTGCCCAGCAGTTTTTTGAGTGTGGTGACCCTACCCGGATTTTGAAATGAAAACCGCAGCTCCCAGAGTGGTGGGAAGAGGAAAACTTCTAACTACTGCCGCTTTCCATCAGGCAGGCACCATAAACAACAGTCAAACCTGCACATTTAAAGTGGACCAATTTTGTGACCCGGAGTTCTCTAAAGATGAAGAGAGAGCTATGTCGGGGATCACACAAGAATGCCATGGCTGTGGAGGGGAGAGTAAGTTGCAATGGGGATCCAAAGCTATTTTGGAGTGTGTCTTTAGTC
The DNA here is from genome assembly GCF_020740685.1 of Jaculus jaculus. Taxonomy (NCBI): domain Eukaryota; kingdom Metazoa; phylum Chordata; class Mammalia; order Rodentia; family Dipodidae; genus Jaculus; species Jaculus jaculus. Next base: position 20,054,004 of record NC_059116.1, on the reverse strand, counting down.
TTTTTAATGAATTTGTTCTGGTGGTAGAAAATTAAATAAATAAATAATAATAAAAATAAATAATAAATAAATAAATAAACCAAAGAAATCAGAACTGGTGGTGGGGCGGACGAGAATGTGAGTTTTAAAAGGGTACGGAGTAGAGCCAATATCTGGGTTCATTGGTGCAGAGGAGAAGTATTCAAACTGAAACATGCAAGAAATGTGCAGGAAGCAAGCGCAGTTCTGACTCGGGGGTGTCTGAGACAAAACCGGTGACTCCTCCCTCCTGCATTTGTAACTAGTTTCCTAATGACACTGCAGAAACACACTATTAAGCAGAATCACATGGGGAAATGGCTTCTAATCTCAGTTACATACGTCAGTCCAGGGAGGTCGACTCCCATTTAAGGCCCAAACTCATCAACGGTGCCCCCTGCCTCTGAGCCACAGGGAGTCTACGGCGTCCCTGTGGACGTGGTCATGCTTTATGAGGGCTTGCTTTTGTCTCACAGGCTTCCTCTGTGTCCTGCTGGCAAGTTCCTCATGATCTCTGCAGCTCTGCTCAGGCAGTACTTCTTGGGGCCCCCTTCCAGTAACAAAAGTGCAGGGGTCTTCAGACCCTGCACCTGGCTTGTGAGCAATTTGAAACAGGGCTTTTTGTTCATTTTTTAAAAATTTATTTATTTGAGTGTGACAGAGAGAGAGAGAGAAAGAGACAGAGAGAGAGAGAGAGAGAGAGAGAGAGAGAGAGAGAGAGAATGGGCGCGCCCGGGCTTCCAGCCACTGCTAAGGAATGCGCCCCCTTGTGCATCTGGCGAACATGGATCCTGGGGAACCGAGCCTCGAACCGGGGTCCTTAGGCTTCACAGGCAAGCGCTTAACCGCTAAGCCATCTCTCCAGCCCTCAGTACACATTTATTGAGCAATTATTACTTTCATATAGTAGAAAGGATAAGAGAAATGCAGAAGTGAGGCAAAAAGCCCTGTTTGGGGCTGGAGAGATGGCTTAGCGGTTAAGCGCTTGCCTGTGAAGCCTAAGGACCCCTGTTCGAGGCTTGGTTCCCCAGGTCCCACTTAGCCAGATGCACAAGGGGGCGCACGCGTCTGGAGTTCGTTTGCAGAGGCTGGAAGCCCTGGTGCACCCATTCTCTCTCTCTCCCTCTATCTGTCTTTCTCTCTGTGTCTGTTGCTCTCAAATACATAAATAAATAAATAAATAAATAAATAAATAAATAAATAAATAAATAATGTGTACTGAATGCATGATAACGGCTCTTTTTTTTTTTTAAATCATTTCTTTGAGAGAGGCAGATAGAAAGAAAGAGAATATCGGCTCACTAGGGTCTCTAGCTAGTGCAAACCAACTCCAGATGCATGTGTCACCATATGCATCTGGTTTGCCTGGATCCTGGGGAAATCAAACCTGGGTCCTTAGGTTTTGCAGGCAAGTGTCTTAACCACTAAGTCATCTCTGCAGCTTGTTAATAGATCTTATAACATGTAACCAATCCTGTTTCCCAAACAAATGTCTGGACTCAGAAAACAATGTGCATGTCTTTCTGGTATTTTTTTTGTCTTGATGTGTGGTATAGGCAAGTTATTTACATATTATAACAAAATTAATGTCTTTGTCCTTAATATCCCAGTACCTATCAATGCCTCTATATTTAATACTTAGTCCTTATTAATGCTGTACTCCTTATGAATCTAAAAACCTTAGGCAACTCTTAAGTTGGATGCAAAATATTAACTTGCACTTACCACTGACATAGTGTAATATACAAGCATATGTATATGCCCATGTGTAATAAATATACTTTATGTACATACATATCACAATTTCTATTAGCATATTAAAATCTTATTACTATTGCTATGGTTTGGACATTCTTTGAGATTGTACCATATTCATGTTGGAAGTTTGGTCTCTAGGGTGATGGTATACGGAGTTGGTATGGAACCTCCAAGAGGTATGACAGAGTGGGAAGTCCTTAAGGTCCTTAAGACATGCTTCCAGCCACTGTAAATGAACTCCAGACGCGTGCGCCCCCTTGTGCATCTGGCTAATGTGGGTCCTGGGGAATCGAACCTGAGTCCTTTGGCTTTGCAGGTAAATGCCTTACCCGCTAAGCAATCCCTCCAGCCTGACATTGTATACAGTTTTAATGAAAGAACTTTGCAAAAATTTACTGAAGGAGTTAACCCCTCCTAGACACATCTTTTGTATTTAAGTCATCTTCCCTGACTATGGTTGATGTGAGGTATCCATATGGTGATGTCATGATCATATTGTGATGTAACTAGGAAATCATTCATTTTGATTCTCTTCTAAGGCCTCTGCATAGCCATTGCAGGTTGTTCTAATACCACTAATGGTGTAAATCAAATGTCAGCACAGAAGATGGAGAATCAAGATGTGATATGTATGTGTGGTCTGGGAAAACCAGGGCCTCTAGCCACTGAAACCAAAACCCATTCTTCACCACCACACAGTTCCCACCACTGCTCTAGAGCCATAATCGTGGGAGGCTGCTAATGAAGTATGCAAGGGAAGCTGGGTGTGGTGGCGCACGCCTTTAATCCCAGCACTTGGGAGGCAGAGGTAGGAGGATCGCCGTTGAGTTTGAGGCCACCCTGAGACTCCATAGTGAATTCCAGGTCAGCCTGGGCTAGAGCGAGACCCTACCTCAAAAAAAAAAAAAAAAAAAAAAAAAAAAAAAAAAAAAAAAAAAAAAAAAAAAAAAAAAAAAAAAGAAATAGAAAAAGAAATATGCAAGGGAGACATGCTTGGATAGTTCTCTAAATTACAAGTGAATGTTGATTCTTCGTTTTTTTTATTCTGTTTTTATTAAGTGTAAATCTCTTTATTTAATTGGGAATTGAAATTCTCAATAAACATGCCCTGGAGCAATGACTGCCTCTCCCTGTAAAATAAGCAAATATCTCTGTCAGAAAGGGAAGTTGGTAACATCTGGCTGCCAGGAATGAACAAAATCTCCCATCTGGTGAGAGGCTTTAGAGCTCCCACTTCACATTCCAATTGTCACTGTAGCTGCAGCCGGCTCACAACAGCCTGAGTGCTGTCAGCCACCAGCTCAGATCTGTCAACCAGACACCATCTTCACTTAGTTTCACTGACTAAAAGGGAACATTTCTGGGCTGGAGAGATGGCTTAGTGGCTAAGGAACTTGCCTGTGAAGCTCAGGACCCATGTCTGACTCTCCAGATCCCACGTAAGCCAGATGCACAAAATGTCACAAGCACGCAAGGTTGCTCATGCACTCAAGATGGTGCACGCGTCTGGAGTTTGACCACAGTGGCTGGAGCTCCTGGCATTCTGATTCTCTCTATCTTCTCTCTCTTCCTCTCTCTCTCATAAAAAATTTGAAAAAGTGAGTATTTCTGGCTGTACTGATATCTAACCCTTTATTTCACAGTTATGATTAGCATTTATCAGAGAGATAAAAATACTCTGGGTATAAAGTGTAATCAACCACATATTTTCTACAATGTATTCTATTATAACTACACATTATCTACTATTCCAAGAAGCTATAGGAAATATGATGGTAACATTCACCCTGAATGCTAAAATCATGTGAAAACAAACAAGTTTGGGGTTGGAGAGATACTTAGCAGTTAAGGTGTTTGCCTGCAAAGCTAAAAGATCCCGGTTCGACTCTCCAGGACCCATGTAAGCCAGATGCACAAGGGGGTGCATGCATCTGGAGTTCCTTTGCAGTGGCTGGAGGCCCTAGCACACCCATTCTCTCTTTCTCTCTCTCTCTCTGTCTCTTTCTCTCAAATAAATAACTAAATAAATAAAATATATTAATAAAACAAATTTGATGTTTAAAAGAAAGATGCCTTTTTTAAAAGTCAAGCTTATTAATCAGCTTCATGCATTTGGATTCTGATGAACTGAATTCTCTTCGGATATTGGATCAACTGTCTCATCTAAGCAACTGTTTAGAAGATTTTAAGTCCTAACAGAATTCCTAGGAAGAAACAGCAGCCTCTCTAACCCCAATAAGTAGAAGCTTGCAAATGTGTCTGTGACCGAATCAAAGGTTAATTAACTTTGTGAAACAGTTGCACTAATTGGTGACACACACTCCATTTGAATATTTTTCCAGAAATGAATATTCAAGAAGTAAACAGATTTTAAATCTCAGCAAGGATCGTTGGAGAGATAGCTTTGCAGATAAGGTGCTTGCCTGAGAAGCCCAAAGGCCCATGTTCGACTCCCCAGACTCTACTTAAGGCAGACACAGCAGGTGAAGCATGTGCAAAGTCACACATGCACACAAGGCTGCACACGTTCCTGGAGTTTGACTGAAGTTGCTGGAGGCCCTGACATGCCAATTCTCATTCTCTCTCTCTTTCTCCCATTTAAAACAAACAAACAAACAAACAAACAAACAAACAAACTGATCAGGGGCTGGAGAGGTGGCCAAGCAGTTAAAGCACTTGTAATGAGGCCTAAGGTCCCAGGTTTAATTCCCTATTACCAAATGCACATGATGGTGCACGTGTCTGGAGTTGGTTTAGTTGGTTTGCTATGGCTAGAGGCCCTAGACTTCCCATTCTCTCTTTCTATTTGTTTCTCTCTCTCAAGTAAACAAAATATAAAAAAACATATATTTTCAAAACTGAGCGAGATATATACAACTACAAACAGTTACATATATATTTAATTAAATTGACCTTAACCCCCACCGTGATGTTCATTTCAACACAATTCCACCAGTTCTGAAGTGCTCACATGACTTGGAGCATCTTTGAGGTGTACTCAGCAATCACAGCACTATTAAACTTTTCTATTTGTGTTTCATTAGGCTCTGGAAAGTATATTACATGGTACAAATAATTAAAAAAGGATGCACTTCATTCATGTGGTCACATCTCACAATATGAATTACCAACAAACTACATGAATTATTTATTGGCTCATGTTGGCATTATAGCAAATATTTTACTGTTTATTTATGTCAAAAAATTCCAAGAGGTAGTTTAATTTTGTCTTTCTTAGACAAAAAATATCTGGAAAATCCTGAAAACACTTCTTAATTAAATATAAAAGCAAAAGTGAAAAATAAGGAGATCTTTCCCAAAAGGATATTATCAAAACTGTTTCTAAAAATAATGTAAGGTGTTTTGTGGAAATTACTGAAGATACCCAATATCTGTATCCAATTGCTGAATACAATTTGGGGCATGTGTTTGTGGGAAGTAGCAAAGCAAAACCAATATAAGTAGATGGGGAGAAGTTACCTGGATTTCACCTTGGCTTTAAGAGTTTTTTAATTGATAAGAAAATAAATTTATAATAGAAGGTAGACATGACATTGTATCATGTCATCAATCTTTCATGTCAATTTTATTGAGAGTCTTGTTTTATAATGGAAAATGCACATATTACCCATGCATTTTCCTTATCTGCAGTTATCATTTTATGGTTAATTGAGAATTAATAGAAATTCTCCTGTACTATACCAAATATAACTTTTTACTACAAAATGAACAATTAAATGAAAGGGCTAGAGAGATGGCTTAGAAGTTAAGGTACTTGCCTGCAAAGCTCACGGACCCAAGTTCAATTCCCTAGGACTCACATAAGCTAAATCTACAAGGTGGCGCATCCAGAGCTAGTTTACAGTGGCTGGAGGCCCTGGCATGCTCATTCTCACTCTATGTTTCTCTTATCTCTCTAAATCAATACATAAAAATAAAATACTTTTTAAAAAGAGAAAGAAGACTAAAATGCATATTACAGAAGGACTTGAACCTATCACACATGGTTACCATCCAGTCTGGATTTTGTTTCTCCTCTCCTTATATATTTCTTTCATAAACATCTTACTTACCGACAAGTGGTTTCTTTATTATTTCTTGCTAATAGCATTCAGAACAGCTTAACATTTTGTGAAAACGTGAATTTGTTAGCTTTTGTGAAATGTGAATTTTTTAAAATTTTACCTGCAGTCATTATAACCTAACAAATTTCAAGAGGAATCAAAGTGTTTTTTTTCTATTTTCTTTTCTCCTACCCTAATCCTTCCCCTCTTATCTCCTTTCTTTCTCTCTTTTTTTCTTTTATTTGTGGTGATAAAACACAGGTTCTTATGAACACTAGGCAAACCCTATTCCATTCAGTTATAAGCATGGCCCACTCCCCTTTGTATTTTTTTAAACAGGGTCTCACTAATTTTCCCTAGCTAGTCTTGAACTTGTGATCCTGCTTCATCAGCCTCCCAAACATCTGGGATTATAGTACTATGTCACTATGGTTGGCTTTACTGATTTGAATAAATTCAAATTAGACTACAAATGCTTAGGAACACTGAATTTAAAAAAATACTTAAGGTGAACACGAATTCATTTCAGTTAAAGTCTTCTTAGCAAACTTGCCCGAATTCTTGAAAATAAAAGCATGTAAGTTCTACTTAAAGTCAATTTTGATTGGCTTTAGAAATAAGGGTATTCAATATACTTGCACATTTATTATTAAATAGTTAAATTACTTTAGTGGGATCCAATTTGAAACTATAGATGAAATTAGGAATAATGAAATATTTTTAGATGTAAGGGAGTCATTAATATTGAATATTTGTAAAGGAACTGAGAAATGGTTTACTGTATACATTTATAGGCTATTATACAAATTGATTAATATGAACCAAGGAAAAATGAGGACTAAATAACTGTGTTATATCATTTCTTTGCTTTAAGAGAAACATGCTCATCAATTTACTATCCAAAATAGAGTTTCAATTGTACATGTTTTAATTTCAAATTAAAAAAAATATTTTAATATCTCATGTAGGAAGTGATATCTGCTAATTTCAGAAACAAAGGAAAAATTTCCAGTGTTACCTGATCAGTTCAAACAGACTGAATAAATAATGAATTAATTACAAAAAGACCTCGCAAATGAACTTACATACAGAAGTATTCATTTCTAGCTTAAAGAAAAAAAAAAACAAAAACTAGGAGAAATGTGAATTAACTATCACTGGTAAATGTAAGATGTAAACCTGGTCTTCATGAGATTTGGAGGATTGGAGGGAATTATAAACAGGAAAAATAATTTGTGAGACACATTTGGTTGACTGGCCGATTAGGTTTGCGCTCATCAGGCGCATTGCATTTCTATCACTGAATAACCCGAGCTCTCTTCCTAAACCTGCTTCCACACCTCACGCATGGTCTTCTTCCTCACTCCTTTCTTCTCATCAGTTATCAACGCAGAGAAATCGTCCCAATCATTTGCGCAGAGATAACAAAATGGGGTCAGTAGCAGACCTTTGTGAGGCACCGGCAATCTTCAAGTTGAAATTGTAAGGATAGGCGCAGTGCGGCTTCACTCCTGCTCACCCGTGCCGGTGCTCTTGACCTTTCTGCCTCCATACCACCGTTGAATACCACTGAGTGCTATCATTGCATTAGGTGATAAGAGACGGGACTGCCTCGATGGCCTCCTCACGTTTGCTATTGCCGTGGAGTGATCAGAATCTAAGCAGCTTATTAAACACAGTGAAACCGGCGCTGAGGAGGTGGCTCAGTGGTTACGGGCTCCTGTTGGCAGCGCATGCTAGCCCGGGGTCATTGCTTCAGTACCCGTATAAAGCTAGACACACAGAGTAGCGCATGTGTCTGGAGTTTATTTGCAGCAGCAAGAGGCCCTGGCATGGCCAGCCTCTCTCTCCCCCTGCCCCACTCTGCTTAACAAAATAAATAGATAGATAGATAGATAGATAGATAGATAGATAGATAGATAGATAGATAGATAGATAGATAGATAGATAGATAAATAAATGGGCTGGACAGATGGCTTAGCCATTAAGCGCTTGCCTGTGAAGCCCAAGGACCCAGGTTCGAGGCTCGGTTCCCTAGGACCCACCTTAGCCAGATGCACAAGGGGGCGCACGCATCTGGCGTTTGTTTGCAGTGGCTGGGGGCCCTGGTGCACCCATTCTCTCTCTCTCTCTCTCTCTCTCTGCCTTTTCTCTCTCTGTTGCTCTCAAATAAATAAATAAAAATAAACAAAAAATTAAAAATAAATAAATAAATAAATAAAAATATTTTTAATTAGTCAAACAAAGATAGGCATGGTGGCCCACGCCTTTAATCCCAGCACTTGCAAGGCAGAGATAGGAGGATTGCTATGAGTTGGAGGTCATATCCTGAGACTAAATAGTGAATTCCAGGTCAGCGTGGGGTGGAGTGAGACCTACCTTGAAAAAAAAAAAAATTACTCAAACAAGCTACTTCTCCTTAACCTGATTATCAAATTGGCATTTGTTTTGTCAAATCAGCAAAAATATATGATCAGTATTTACATAGTACTTAATTACTGTTGGCCAATATTTGAGCTAGCTATATATGATTATTTCTCTATCGATATAACTTCTTGAGTAAACCATGAAGCTCCAATAAATGAAAACAATGGAAATAGTAATGAAACAAATCATACAATACAATATTTATTGTGTCTTGCCCTCTATTGTGAGCACAGATTAATTCTAAACCTCACAATACCTGTGAGACATGTACTATTTTTAATCTCAATTTGCAGCCAAGGTAACAGAAGCTCAAAGTAAGTTACATGTCCATAGTTATGCTATTTGCAAATGGTGGAAACAGATTTGAGAACACCCACTTTTACTCTGCACCTGCAATTGCACCCTATAACCCCAGCCATCACAAGTTCTCTGAAGAAACTTGTGGTGAGGGTCTTCCCCCTGATGTGAGTCTCTGTGAATGAGATAAAAAGAGAAAGAACTGAGGTTGTAATTTTAACCTGTGTCAGAAACAACCCAGGCCATGTAGAGCCATTCATCAAACCCTGAAGTGTAGGAACTCTAGGTGTTTTTTTTTTTTTGTTTATTTATTTATTTATTTTTTTGTATCTTGAGGTAGGGTCTCACTCTAGCCCAAGCTGATCTGGAATTCACTATGTTGTCTCAGAGTGGCCTTGAACTCTCAGTGGTCCTCCTACCTCTGTCTCTTGAGTGCTGGGACTAAAGGCGTACACCACCATGCCCAGCTAGTATTGTTTTTATTTTTTTAATTAATTAATTTCTTTATTGAGAAAGCAAGAGAGAGAGAGAATGACAGAGAGAGAGAGAGAGAATGACAGAGAGAGAGAATGGGCACACCAGGACCTCTAGCCACTGCAAATGACCTCCAGACACATGCGCCACTTTGTGCATGTGGCTTACGTGTGTCCCAGGGAATCAAACCAAGGTCCTTTGGCTTTGCAGGCAAATTCTTTAACCACTAAGCCATCTCTCCAGCCCCATCTAGTTTTGTTTTTTAGAAAGACAAAGAGAAAGAGAGAGACACAGAGAGAGAGAGAGAGAACTGGTGCACCAGGGCCTCGGCCACTGCAATCGCACGCCAGATGCTTGCGCCACCTGGTGGACATGTGTGACCTTGCACTTGCCTCACCTTTGTGCATCTGGCTTATGTGGGATCTGGAGAGTGGAACATGGGTCCTTAGGCTTCACAGTTAAGTTTCTTAACCACTAAGCCATCTCTCCAGCCCTCTAGTTTTTGAAAATAAATAAAATTTACAGTTCTCTCAGATTATTCAGCATATTTTACTTCCAAAAAAAAAAATCAAGGATAAAAGCTCATTTGGGTTTATGATAAAGATTCTCTCCCTAGCCAAACTCTAGCTCTTCTGAGCTCCCTTCGCTGATAGGCTTCAATCTTCCTTGGCCTGTAAGACTTAAAGAGTGAGTTAGTTTTACATCCCTACCATGCCTTAAAGTACCTTGCCTAAGGAAACTCACAGCTGCCCGTAAAATTCACTGCTTGTTCTGGTGCCTGAGGACAGGGTTTCTGTCTACTCCCCTTTGTGGGAAGATTGAATCCTTACTTGGAAATAACCAGCTGACCTGCATAGGCATTGTAATCAGATTTTCACTGAATAACCCTTTGTTATCTTTCACTTTCCTGACTCCACTAAGCCTTGCTTGGCCTTACCTGTCTTCTTTTTGTCCCTTCAAAGTGCTCAGACAGCATGTGCAAATTGAAGATCTATTTACACCAGAATCTTCTTTCTGTTGCAATAATTGTCACTGAATAAAACCCATCCTTGCCGCTTAAGTTAGTGTCTGACTTTTATCTCTCGATGTAGGTTGGACTATGGAGCATGACAGATTGGTTTTCTATTACCATTTCTCATACCACCTGCATTCAGATATACCTATTGGTGGCACAGGCTTTATCAGTAAAAATCCTTAACACATTTATATTGCTTCATTTTGCTATGAAATTGAAAGTCAAATCTAAGGATGGACATCATATCTTTGTCCACTGTAGAGTCACAAAAGTACTAATGGGGCCACTATCATAAGAAGGCTTTGAGGTGAAGCAGATCTCAGCTATGTCCCTCATTTGTCACTCGTAAGGAAATTATTAACCTTCACTAAACTTTGGCTTCCAATAAAGGAAGAGGGAGAGGCATGGCACGTCCACATAGAACTCCATGAGATGACGGTATGAGGCCCTCAGCATAATATTCAACATATTAACTTTTGAATATTCAATGTTTTAATTAAAGTATTATCACTATCGATAATACAGATATACTCTCACATTAATAGGCTACTGCATTAATTTCCTAATGTTGCTGTAATCAGCTACAAAAAATTTTGTGGCTTAGAACAACACAAATGTATTCTATTACAATTCTGGAACTGAAAAATCTAAACTCAATTTGATTGAACTAAAATCAAGGGTCAAAACCTTCAGGACATTTTCTAGAAGAAAACATTTCTTAGGATTTTCTGGCATCTAGAGGTCAAATGAACTTTAAGTCACATGCATAGCATATCTTTCTCTTGTTCTCTCTCTCCTGATCTATTTATCTATCATCTATCCATCTATCTATCTATCTATCTATCTATCTATCTATCTATCTATCTATCTATCTATCATCTCTATATCTCTTTCCATTACCTTTTCTAACTTTGACCCCTTCCACCTGTTGCATATGGCTTAGAAGGATTCCTGTGATTACCTTGGGTCTAAAAGTAATTCAGGATACATTTCATAGCTCAGATCTGAAAAGTCCCTTTTTAAGGTAAGGTGATGTGTTTCCAGAATTAAGACTTTGACACTTCAGGTGCCTGCTATGTAATCTCCAGCAATAGTGGAGACACACGTAGCAAAATAAATTCTTACTGGCAAGTGATATGACCTGTGTTTTCAAGGATCCCATGTAAATGGTTTCACATAACATTCTGACTCTTGTTAAAGTTCTAGTCTTCTTGTGCTTTAGAAACAGGTGTGGACACTCTTAAATGCAATCATTTTTGATGAATATAAGTATATAATTTTTTTTTTTTTTTTTTGGTTTTTCAAGGTAGGGTTTCACTTTAGCTCAGGCTCTCCTGAAATTCACTATGGATCTCAGGGTGGCCTCAAACTCACAGCGATCCTCCTACCTTTGCCTCCCGAGTGCTGGGATTAAAGGTGTGTGCCACCACATCCGGCATAAGTATATAGTTTTTATAGATTAATGTGGAAGCTTTTTTGTGCAATATTTTTGTCAGCTTTATGGAGAGCTTTCTAATCTCTCTCATATATTACATCATATTCACAGTCTGTCAAAGTGTATAACAATGTTCATCTATCTGTCATTGGCCTTTTTGTACAAATAGACAATTTTTCTAGAATTTAGTCTGTCCTCCATTTCTCCCTAGTGCTATATTAAAAAAATATTTTCTTTATTTATTTGCAAAGAGATGCATAGACAGAGAGAGAGAGAAAGGAAGGAAGGAAGGAAGGAAGAAAGGAAGGAAGAAGAGAAAGAAAGAAAGAAAGAAAGAAAGAAAGAAAGAAAGAAAGAAAGGAAGGAAGGAAGGAAGAAAGGGCACAACAGGGCCTCCAGCCACTTCAAACTAACTCAAGATTCGTGTACCACTTTGTGTATCTGTCTTTTCACGGGTACTAAAGAATTGAACCTTAGTCATTAGGCATTGCAGGCAAGCACCTTAACCACTGAGCCCTCTCTCCAGTCCCACTAATACTATTTTCAAAAAACTATAATATCTCACTGAGTATACTGCTAGAGGTTTCAGCTCCTGTGTTTAGAATGGACAATTCTCATCCAAATTCATGCTATATCCCCCATACTGGGATAAATAGGTATCTTTCTCCACAAATGAATTTATTTATAATGTAGTCATAAATTTTGGAGGTAGCAAGTGTGTGATACGTTTGTGTGAGATACAGAAACAGACAGAAAGACATGATATTTAAATTCTAAAGATTTTAAAGTCTAGGTCATTTATTATCTGATCAATGGAGTCTGTAAGAGCTCATGTCACCGCGTCTTTGAGTTATACTAAATATTCTCATATCTTTACAGTTAGTTAGAAGAGATATTAGGGTCTACTGTCTTTAAATTTTGTTGCTTTTATTATTTCCATTAAAGACTTAGGCCAACTGAACCCCATATCAGATCATAACTGCTGTCATACAGTTCTCATATTCCAATTGCTTGCATATTGCTTTGAGTTTCTTATGAGCACCTGAAAGGTAACTGAGTTAGTCCCCTACAATCTATGATGCCCAGGGATTTACAAATCATTCTGTTTATACACAAAACAACACCCAGCAGAAACTAATTTACAAATCTCCTATGACTCTTTAGGTGATCAATGTTCATCTTTAACACAATGAGATCCAAGATGCCCAAAAGAGTGAGAAAAATTACATCTAATTCACACTTACTTAATGCTGGTCAAAACACAGAGCATCCATCTGCCCCTTTTCATCAATACCTCTTGAACGTGGACATCTGGAAGCTCTGCTATATAAAGCATGTGAACTTGCATGCATCCATCGATTGAGGCCATGTTGTCAAGATTCAATTAGGCTTCGCTGCTTAAGCAAGAGATGACAATTCTAAGTACATTTATTTTAGAACTAGAGTTTGTTTTTTTTTTTTAAAGACTTGGGTACATTTTACCTTTTTTATGATGTAGACAGAAGCCAATAAGTGAACTTTAGATGATACAGGAAAAGGAAATACTGACACTCGCATTGGGTTCTTGTAAACTTTCAGTGCTCTGTGCTGAAAATATTTGGGGGGGGGCAGGGGTCAAGCAATTTTCTTTATAGTATCAATACTTGAGATGCACATTGTAAGAATAGATTATCCAAGTTAGAACTTGGGAAACAGTCATCACAGTTGACCCTGAGGGCAAAGGTGCAAAAGTGAGGCTGAGCACAATTTTCTAGAAACAGAAAGAAGTCTGGATACAGTGAGGACATAGTGAGCATTGGGGGGAAGGTGGAGGGATGTGAGGTGACAGTAGGATGGCAGGAAGAGCCCCCCTGAACCCAGGGAAGGGCTCCTGAAATTGCCAGACGTTTGGTACAACCCAGTGGGGTTGTCACAGGAGCAGCAAAATTATTCCTAGTTCATTGCTACAGGTCCCTTGGCTAGGCTCTGGAGACTCGACCATCACAGTCCTCCATTGAATCAAGGAGACATGGCAGGAAATGCTGTCAGCAGTGTGGGAAAAAATTAGATGAGGATTAGCTTGACGGCAGTCCAGGTGAGAAAACACTGAGGGTCTAGGCAAATCTTAGCGGTCAAGTTGACCGCAGTTGGTTAGTTCTAATGGCTGAGAGAAAGAATAAACCTGGATTGAATGAACCATAGGTGGTCTCCCAGGGAGGTTTTAACATTTACTGAAATGAGGAATTTAACAAATGGGCAGTTTGGTAGTTTGAATGGATGTCTCTCAATACATTCAGATGTTTTGTTCAAGCTTGGTGTTGCTGTGGGTGGATCCTAGGTCCAGCATGAAGGTGTTTCGAGGGGTGGATCTGGAATTTCCCGCTAAAGATACACAGAGTGCTTGAGCTCTGCCTGGGGTTCCTGGAGAGGGCTTGTGTTGAGCAGTAGCCGCTTTTCTTTCTGTGCATGGACCTGTGAAAGGGGGCCAGCTTCTTCTGCCATAACTTCCCCTGGATCTGTGAGCTTCGATCAACCCCTTCCTCCCATAACTATACTTGGTTTGAAGGTTCACCCCAGGAACCTGAAGCTGACTAAGACAGGCAGAGACTTATCTTCGTTTGAACTTCATTTTTAGGAGCCAATCAGTTGTAGATATCAAGGAAGCAACAAACAGCCAAGACCTGAATGCCAATCTATAGTAAAAAGTGTGATTAAGTTAAAAAAAAAAAATTAGCTGGGCTGGGGTCGGGGGATGGCCTAGTTGTTAAAAGTGCTTACCTGCAGTGCCTGGCAAGCTGGGGTCAATTCCCTAATACCCATGTGTGGTGGTTTGATTCAGGTGTCCCCCATAAACTTAGGTGTTCTAAATGCTAGTTTCCCAGCTGATGGATATTTGGGAATTAATGCCTCCTGGAGGGGGTATATTGTTGGAGGCAGGCTTATGGCTGTTATAGCCAATTTCCCCTTGCCAGTGTTTGGCACACTCTCCTGTTGCTATTGTCCACCTTATGTTGGTCAGGGGGTGATGTCCACCGTTTGCTCATGCCATTGTTTTCCCCTGCCATCGTGGAGCTTCCCCTGGAGCCTGTAAGCCAAAATAAATCTCTCTTTTTTTTTCCCCAGAAACTGCTCTTGGTTGGGTGATTTCTACCAGCAATGCGAACCTGACTGCAACACCATGTAAATCCAGATGCACCAAGTTTTGCAGGCATCTGGAGATCTTTGCAGTAGCCAAAGGCCTTGGCATGTCCATACTTTCCTTTCCCTCTCTTTCTGTCTCTCAAATGAATTTAAAAGAAATTAAAAGATAAGCTGATAGGACATTGAAAGAAAGTGGAATTACAAGGAGACTCCCGGAGGAAGGTGAGCCCAATGCTCAGAATTGCATTTGCAGGGTAGGAAGGAGGAAAAGAATTGGAAGAAAAGTGAAAAAATAAGGGGCCAGTTTACACAATAAGCAGTGGGAGTTTGGGGCTGGGTGAAGGCCGTGTGGATAAAGCCAGGCAGGAGTGCCTGAGCACAATCCCTGGACCCCACATGCATATCTGGAGGCCATGGTGGGCTTCTGTAATCCCAGCACACTGGTGGCAAAATGGGCAGCTGAGGCAGGAGGATTTCTTGGAAGCTCCTGGCAGACACATCAAAGAATGACAACAGAATAGGAATCCAGAGAGAAACCCAGCCTCACAATGAAGCAGCAAGGGGAAAACCCACCAGAAAAGTTGTCCCCTGACCCCTACATACACAGACTGTGGCATGCATGCACCTGAACTAGCACACACCCGAACATGTGAACACACACACACACATACACACACATACAGACACATACACACTGCTCATGATTTTCATAGAATGTGAGACAGGGGAACAGGCTGAGAGAGGGAATGAGTATATTGAATAACATGAGCCCTGCAAAGTATCCATTTAAACTAGAAGTAGAAAATAGTTGTGATTTCAACAAGAACAGCAGCATTTACAGACTGGCAACGATTAAGTGTGAGAAAGTTCTGGTTGAGAAGTGTGAGGGAGATATATAAGGCAATAGAAGGGTTTCTAGAAAATGTTTCCAAAAACTCAAGGAAAAAAAAAATGGCAGAGTAGCTAGTACAGTTTGGAAGCCAAGAAACTCTGGTTAAAAATGAGAGCTTGGGGGCTGGAGAGATGGCTTAGTGGTTAAGCGCTTTCCTGTGAAGCCTAAGGACCCCGGTTCGAGGCTCGATTCCCCAGGTCCCATATTAGCCAGATGCACAAGGGGGCGCATGCGTCTGGAGTTTGTTTGCAGAGGCTGGAAGCCCTGGCACGCCCATTCTCTCTCCCTCTCTCTGCCTCTTTCTCTCTCTGTCTGTCGCTCTTAAATAAATAAAAATTAAAAAGCAATTTAAAAAAATGAGAGCTTGTAGAGTGAGTTTCTGAGCAGTAACACCATGGGCACAGGGGTGAAGCACAAAAGGAGGTAACCAGGGCAGGGAAACCCGTGGGACGCTGAAATATGGTTTGGTTGTACAGAGCATAGGAAAGGACTACTCTGGCCAGGGTGGTTCTCTTTTGAAGGAGGAGGACCATGAGAGAAAAATTAGGATAGGTTTATTACTAGGTTTATAGATTTGAATATGAGAATATGGCATATCTTTTTGAGACCTTTAATATTTCAGCGAGTTATGATGTAAACTCATTAAGTCACTAGAAAGAGGTTGAAGAGGGCAGGAGGCTAAGAAAAAGGAAGTGTCGGGCTGGAGAGATGGCTTAGCGGTTAAGCGCCTGCCTGTAAAGCCTAAGGACCCCGGTTGGAGGCTCGATTCCCCAGGTCCCACGTTAGCCAGATGCAAAAGGGGGCGCACGCGTCTGGAGTTCGTTTGCAGAGGCTGGAAGCCCTGGCACGCCCATTCTCTCTCTCTCCCTCTACCTGTCTTTCTATGTCTGTCGCTCTCAAATTAAAAAAATGAACAAAAAATATTAAAAAAAAAGAAAAAGGAAGTGTCAAACATTTTGCTTATAGAATAGGAAAATGCTCTTAACTTTAAAAGTGCTGTAGCAGGGCGTGGGGAGATGGCTCAGCACTTGAAGGTGCTTGCTTACATAAGCCTCCTCATCCTGATTTGACTTCCCAGTGCCCATGTTGAGCCTGATGCACAAGGTGGTTCATGTGTCTGGGTTCATTTGTAGCTGAAAGAGGTTCTGGTGTGCTCTCTCTCTCTCTCTCTCTGTCTCTTAAATAAAAAAAAATATTTAAAATGAAAGGACCACAGGGTTTCCAGGAACTACTAAGAATCCATTTGAGGTTAAAGATCATGAATTTGTGATGATATCAATGTGGTGAATTTCTTACTGGACTTTGCTGAATAAATATAAATATACACAAAGTGAATGTTTAAATCGTGACTTTTAAATGTTCTATCAATAATTATTTTTTGTTGAGGCTATATTAAGAGGAAGGATGGGGGGCTGGAGAGATGGCTTAGCGGTTAAGCACTTGCTTATGAAGCCTAAGGACCCCGGTTCGAGGCTCGGTTCCCCAGGTCCCACGTTAGCCAGATGCACAAGGGGGCGCGAACATCTGGAGTTCATTTGCAGAGGCTGGAGGCTCTGGCGCGCCCATTCTCTCTCTCTCCCTCTATCTGTCTTTCTCTCTGTGTTTGTCGCTCTCAAATAAATAAATAAATAAAAATTTAAAAAAAGAGGAAGGATGAGGATCAAAGGATTGAAGGTCTTAAGGTGGTTGAAGTGATGCTAAGGTGAGACTCTGAGAACCAAGCAGTAATGGCAGGCACACATCTACAATTAGAGATGAGACTGTTGCTGATGAATGCAATCATCTGGGGTGAAGGTAATGGACCCAGGAGACTCATCCGTTCCGGTATCAACTATGTTTTACATTTTCCTGTGCACCATACTTTGTGGCAAGCCATGGGATTACACAGTGAGGAAAGCAGACAAAAACTTTTGGCCCCAGCAGACTTTATATTCTCCTGAATAAAACAGATGGCATGCAGTGGCTTAGCATCAGACATGACAAGCATTATGAACTAAGGATGGCCAGAAGCCTGATCAGTAAAGAGTCTAAACAGTCATTGAGAAAAGAGTTTGACCTTTTGCTGCAGTATATGCCTGAAAGACACACACACATACGCACGCACACACGCATGCACACACACATGCACTCACTTCTCTCTCTCTCTCTCTCTCAATCTCTCTCTCGTGGGTGTGTGTGTGTGTGTGTGTGTGTATGTGTGTGTATGTGTGTATGCATGTGCTTATTGAAGGAGAGTGGCTGGTATGAAACATCAGATCTACGTATTTATCACGTGGAGGACTTGGGTGACTATCTGGAGAATACGACTCATAAGGACGAAGAGGTCTGCTTAGGTGCTTTGGCAGTGGTCTAGGTTAGAGATAACTGTTCCTAGGGCTGGGGTGGGGGGGTTCAGTCAGTAAACTGCTTGCTGCACAAGCATGGGGACCTGGGTAAGGGTCCTCAGTACGCACGTAAACGTGCCTGTGGTGGTATGTGTCTGTAACCCTAGTGTTCATGAGGCACACAGGTAGATCCTCTGGGACAAGCTGGCTAGCTAGTTAGCTGACTCATTGAATTTGGTGTTTAATGAGATACCATGTCTCAATAATAAGATGGAAAGCAAAAGAGGGAAACACCCAAGGCCCGCCTCCGGCTGCCAGCACACACACACACAAGCCATGCACATATGTCTCCACATATACAAATGCACACACACAAACACGCACATTGCACAGCGTGCACACTCAACAACATAATAAGACACATAACTCTTCCTCCCTATATGAAGACAATTGTACTGAAAGGAAGAAAAAGAAGGGAGCTGAGTTGAGTAATAATGAAACTTTAGAATGTGTCCATTCTCAGGTTCCCGAGTCACGGTATTTGAGAGGTTGCTCAGCGATTTACGGCAGATTCAATCCCGTGATCACTTCCACAGTGAAGCCTGGCACACTCAGAATTCAAAATTGGCCATGCTGTTCACATAATGATTGCACTTACCATTTCAACAGTTCTTGGTGGTAGGTCTCTTCAACAATTACACAGATCACTGTATCATGAACCTTGAGCCTGCCTTCGCAAGAGCTAAAATGAAAGACAGTAAACTTGCAGATCGCAAGGAAGGTCTGCGTTTATTTTCTGTTCTTTATCTTTATTCGATTTAATGGCATGTAGTTGAATTCTGTTTGGAGAAATTCACAAGACAGAACACATATATTTGTGATTTAATGCTGAATAGTCTGCACAGTCTTATTCCATGAGAAACTCAAGAGATAAATTTGGGTCTATGTAAACCTCACAAGTCTTCCACTTAGATAGTGGTTGAGTTTCATAGTTTAGAGTTGGTTTTGCTTTGTGGGGGAGCATTGAGGTAGGGTCTCTCTCTCTAGCCCAGGCTGACCTGGAATTCACTATGTAGTCTCAGGATGGCTTTGAATTTACAGCACTCCTCTTACCTCTGCCTCCCCAGTGCTGGGATTAAAGTCATGTGCCACCACACCCGGTTCATAGAGCTTGTTTTTCTGCACACATTTTTTTAAATTTAATTCTGCATCTAGACGGTAGAAACTATCAAAAATAGAGTAGTCTTTTGTGCTTATCACATAAAATGTAGTTGGAAAGCAGTGACTTTTGCGTTTATTTCCACAAGCTCTAGTCTCTTTTCTTACTAAATTGAAAAGATCTTGAAAGTATGCCAAGGTATTAATCAAGATAATGTTGAAGTAAGGCAAGGGCTTTAGGGAGCAAGGAGTCAGGGTATTTGATGATTCTTGTCAATATGAAAATTACTTAAAATCCTTCCAGAAAGGTGTGATGAGGAGATTGTGACCCGGGTTCTTTAAACATCACTTGAATAAGGATAAGAATAAGGAATTGTCGAAGGGACAGACAACTGTCAGGCTATCAGACTGTCAGCCAGCACACAGTGAGACCTTCCACAGGAATAAGGAACAAGGAGGCCGCAGAAGGCAGTGATTAAGAGAAAGCCAAGTGGAAATGGTGCATGCATAGACCTCAGGGTAGGGAGGGGAGAAGGCAATATGCTCTGGTGCCCCGGGAAAGGAGGAAGCTATCCATTTCCCTTGAGTGAGCCTTCAGAGTGTGTGAGAACAAATATTCCTATCCTCTGGCAAGTATTCTACAGGAAGAGCTAGGCAAGGTGGTAGGAGGAACTCCAGTGTAAGCACAGAAAACGGGCTCATCCTGGAGTGGGGATGCTCAGAGAATACCAAGCCGAGTGGTTGATGTCCTGAGGCATCATGGTGGGGTTTACTAACCTCAGTGACAATACTTCTTTCCAGAGTTACAGAGCTTTTAATGTGGTGACAGAATGTACCTCCTCGTTTACCTTTATGATTCCCAAACTCATGCTTTTTACAGAGGCATAAAGCTAATAATCCAAAGTGATGTTAGAGAAATACCGTCACTTAACATGTGCTAATTGGGAAAGCGCTGGAGCACACACTCTTGGTAATTTTATGGTAATGCAGGCCCCACAAGGATCCTCTGCCCACCTGTGGAAGGTCTCACTGTGTGCTGGCTGACAGTCTGATAGCCCGACAGTTGTCTGTCCCTTCGACAAGTCCCTTCAAGTGCTGCTGGGCAGGGTAAACTTTGGAATTTGGAAACCTAGTACTTGTTTTAAAACAGGACTGGGAAGGAGTGGGGATGAAGAGACTTGGTATGGAATAATGTTTGTTCAGTTCACTAGGTTATTAGAGCCATCTATGAATTCATCTATCAAAGATGCCATGTAGAATCAGGAGAAACAATAGCGTATCACTGGTACCTTTTCCACATTTATTTTAATTGTATTTTTTTCAATTTTGCTTTTCCTACTTAATGATAAAATGAGTCTAATGTTATATTTTTAGCAGCGTATGAGTGTACAGAACTTATCTTTTACTATCCACCCTTCAGATTTTCATCTGGTCCAAAGGTAGATGGGTGAGTAGGTACAGTTACCTTAGCAACCAGCACATACAACAATAAATCGAAATCCCTTTAAACTTTGGGCAAAGTCTCTCAAAAATGGTTCATAATAGAAGTAATTCCTTAAAATTCATTCTTGATCTCTTTCTTCATTATTTAGAACATATATATATATATATATATATATATATATGGTTAATTTTGGAATAATTTTCCTCACCAACTAGGACAGAGAATTCTAGAATAACAACAACACAGAAACAAGTGTCTTCACAGGGATTAAAAACAAATAGTCCTTGGTTTACACTGAAGGATCTCAGAAAAGTGTAGAGTGTGGGTGCATCAAGAGGCATGTAAGGCATGTAATAATGGTACCAAACTGACTGTATTTGCTGGATACAAAACTAATTAATAAAAAAAAAATTTAAAAAGAGGCATGTAAGGTGGACGGAGGCTTGGCGGCCAAC
Source organism: Jaculus jaculus (assembly GCF_020740685.1). NCBI lineage: Eukaryota > Metazoa > Chordata > Mammalia > Rodentia > Dipodidae > Jaculus > Jaculus jaculus. Next base: position 20,033,123 of record NC_059116.1, on the reverse strand, counting down.
CTAAGCGCATACTCTGCCTACAGTGAAGGTGAGGCCCCAGGTCTTCCTGATGTGAGAAGCAAAAGCAGGTTCTTTTCCTCCCACCCTAGAAGCAGCAGCCCATGCCTATTTGTTAGGGAACTTTGAATGGAGATGCGTGGAAACTGGCGCTGAGGCTTGTGGAATAGACTGCGGACCTGCATGTGAGCTGCGAGCCTCACGCACCCATCTTTGCTCTAATGACATAGGCCGTTAGGATGTGCTTCTCCAGAGAGACCTGCAGGTGTGCACTGGAACCCCAGTAATTGGAACACTGAGGCTGGCAGATTGCTTATGAGTTTGAAAAAAAAAAAAAAAAAACAACCTGGATACATAACAAGACTCTGTCCTAAACAAAGCAACAAGCAAGCAGTACAAAAAACACAGTGACAACAACAACTGAAAAGCATGTCTTTCCAACTTTTTCCAATCACCAAGGCAAAAAAAAAAAAAAAAAAAAAAAAAGGAAGATTATTTTCTGGAGACACATCTCTAGGAGCGATATATATATATATATATATTTTTACTTTTGAAATTTGACATTTGTGGTCTCCTAAGAAAGGACTGAGTTTGATAGATCACTTAAAAAAATGCTATCAATAGGGTGAAAACTCCCAGGCCCAGACCAGATCTGAATCTTCCATGGGATCTTCAGTGCCTCATTCGTGGGGGGCATTTCAAAGCAAGGGTCACTTTCTACTCAAGTAATGCAACATACAAATGGGAAAAGTGACCTGGAACAAAAATGTAACATAGGGCTGGAGAAATGGATTAGCAGTTAAGTGTTTGCCTGTGAAGCCTAAGGACCCCAGTGCAAGGCCAGATTCCCCAGGACCCACGTTAGCCAGATGCACAAGGGGGCGCACGTGTCTGGAGTTCGTTTGCAGTGGCTGGAGGTCCTGGTGCACCCATTCTCTCTCCCTCTCTATCTGCCTCTTTCTCTCTTCTGTCTTTCGTGCTCAAATAAATAAAAATAACCCATAAAAAAAAGAAACCAAAAATGTAACATAGGCTAAAGAAAACATCTTGTTTTGACTTATCTAATTCAGAATATTTCTTACGTGTTTTGCTGACAACTTCCATAATTATAGACAATAAACCATGATAATTCTCTCCTATCCCCCACTTTCCCCTTCACAAATCTGCCATCATATCCTTTCTCCCTCTCAATTAGTCTCTCTTTTATTTTGATGTCATTGTCTTTTCCTATTATGATGGTCTTATGTAGGTACCTACACAAGAAAACTGCATGAAATGTTTCATTGAAATACTTAGTTTGATAAGAATGAACATCATATCTATGAAAGGAGTATAGGATATGATTAAAATATTCATGAAAAATAAAATTTGATAGTCAAAGTTAAGAAAAAAAATCAACGGAAGAAGATATTAGAAGGGCCGGGTCTGGTGGCACATGCACGTATAAGGTGGTGGAGAGATACATACTGGGTCGGCCTTTCTCTTCTATAAAAACTCACTATCATAGGAACTATTCAGCCACAAAAAAATAGTCATTAACATCCTTTGCGGGTGGCATGCTCCATGACCTAACAACTTCCTGGTTGGCGCCATCTGGAGGTGGTTCCTCTGTCACTCACCACCAGTATGCTGGGGTTCAGATTTCAATAAATGAGTTTTTAGGGGATGCAATCAACCTCCAAAGCATAGCGCATGTGTGACTATTTCCCATGGAGATCACTGCATCAGGATTTATTAAATTATTGACATCATCAATAAAACAAACGTTTTCCTTCAAGAGTAGTACTTTGCCTGGGAGCCTCCTGCTGCGTGGGTACCTCCATCTCTGCTCCTTGCAGAGAAAGAATGGGGGGCTGGAGAGAAGGTTGTTAAGCACTTGCCTGTGAAGCCTAAGGACCCCGGTTCGAGGCTCGGTTCCCCAGGACCCACGTTAGCCAGATGCACAAGGGGGCGCACGCATCTGGAGTTCGTTTGCAGTGGCGGGAGGCCCTGGTGCACCCATTCTCTCCTCTCTCTGCCTCTTTCTCTCTCTGTCTGTCACTCTCAAATAAGTAAATAAAAATAAACAAAAAAAAATTGAAAAAAAAAGAATGGCTCCTCACCCAAATAAGCCCACAGAGGAGCTGACTACAGACGAATGAAACCCTCCTCATTCCAGGCAGAAGGTAGGATTCTGGGAAGGAAGAAAAAAAAAAAAAACAAAAACAAAAACCAGGAGCATCTGCCCTTTCCAACCAAGAAAGGCTCATAGACAGCCAGAGTCAGGTGACATGATGTAGTTAAACACAACTTGATATTCCAGCATTTAACAAATTAATGGAGCTACCCAATTCGACTCTCTAGCTAATTCATTCTCTAGTCTATTGAGCAACCAAATGCCACTAAATAGCTATGTTGAGAAGCAATGACTGCGGAGGCTCATAATCGGCCTCAGTGTTGAGAATGTGGCTGTTGAATGCTCAGAGGCGAAGGGGATATTTGCATAACTCCCACCAATGCTCAGGGACCATCACAGAAGAGGGAGAGGAGATGATCCACCACGCGGAGAAAAAGGCTGAGCGAGGTGGAATTCGGTCTTTGCAGCATGGCGTCCCTGTTGATCTCACAGCAGTTGTGATTACCTGCACTTTTGAACAAGGTTGGGCCTGGCAACACCCTGTCATGGAGAGAGAAGGGTCCCTGAGGCCCCAGTCCTCCCTGAGTATGTATGGGCAGTTATTGGTCACTGGAAGAGGAAAAACTATCTCCCTTCTTTCCCTCCTTCCTTCCTTCCTTTCCTCTTTCTTTCCCTCCCTTCCTTCTTCTTCTTAGTTTTTGTTGTTGTTGTTGTTTTTTACCTTTCATTGTAAGGTCTTGCTCTCTAACCCAGACTGACCTGGAATTCACTGTGTAGTCTCAGGATGGCCCTGAACTCACTGTGATCCACCTACCTCTGCCTCCCAAGTGCTGGGATTAAAGGTGTGTGCCACTGCACCCAGCTCTACTTTCTCTTATTAATTTCTTTTTTTTTTTTCATACATTCATGCATATGGTATATTTTGATCAACTTTTCCCTTATTACCTCTCTTATCCCCCTCTCCATTAATGGCCTTCAGTGGATTAGGCACTGGTAAGGAGCCCAAACCTCTGTAAATAATCCCTCAAGATCTAGTGGGCAATCCTGATGAAATGCGTGGAGTCACAAGAAAGGAAGGAAGAAAGACAGCAATGCAAGGAGGGAGAGAGAGAGGAAAGAGGATGAAAGGGAGGTTATGAGAAGGAAGGAAGGACATACAAAGTAGAAGCAAGAAGTTTGGAAGAAGGAGGGGAGTAGGGAACAGGAATCCGACAGGAACAAGAGAGGTTATTGGGGGTGAAGGTTATAATACTATACCATGTCCATGTAGTAAAATTATTACAACAAACCTCATTGTATAATTAACATATGTTAAAAATTAATCCAATGAAAATTTAATTAAAACTGTACTTATTTAGAAAACTTTGAAGTGTTTGTTGAACCTTGGGTTTCCTTCTTATATCAC